>NC_068917.1:42055829-42359192 GCF_023091745.1 Budorcas taxicolor | reverse complement strand
TCTCATTGTCTTATGTGTTAAGTGAGCCTGAGAAACAAAATGTAGGGTCCAAACAAGACTCCCAGATGGTGCTTTGGTTGTGGCACATTCTTCTCTGGAGTAGGAGAAGGAAAGGATGTTATCATGACATCAGTGGGGCAGCAAGCCCCCTTCCCCAGCCAAAAGGCATGCAATGTGGCTGTGGCTGTTGGGTCAGGGGTTCCATAAAGCTGAAATAGTGGTGTCAGCCTTTAGGATATAGAACTCTGTATAGACTAAATACATCAGATATTTGTTTGTGGAGTCCAGTGGTGGGAAGCCCTTTGAAATGGAGAGTAAAGTCAAACCCTTGCTGACTGCCTCTGAGCTGCTCGTTGCCTTCTCCTCTCCTCCAACTTCAGCTGCTTCAGGGAAGATGGTGAGTGTTCCAGGGAACTTCAGGGAGGGGAGAGGAGGGACTGAATGTTTATGGCTCTGCTGGATATGGGCACCATGTCTACTTGGTCCCATGCAGGGAGGGTGTGCTGAGTGCCAAGGTGGTCCAAAGTGCTAAGGATGTAGGGCGGAGCAGTGGCACCAGTGTTAGCTGAAAGAACGATGCCCCTGAGCTCTCTAGGGGCCAGGAGAGCACAGGGGAGGAAACAGTACCAATTCCAGGAAGAGAAACCAAAGGGAAAAAACACATTTGTATTCCCTATCTTCCCCAGCTGGGAAATAGCCTAATCTCCTGAAACTATCATGATAACCTCTGAAGGACCTATGTTAAAATCTTTGGTCTTTGTTCCCATAGAGCAAAATACAGCTGATAGGGTTTGAGCAGTTTGCAGTGAGAAAAGGAAATTAAAGTACACTGGACTGATTCAACATAACTGCAATTGTGTCCCCTGAATATAAATGTATAATGTACTTTGTTTTACTTGATTTTGTTGTAAATGTTCATAGTGACGAGAGGACATTCTCCCATTAAGGAATTCTCTGACCCCTTCCAAGAGGTCCAATAGAAACAATATATTCAATAGAGACAAAAAGAGAAAATCCCAGCCATGTCCAGAAGCCACTGCCCAATACAAACAGCGCCACATACTGGACACAGGCACCCAAATGCATCCTGTGTTAGTTTTCTGGGCTGCCATGGCAAAATACAACAAACTGGGTGGCTTCAGCAACAGAAATAAACTTTCTCAGCTTTGGAGGCTAGAAGTCCAACGTTAAGGTGTTAGCAGGGTTGGTACCTTGCGAGGGCTGTGAAAGAAGGCTCTGTTTCAGGACTCTCTTCCTAGTCACATTACATTCTCCCTGTATGCATGTCTTTGTGTCCAAATTTTATAGCTGTCATACTGGATTAGAGCCACCACCCTAATGACCTCATTTTAACTAGATTACCTCTGTAGAGACTCTTATCTCCAAATAAAATCACGTTCTGAGGTAATAGGGGTTTGGATTTTAACATAAGAATTTGGGGATGGGATGAATTCCAAACCCATGACATACTCCTTTCAAAAAAGGGAGGCACTTTTGCTCCCTTTGTTGCAAACTTGTATATAGCCTGACTTCCCCCCTGCTTCCCTGGAGCAGTTTTCTCAGAGCTATAAGATGCTGTCTCCCGGACTTGGAGTCCTAAACATTCCCACCAAATAAAACAATTCTTTACTTTCAAAAAAAGAAAACAGGGAGGCAGTTAATTGGCCTATTACTGAGCTCCTGTTATTAAAAACCTAACCCCTAGAGAATTTGTAACTCTCAGGTCTGACATCCCCATTTTTGAGTGGATCAACTAGGACATGAAAATACAAGGAAAGTACCCATTTGTTGATCAAATGAAAGTAATAAATTTGAGGATGTGGCTAGCCTGGCCCTAGTGTCATCTCAGTTTTGCATAAAGTAGTAGAAACTACTCTACTACTTTGGGGAAAACTTTATCCCCTACTCTGACACCTGAAGCAAAGCTACTGGCTCAATAGGCCCTTCGGATTCACCGAGTTTGTCCTAAATGCCTGGGCCTGGTTCACCTTTGGTTCAGCTAAGCTGAAAACTAATGGTGCCGACAGTGCTCCTGCCAGTCTGACCTCAGTGCCAGCTATAGTGGGCAGAAGTCAAGGCTGTTCTCAAAGCTCTGGTCAGTCACACTGAGGGGCAATCTACCATGGGCTCTGAATGTCCCTCCACATTCTAGATAGGCCAAGAATGCAAGGCCCAGACTACTGTTTGTTCAGGCCATTTCTTGAGGTTTTCCTTGAGGAAGGAGTTATAAAGTTCTCCCCACCTCAACTCCACCAGCTCCCCGCTCACTAGAAAAGCAGTAGATTCCCCAAGGCCAGTGTTCCTCAAGGGTGGCACAACCCACTGAGTGCACAGCACCCATGTGAACCCATCCTTGTCACCTCCATCAGACTTGAGAAGCATGGGGAATTGACAGGAACCTCATGCTTATCCTCTTACTGTGCTGTGAGTAAAAAAAAGGCCTCTGTTACACAGAGGTGTCTCCTGTGTTCTGCCAGCATCCATGGAATAGTAATAGGCTAATCTCTTAGCATGCAAGTAGGGTAAATCCTAAAACCTTCACAGACCCTGACTTCTGTAACAAGCCCTATGATTTCCAGAGGTCTTGGACAAGGGCTCTCTGAGTATGTAACACACTCTGTTGGTTCATAAACCTAACGTTTGGTCACCTCTCGGTCACTTTATTCTGTTAAATAGTTCAGTTGCCCATTCTTTGCAACAGTCCCATTCTCCCCAAAGAAATCTTTATCTCGTAGAAAACTCTTATCATAATAATAATGACAACAGCAATGGCTATATTATCACCTCCAGTTTACAGGTTAGGAGACTGAGCACAAGCCACACAGTGATTCAGGAGGGTGGAAGTGGGATTCAAACCCAGGCTGCCTTGCTTTAGTCCTCACTTTTAACCAGTCACTATATGTCTCACAATAGGACCATCTACTCTAGGGCTATAATGAACCGCAGAGGCCTAGAGATCTTTGTTAGAAATCTTAGGAAAATAACTTCAGTCAAACTTTTAACACTTGATTTTGACATACAACATTTCTTTTCAAACTTTAACTATTTTGTATTGGGGTTTAGCTGATTAACAATGTTGCAGTAGTTCCAGGTGAACGGCAAAGGGACTCAGCCGTACGTATACATGTATCTGATGTACATTTTAAAATACTTTTTAATAACATATATTAGGCAACTAGACAATCTTCTACTTTGCTTTGATCTTTTTATCTAGCCATTGTATAAATCCAGTGTCAAATGTTCATACTCTATTAAAATTTATTGTTGCTATAAAAAATTATCAAACAGTGGCTTGAAAAGTGAAAGTTGCTCAGTCATGTCTGATTCTTTGCAGCCCCGTGGATTGTAGCCTACCAGCTCCTCTGTCCATGGAATTCTCTAGGCCAGAATATTGGAGTGGGCAGCCATTCCCCTCTCTAGGGGATCATCCCAACTCAGAAACAACACAAATTTATTGCCTTCCAGTTCTGGAGGTCAGAAGTTCAGAATGGACTGGAGGGATGGCATTCCCTCTGGAGGTTCTAGGAGCGAATCTATATCCTTACCTTTTCCAGTTTCTAGAGGCTGCCTGAACTTTTTACTCCATCTTCAAACTCAGCAGCATAGCATCTGCAAATTTCTCTCTCTCTCTGACTCTGATCCTCCTTCCTCCCTCTTTCCCTTATAAGGACCTCTACGATTACCTTGGACCCATCAAGAAAAACCAGGATAATCAAAGATCTCCCCCTAGAAACTCATCAGCTTACTCACACTGTAAAGTCCCTTTCGCCATAACATACTGACAAGGGGATTAGGTTGCAGACATCGTTTGGTGGGGTGGAGGAGGGGCATTATTCTGTTTGCCATATATTCTGTAAGCAGTTATCTTTTCCTTCTTTATGGAAATTTTTACATTAGGTATCTAGATTAAAGATTTAAACAAGTCCATTTTTAATAATTGGATAATTAGCAGTCCATTTCATCTTGTCTTTGAGGGTACAGCACCGAGAGCATTTTATCTTTGGTGAGGTTAAGGAGAATATAGCGCTGAAACACATGTGACAGAAACTTTAACCACTGTAACAACATAAAGTTTTTTTAAAAAATGTACCTGAAGTCGGGAATTCATAAGCATGAACTCTTGTTGGCTTTTCATGTTCTCATTCATTGACTTTGAAAATATAAACCCCATCTTGACCTAAAATGTAAAAAAGCAAAGTTTAAAGCAGTGTATTCTACATGCATCCTCACATGCTCTATTTTTCAGGCTACCATGAGCTTAAGACAAAATTTTAAAAAAAAGAAAATTTTCTGACCTGGAACACATTATGGATTCTAGTCTTTGCTCCTAACTAGCTGTCTGATCTTGGACAAACTTAACTAGCAGTCTTTTCTTGCTTTTAGTTTTCATAAAGCAGGAAAAGATAACTGCTTAGAATGTACAGCAATGCCTTAGAGTGACAGAATAATGCCCCTGGCCATCATTTACTTATATAAGAACAGCTAACAACTAGGTGATTTCCAAAATCTTTTCCTGTTCTATAGGTTGATGTTTCCTGATTTTTCTTCCCACTGTATATCTGGAAGAACTAAACACACAAAAACAAACAGAATTGCTCATTTTTTATGAGGTGCTGGGTGAATACCATCTACTCTCTTACCTTCTGTAAAGCTGGATGACAGAACTTTTGCTTCTGATGAGGGATGACTTAGAAGATGCATTGCACACCTCGAACACTGATTTCTCTGCTCTTTGCATTTATGCTTTAAGTGTATCAAGGTTACTCTATCAGTACTCTTCCTACAGTCTTTTCCCCTCTCTTACCCACTTTCTATTTCCATCCACCCATTGTTAACATCCATTGGCCATTGTCCTCTAGCCTCATTTTTTTCTTATTAAGCTACTATTAAAGTTCTCAAAATGGGGAAAACCTAAGGATACTTAAATGTCTTGGTATCATCTATCCTATTTATCTTACTTAAGAAGTTCTTAAGTGGGCTGGCAATTCTAGATGGCTCAGAACTCAGTATTTTGTCCTTAAGTCAACTGGGTAGGTACAGAAGACCTCAGTTAATTGTTGATTCTGCCTTCAGAACATTACAAAGCTCAGGAAAGTTATGACTCCTCTACCCTCCTCAACAATGTTGCTGATTCTCTTTGGTAAGCCATTGCACTTTGTGAACCTCAGCTCAGAGTGGTCATTCTTAATGCTTCCTACCCAGGATTCACAATATTCTGTGGGAACCCTGGGCAGAGCTCCTATTTGCCATACCCTCAGCAAAAAAAAAAAAAAAAAAAAATCATGGGTTCTAGCTTAACTGGTGAGAAGATGAAGGAAGAGGGAGGGCATTTCATGTCAGACATAATGGGTTAGCCCTGCTAATGGGGCTCCAAGTAGTGGATATTACATGCCAGACATCAGTGGCTTCCCTGTATTTTGGCCAGAGACAGACCATCGATTTATAGGAGGCTCCAAGCCAGAATCAGCTTCAATGTTAGGCATAAGAAGCTGAGCCAGAGGAGGAGAGGCACAATCCTGAACAGGCCTGGGAAGTCGAGATTTCCCTACCCACCCCATCCCTCAGCTGCTGTCCTACTCCATCCTGTGACCAGAGGCACAGCCACCCAGTAAGGTGGAGAGAGCTAGCAGACGTTCTCTCCTTTCTCCACTTTCACAGCCCCATGTCCATTGTCTCCAACAGCAGAGCAGAAGGCAGAAGCAATATATTACACATTTTGGCAGTCCCCAGGGTGTCTCTAGACAGCGTATTCAAAAGCAGAGATATTACTTTGCCGACTAAGGTCCGTCTAGTCAAGGCTATGGTTTTTCCAGTAGTCATGTATGGATGTGAGAATTGGACTGTGAAGAAGGCTGAGCGCTGAAGAATTGATGCTTTTGAACTGTGGTGTTGGAGAAGACTCTTGAGAGTCCCTTGGACTGCAAGGAGATCCAACCAGTCCATTCTGAAGGAGATCAACCCTGGGATTTCTTTGGAAGGAATGATGCTAAAGCTGAAACTCCAGTACTTTGACCACCTCATGTGAAGAGCTGACTCATTGGAAAAGACTCTGATGCTGGGAGGGATTGGGGGCAGGAGGAGAAGGGGACGACAGAGGATGAGATGGCTGGATGGCATCACTGACTCGATGGACGTGAGTCTGAGTGAACTCCGGGAGTTGGTGATGGACAGGGAGGCCTGGCGTGCTGCGATTCATGGGGTCGCAAAGAGTCGGACACGACTGAGCAACTGAACTGAACTGAACTGAGGGTGTCTCTTTCCCACAAATGTTGCAGAAAGCATGATACAAGAGAAACTGTAGCTCTGACAGTTGTCATTTCTTATTTTTCTTTTGCACATAGGAGTAGATAATTGAATTTTTACATATGCAGCAAACATTTATAAAGAAAATAGCTGTCCTCTAATCCTATTTACACACACACACATACACACCCACACCCACACCCACACCCTGTATGTCAGAGTTGGGTCCAATAGAGTGCTTCTGTTTATAAGGGGGTGGACTCTCCTCTGAAGTGGAGTTACAATCCTCATCTAGGGAACAGAAACTATCTGGAAAGTTAGGACTTCGGCTTACCTCTTTCTTGGCCTTGCCTTCTTCAGTCTGGATTGTAGTTTGGCTATAGCAGGGGATATTCCCACAGGTTACAGGTAGAAGCTAAGCAGGAAGAATAGCTTCTCTGTAGTTCCCAAAGGAGACCACACCTGAAAACGAGTACACCACACCTTGTGAACTGTGCCCTGGAGTTCAGTATTCTCAACCTTCCCCTCTTTTCCGACCCTAACAAAGCCATTTTCCAAAGTCTGGCAGGTTCCTTAAGGTTTCCAGAATATTCTCAGCTTTCATTCTCCAACTCACAAAATATATACAGTATGTCCCCTACATACAAACAGATTCCATTCCAAGAGGATATTTGTAAGTCCAATTTGTTTGTAAGTCCAACAGAGTTAGCCTAGGTATCCAACTAACACGATCAGGTATATAGTACTATACTATACTAGGTACACATGGACTGGTGTGATGATCTCATGGACACAGCCCTGTCTAACTCAATGAAACTATGAGCCAGGCTGTGTAGGGCCACCCAAGATGGACAGGTCATGGTGGAGAGTTCTGACAAAGGTGGTCCACTGGAAAAGGGAATGGCAAACCACTTCAATATTCTTGCCTTGAGAACCCCACGAATAGCATGAAAAGCCAAAAAGATAGGACACTGAAAGATGAACTCCCCAGGTCAGCAGGTACCCCATATGCTACAGGAGATCAGTGGAGAAATAACTTCAGAAAGAATGAAGAGACAGAGCCAAAGCAAAAATAACACCCAGTTGTGGATGTGACTGGTGATGGAAGTTAAGTCCGATGGTATAAAGAGCAATATTGCATAGGAACCTGGAACGTTAGGTCCATGAATCAAGGCAAATTGGAAGGGGTCAAACAGGAGATGGCAAGAGTGAACATCAACATTTTAGGAATCAGTGAACTAAAATGGACTGGAATGGGTGAATTTAACTCAGATGACCATTATATCTACTACTGTGGGCAAGAATCCCTTAAAAGAAATGGAGTAGTCATCATAGTAAACAAGAGAGTCCAAAATGCAGTAGTACTTGTATGCAATCTCAAAAACAACAGAATAATCTCTGTTCATTTCCAAGGGAAACCATTCAGTATCACAGTAATCCAAGTCTATGCCCTAACCAGTAATGCCAAAGAAGCTGAAGTTGAATGGTCCTATGAAGATCTACAAGACCTTCTAAAATTAATGTACAAAAAAGATGTCCTTTTCATTATAGGGGACTGGAATGCAAAATTAGGAAGTCAAGAGATACCTAGAGTAACAGGCAAATTTGGCCTTGGAGTACAAAATGAAGCAAGTCAAAGGCTAACAGAGTTTTGCCAAGAGAACACACTGGTCATACCAAACACCCTCTTCCAACAACACAAGAGAAGACTCTACACATGGACATCGCCAGATGGTCAATACCGAAATCAGCCTGATTATATTCTTTGCAGCCAGAGATGGAGAAATTGTATACAGTCAGCAGAAACAAGATTGGGAACTGACTGTGGCTCAGATCATGAACTCCTTATTGCCAAATTCAGACTTAAATTGAAGAAAGTAGGGAAAACCACTAAGACCATTCAGGTATGACTGAAATCAAAACCCTTAAGATTATACAGTGGAAGTGAAAAATAGGTTCAAGGGATTAGATCTGATAGAGTGCCTAAAGTACTGTGGATAGAGGTTTGTGACATTGTACAGGAGGCAGTGATGAAGACCATCCCCAAGAAAAAGAAATGCAAAAAGGCAAAATGGTTGTCTGAGGAGGTCTTAGAAATAGCTGAGGAAAGATGAGAAGCGAAAGGCAAAGGAGAAAAGGAAAAGACATACCCATTTGAATGCAGAGTTCCAAAGAATAGCAAGGAGAGATAAGAAAGCCTTCCTCAGTGATCAGTGCAAAGAAATAAAGGAAAATAATAGAATGGGAAAGACTAGAGCTCTCTTCAAGAAAATAAGAGATACCGAGGGAATATTTCATGCAAAGATGGGCACAATAAAGGACAGAAATGGTATGGACCTAACAGAAGCAGAAGATGTTAAGAAGGGGTGGCAACAATACACAGAAGAACTATACAAAAATGATCTTCATGACCCAGATAACCATGATGGTGTGCTCACTCATCTAGAGCCAGACATCCTGGAATGTGAAGTCAAGTGGGCCTTAGAAAGCATCACTATGAACAAAGCTAGTGGAGGTGATGGAATTCCAGTTGAGTTATTTCAAATTCTAAAAGATGATGCTGTTAAAGTGCTGCACTCAATATGTCAGCAAATTTGGAAAACTCAGCAGTGGCCACAGGACTGGAAAAGCTCAGTTTTCATTCCAATCCCAAAGAAAAGCAAAGCCAAAGAATGTTTGAACTACCGCACAATTGCACTCATCTCACATGCTAGCAAAGTAATGTTCATAACACCAAGCCATGCTTCAACAGTACGTGAACCGTGAACTTCCAGATGTTCAAGACAGATTTAGAAAAGTCAGAGGAACCAGAGATCAAATTACCAACATCCACCGGATCATCAAAAAGGCAAGAGTTCCAGAAAAACATCTATTTCTTCCTTATTGACTATGCCAAAGCCTTTGACTCTGTGGATCACAATCAACTGTGGAAAATTCTTCAAGAGATGGGAATACCAGAGTACCTGACCTGCCTCCTGAGAAGTCTGTATGCAGGTCAAGAATCAACAGTTCGAACCGGACATGGAACCACAGACTAGTTCCAAATCAGGAAAGGAGTACGTCAAGGCTGTATATTGTCACCCTGCTTATTTAACTTATATGCAGAGTACATCATGTGAATTTACATCCGAGCCGGATGAAGCACAAGCTAGAATCAAGATTGCTGGGAGAAATATCAATAACTTCAGATATGCAGATGACATCACTCTTATGGCAGAAAGTGAAGAAGAACTGAAGAGCTTCTTGATGAAAGTGAAAGAGAGTGAAAAAGTCAGCTTAAAACTCAACATTCAGAAAACTAAGATCATGGCATCTGGTCCTATCCCTTCATGGCAAATAGATGGGGAAACAATGAAAACAGTGAGAGACTTTTATTTTGGGGGGCTCCAGAATCACTGCAGATGGTGACTTCAGCCATGAAATTAAAAGACACTTGCTCCTTGGAAGAAAAGCTATGACCAACCTAGACATCATATTAAAAAGCAGAGACATTACTTTGCCAACAAAGGTCTGTCCAGTCAAAGCTATGGTTTTTCCAGTAGTCATGTATGGATGTAAGAGTTGGACTATAAAGAAAGCTGAGCACTGAAGAATTGATGCTTTTGAAGTGTGGTGTTGGAGAAGACTCTTGAGAGTCCCTTGGACTGCAAGGAGATCCAACCAGTCCATCCTAAAGGAAACCAGTCCTGAATATTCATTGGAAAGACTGATGCTGAAGCTGAAACTGCAATACTTTGGCCACCTAATGAGAAATGACTCACTTGAAAAGCCCCTGATGCTGGGAAAGATTGAAGGCAGGAGGAGAGGGGGACAACAGAGGATGAGATGGTTGGATGACATCACCAGCTCAATGGACATGAGTCTGAGTAAGCTCTGGGAGCTGGCGATGGACAGGGAAGCCTGGCGTGCTGCAGTCCATGGGGTCGAAAAGAGTTGGACACGACAGAGTGACTGAACTGAACTGATTCCAGGTTTAAATAAAATACATGAAAAACAAACGAAAAATAAACCTTTTTTAATCTTGTAGTACAGTACCTTGAAAAGGACAGTAGTGTAGTACAGCAGCTGACATACAGAGGCTGGTAACAGTACCAGCTAGCTATATTACTGCTTCTGTAATGCTTGCTTCCGGACATCTGGGGTTTGAAAAAAGATACTATACTCCTGTATTCTATAAAGTACTGTACAGTAAGTACACAAAAGCACAACTACTTGTAGAGGATGTACACACGTGACAATGTATGGCAGATACATGAACTAACTTACATGATTAAAGATGCAAGCATACCATTCACATCTTTGAAAGTTACCAACTTAAAGGTTCATATGTAGGGAATTTATTATATCAGAGGGCTTCCCTTGTGGCTCAGCTGTGTAAAGAATCTGCTTGCAATGTGGGAGACCTGGGTTTGATCCCTGGGTTGGGAAGATCCCCTGGAGAAGGTAAAGGTTACCCACTCCAGTATTCTGGCCTGGAGAATTCCATAGAATGTATAGTTCATGAAGTCGAAAAGAGTCGGACACTACTGAGTGACTTTGACTCACTCACTCATTGTGTCAGAAAATTAGAGTGACCTTGCAGTAGGAATAATTTTGAATTTACTCAATTGTATAAGGCAAGTCTTTAAAAAGTGCCAATACTTTGTCATTGGTGACAAATACCTTGCTACTTACAACTTTGACACCAGTGTGTTTCAGAAGGCTAAGAATCCTGATTTGGGTCCCTTCTGCCTTCATTTTTCCTTCATTTACTCCTGAGATCTCATAAAGGGCTCTTTGCGCCAGCCTTGCCTCAGCTGTGCTACACATTACAACAGGTAGGGGTATTTCTGAGGAGGAAGTGTTGGGGCTGTCCGCCTCAGGTCACATCTAAGAACTCGTATTTGATTTTACTTGAAAAAAAAAAAAAAGAATAATTTCATGACCTATAACTTCTGTTATCCAAGTTTCTCCAGTGACTCATTTCCTGATCGAATGACGCATTAACTACCTATATATATGACTGGTTGCATGATTACAATCATTTCAATATGTCTTTGGGTTCCATTCAAACTAGCCCATTTCCCCTGTAAATTCCAGCCCGGAACCTACAGCTTCCGGGAGATTTTTCCCTAATTTAAAATTCCACCCGCTTACCTTGGACTGAATTACAGCAGTTGGGAATTCCTGCAAGGTTATGCTGATTTCCGTTGACAACGCTTTGCCCACTTCCCCCAATTTAATTACGATATGGGAGCGGCCTGGACTCTTTGAGAGGAGAACCGGCTCCTCCGAAACAAGGTTGGCGATACAGGTTGGCACTAGAAGCGGGAGAGCCAAGGGCGCTCACAAAGAAAGGGCACCCAGAGCAGCCCAGCAAGCCTGAAGACCCGGAGCTCGGCGCCGGCAGACGCTGCCGCCAGGACCCGCCCTTCCCCCAGCAGCCTGCGGCCGGCCTGGCCCACCCAGCCGGAGCTCACTCACTGGACCGTGGAGGTGCGGGAGACAGATCACAGCCAAGGCCTCCAGGCCTGAAGCTCCCCGAGACGGAGACGAGGACCGGGCCTCGCCCCGCAGAACCTCCGGGACTGGCTGGCGCGGCAGCCAAACAGCGCAGTTCTTGGCTTCCTTAAAGGGCCCGCGCCCCTGACCAAGGCGGCCTGGTGTTTTCTTTCCGACAGGCCATGGGAGGGGCAGGTCAAAGAGGCAAATTCAAAATACAGCGACTCAAATTTTGAGGGAAGTGGGCAGAGGAAGCAGAATGGAAATCTCACTTAAAGGCCTCACTGAGGTTTGTCAGTTACCCATGAGGAACCTGAGCAATCATGCTCCCTTGTAGAACTAAAACCTCCATACAGCTTAATGAGCCATCTCACAGTACTCTCCATATGATGTCAACCACCATTTGTAAGGTCTATTTCTAGAAGAAAATGTATCTTTCGAGAAGTTGTCACTTGAACATATAATCCATAGTTATAAATATTTGTAAGGGCTTTTCTCCTTATAGATTAGGTTTATGTTGAGGATGGACTCTCCCCCCACCCCTGTTTGAATCTCAACACTGACAGTTTAATTCGTTAGAGCCTCAGCCTCCTCTGGCTGTTAAATTGCCCACCATCAAAGCAGGGGAAAGGTTAGGACATGAAAAGAAACACAGAAGACTTGACCAGAGTTACCAAACCAAAAAAAAAAAATTTTTTTTAACAGCCATCTTTCTCAACTTATGCTCTGAGAGATATTCATTTCTTCTCATCCCCACCATTGATTTCTGTCTTGAGTAAGCCACCCTGTTTCCCAGCTTCATTGAGAGAATACTTGAGGAGCTGTTGGCATTCTGTTCTTTGTTATTAAATAATTTGGAAAAACAGCATGGACTTCACCAGGCTCTGGCCTTTAAGAAGGTCTATGAGAAAAGTTCCTGCCCTTAGGCCTGGCTGCCATCACATCAGTGGAGAAGGCGTCTAACCTTCCCAGGCTCTGTATGTGAGCACACCTCACTGACCTGCCAGAGTGACCTGAGAACCACAAGAGCAAAGCCATTTGGAATTTTGGCCCTTTAAGATAGGATAACAACTGATAACGATAGTATCTGAGTGCACAGATTCTGCCATAAGCACACCTACATTTGATTTGATCTCCAACTCCATCACTGTCGCTCTTCATCCTCTGCAAAACTTAATTTTATCATCTCTGCAATAGGTCTAAAGCCATCTAATTTATTGGATTATGAAGACTAAATGAGATAATTCTATATTCAGGCACTTAGCACCATGTCTAGCACACAGCATTAAGTTAACAGTAGTAAACAACAACAGTGGGAACCTGTTACTAACTCTGAAGTCCCCCGAGATGGCAACAAGGACTGGGCCTTGCCCCGCAGAACCTCCACAGAAGAGACGATTGGAAGGGAGAAGTTACTAAAACCAGGCGAGAGCCATAGCTGTACCTGTATGAGAGGGCTACCCGACAGGAGCTATGTTGTTCAGTAGAGGAAAGCAGTAGATGCTGACCTTTGGCCCAACAGGGTAAGATTCAATGGCTGCAGCCACTGCGAGCACCTCAACTCCAAATGGGGACAGAGTAGAAAAGAAAGACACATCCCCCTGTCCTTCTGTGTTCTGCTATCCTGCTGAAATCTTTCATCGGAAAAATCTGGTGGATTTCTGGATCCACTAGAAAGCCTGAAGATGAAGGAGGCCAGGTCTATGTAGCCTATAGAGGTCAGCTTGCTAGGCACGAAGACCTCTGACAAAATGTCCAAAAATTCAGCATACCATTTCTACAACCTCATATTTTGGAGTCCTAGTTCAAAAGGAAGAAATGCTTCCATTAGAGGACCCAGCCATGGTGCCACTGAATTGGAAGCTGAAACTGCCCTCTGTTCATTTTGGTTCTTCATGGAACTGGAATTCCATGAGGAAACTGGGTTACAGCTATACAATGAGAGCAAGGAGAAATGTGCATGACACCCAAGGATTAACTGGGCACATCTTAATACTCCCATGTGCAATGATGATCATAAGATAACTACAGTAACCTGATAATGTTGGGAGCACTTCAATTTCAGACCATGGAGGAACTGAAGTGTTGTATCACTGCACCAGGTTAAAAAAAAAAAAAATCACAATCTACTAAGATACTGTATAGGGCAGGAAAAACATAAGTGAATGAAGTAGGAAATTATGATTATCAATTTATCTTTTTAACCTAGCAATAAGCCATGGAGGCAGGGATTATTGGACCAAACCTGGGTCTCCTGCATTGCAGGCAGATTCTTTACCATCTGAGCCACTTGGGAGGCTCAGCTCTGTATATAAAATGTTAATTGATTATTTATTCCATGCCCATGCTTTCTCTGTTTCCTTGTATGAACAGTAGTGATGGAGACAAACATTATAATTTAGTTTCTAGGTCAGAGTATTGACATCACTTCAAAGCAACACAGTAGTTAATAGGACTCTCTGATTCTCATATTTAGGGAATGAGTTTCTCTCCATCTGAACAAAGGGGAAAAATAAATCTTGGGTGGCAAAACAGGTAAACTATCTGGGTCTTCTGTTTGCCTCCCTTCATACCTATTCTCCTCTCTTGCCTGCCTTATTCTATACCCCAGAAGCTGACCTCTTTGGAAAACATCACCTGGGCTCTTCTCAGCTGACTTATATTTGGTTTTGGATTATGGAGGCACCCACAGGAGACAGGAGGCAGGAGGAAAGAGAAATAGGGTACATTTTATGCATTCTTTCTCTGTTTTAGGATCTGGCAGTGGTAGTGTCTTTTCACCACTGAAGCTCTTGATCAGCAGCCCCTCCTCTGTGGCTTGAGGTCACAGAGCTCTGGGAATGCTCTCTTCCCTTACTTTTCGGCCTAGAGATGGTATGGGTTTCTTGCCGTTGCTATTACTCTCAACCTGATGGTTCTTCACCCCAAATTGGTAGTTGAGATGCCTCAACTGGATGGTTCTCTTAATCCTACTCCCTTTAATTGCCTTCTAATTACCGTTTAAGATCTCTTTAGTCAAACTAACTGAGTAGAATTCCAATTCCAGATGGAAACCCAATGGATACACTTTATACACATACATTATAAATATTCTTGTATGTATTTTAAAATATAAGTGAAAAAAGTGACCATAAGAATATCTATTCTGGGAATTGAGAGAAATATTGGCATAGATATTGAAGACATAGAATGTGGGATGAAAAGATTAAAAGAAAATTATTTCAATACCAAATGACATATAACCTTAACTAGTGTGTACATTATTTCCAATTTTATGAATTTGTGAAAGTATGTATATATGCTCTATGCACACATACAGACAGGTACTTTTAAAAATCAGTTTACATTATAGCATAAGAATTTTCATGTTATTAAATGACATTCATATATACCATTTTTAACATATATAAGATTTTAAGCAAGTATGTACAATTTTCATCTTTGGATATTTCTGATTTTTTTGCTTCTGTCAGTGACATCATTGTTAATCAGCTATGCTCCAATGTAAAACTTTATAAAATAGGATTAAGTGACTTCCCAGAGCCTTAAAAAATAACATCATGATAATCACCTTCATATATATATGTGTGTATATGTATATAGCTTTTTAATATTTTGATTGGAAGTACTGAATTAAATAGTATACATATTTTAGAAAGAATTGACATAAAGTGCATAAAATCCATAACTCACTGAAAAACCCCCTACCTCAGGACAATAAAAGTACTCAATATTTCCCTGTATATCCATAAATTAGTTTTTTTAAGTTTTTAATTGGAGAATTGGGATTGACATATTCAACACTACTATGTATGGAATGAGGACCAACTGACAAGGACCTACTGTGTGGCAGGGAACTCTATTTAGCGTTCCATGGTGGCTTATATGGGAGGAAAATCTAAGGGAGAGTGTGCATGTGTGTATATGTAGCGGATTCACTTTGCTGTGCACCTGAAGCTGGCACAGAATTGTAGATCAAAGTTTTTGAAAGTTCAGGGTGTACTCAGATGTATTTCCTTTTAAAGAGATGCTTTCTAAAGGAGTATGAATTTCTTTCTCCATTACAATGGGAACTAAGTTTAGCCAAGAACTTCAGTCTGTGAAGGACAGCATGGAGCTAAGGATAGAAACTCTTCAGTATTAAGCTATTCTGGAATGGTGGCGTCTGTATTCTGGAACAGAGTCTGAATTTTAACCTTAGACTTCATTCATGGGGCACCCTGTTGATTCAAATGTAGACTGGGCACAATCTGAACAGGCAGAGCATCACTGAGCTTTGTGCAGCCTACTTTGGACTTTGTCCATTCTTCTAGTGACATCCATGTGGCCCTGTAATATAATGACAACAGTGGACTTATTGTCTCCCTGCCTAGAAAACTTTAGATTGAGATATAATTCACATATCATAAAATTTACCATTTAAGATTATGCAGTTTAGTAGCTTTTAGTTTATTCAAAATGTTGTTCAACTATTACCTCTATCTAATTCTATAACATTTTCATCACCCCCCCAAAGAAACCCCATACCCATCAGCAGTCACTCCTCATTGTGTCACTTCCCCTGTGGCCCCTGGCATATCTTAATCTCTTTCAGTCTCAGTTCTGTTGTTCAGTTACTCAGTCACGTCCAACTCTTTGCAACCCCATGGACTCCAGCATCCCAGGCTTCTCTTTCCTTCAGTGTCTCCTGGAGTTTGCTCAAACTCATGTCTATTGAGTCAATGATGCCATCCAACCACCTCATCCTCTGTCGCCCTCTTCTGTTAACCCCCTTTTCCTCCTGTCTGTCTCAATAGATTTGCCTATTCTAGACATTTTATATGAATAGAATCATACAATGTATGGCCTTTTGTATGTGACTTCTTTCACACAGCATAAGTCTTTTTTTTTAAATAGCATACTGTTTTCAGGGTGCATCCAAGTTGTAACATCTATCAGCATTTTGTTCCTTTTAATGGTGGAATAATATTTCATTGCATGGATGTACCAAATTTTGTTTATCCATTCAAAATTTATGAACATTTGGATTGTTCTTATGTTTTTGCTATTATGGACAGTGCTGAGATGAACATTTCATACCAGTTATTGTACCTGTGTTTTCATCAGCAGTGAATAAGAATACTAATTTCATGGCTCACTTGTATGGACATAGACATTGAAATGTGATGGGTGATAGAAGCAAGGTCCGATGCTATAAAGAGCAATATTGCATAGGAATCTGGAATGTTAGGTCCATGTATCAAGGCAAATTGGAAGTGGTCAAATAGGAGATGGCAAGAGTGAACATCAACATTCTAAGAATCAGCAAACTAAAATGGACTGGAATGGGTGAATTTAACTCAGATGACCATTATATCTACTACTATGGGCAGGACTCTCTTAGAAAAAATGGAGTAGCCATCATAGTCAACAAAAGAAATGCAGTACTTGGATGCAATCTCAAAAACAACAGAATGATCTCTATTCATTTCCAAGGCAAACCATTCAATATCATGGTAATCCAAGTCTATGCCCCGATCAGTAATGCTGAAGAAGCTGAAGTTGAACGGTTCTGTGAAGACCTACAAGACCTTTTGGAACTAACACCCAAAAAAGATGCCCTTTTCATTATAGAGGACTGGAATGCAAAAGCAGGAAGTCAAGAAACACCTGGAGTAACAGGCAAATTTGGCCTTGGAGTACGAAATGAATCAGGGCAAAGGCTAATAGGGTTTTGCCAAGAGAACATACTGGTCGTAGCAAACACCCTCTTACAACAACACAAGAGAAGACTCTACACATGGACACCACCAGATGGTCAATACTAAAATCAGATTGATTATATTCTTTGCAGCCAAAGATGAGAAGCTCTATACAGTCAGCAGAAATAGGAATGAGAGCTGACTGTGGCTCAGATCATGAACTCCTTATAGCCAAATTCAGACTGAAATTGAAGAAAGTAGGGAAAACCACTAGACCATTCAGGTATGACCTAAATCAAATCCCTTATGATTATACAGTGGAAGTGAGAAATAGAGCTAAGAGCCTAGATCTGATAGACAGAGTGCCTGATGAACTATGGACGGAGGTTCATGACATTGTACAGGAGACAGGGATGAAGAACATCCCCAAGAAGAAGAAATGCAAAAAAGCAAAATGGCTGTCTGAGGAGGCCTTACAAATAGCTATGAAAGGAAGAGAAGTGAAAAGCAAAGGAGAAAAGGAAAGATATAAGCATCAGAATGCAGAGTTCCAAAAAATAGCAAGGAGAGGTAAGAAAGCCTTCCTGGTGATCAATGCAAAGAAATAGAGGAAAACAGTAGAATGGGAAAGACTAGAGATCTCTTCAAGAAAATTAGGGATACCAAAGGAACATTTCATGCAAAGATGGGCTCATTAAAGGACAGAAATGGTATGGACCTAACAGAAGCAGAAGATATTAAGAAGAGGTGGCAAGAATACACAGAACTGTTCAAAAAAAGATCTTCATGACCCAGATAATCACGATGGTGTGATCACTCACCTAGAGTCAGACATCCTGGAATGTGAAGTCATTAGGAAGCATCGCTATGAACAAAGCTAGTGGAGGTGATGGAATTCCAGTTGAGCTATTTCAAATCCTAAAAGATGATGCAGTGAAAGTGCTGCACTCAGTATGTCAGCAAATTTGGAAAACTCAGCCATGGCCACAGGACTGGAAAATGTCAGTTTTCATTCCAATCCCAAAGAAAGGCAATGCCAAAGAATGCTCAAACTACCACACAATTGCACTCATCTCACATGCTAGTAAAGTAATGATCAAAATTCTCCAAGCCAAGCTTCAGCAATATGTGAACCATGTACTTCCAGATGTTCAAGCTGGTTTTAGAAAAGGCAGAGGAACCAGAGATCAAACTGCCAACATCTACTAGATCAACAAAAAAGCAAGAGGGTTCCAGAAAAACATCTATATCTGCTTTATTGACTATGCCAAAGCCTTTGACTGTGTGGATCACAATAAACTGTGGAAAATTCTGAAAGAGATGGGAATACCAGACCACCTGACCTGCCTCTTGAGAAATCTGTATGCAGGTCAGGAAGCAACAGTTAGAATTGGATGTGGAACAACAGACTGGTTCTAAATCAGGAAAGGAGTATGTCAAGGCTGTATATTGTCACCGTGCTTATTTAACTTCTATGCAGAGTACATCATGAGAAACACTGGGCTGGAAGAAGCACAAGCTGGCATCAAGATTGCCAGGAGAAATATCAATAACCTCAGATATGCAGGTGATACCACCTTTATAGCAGAAAGTGAAGAACTGAAGAGCCTCTTGATGAAAGTGAAAGAGGAGAGTGAAAAAGTTGGCTTAAGGCTCAACGTTCAGAAAACTAAGATCATGGCATCTGGGCCCATCACTTCATGGCAAATAGATGGGGAAACAGTGGAAACAGTGGCTGACTTTATTTTGGGGGGCTCCAAAATCACTACAGATGGTGATTGCAGCCATGAAATTAAAAGACACTTACTCCTTGGAAGGAAAGTTATGACCAACATAGACAGCGTATTAAAAAGCAGAGACATTACTTTGTCCACAAAGGTCCATCTAGTCAAGGCTATGGTTTTTCCAGTAGTCATGTATGGATGTGTGAGAGTTGGACTGTGAAGAAAGCTGAGCATTGAAGAATTGATGCTTTTGGACTGTGGTGTTGGAGAAGACTCTTGAGAGTCCCTTGGACTGCAAGGAGATCCAACCAGTCCATCCTAAAGGAGATCAGTCCTGGGTGTTCACTGGAAGGTCTGATGTTGAAGTTGAAACTCTGATACTTTCGCCACCTGATGCAAAGAGCTGACTCATTTGAAAAGACCTTGATGCTGGGAAAGATTGAGGGCAGGAGGCGAAGGGAACGACAGAGGATGAGATGGTTGATTGGCGTCACTGACTCAATGGACATGAGTTTGGGTAAACTCCGGGAGTTGGTGATGGATAAGGAGGCCTGGCATGCTGCAGTTCATGGGGTCACAAAGAGTCAGACACGACTGAGCAACTGAACTGAGCTGAACGCTGAAACCAGAGTACCTGGGTTTGAATCTCATTTGTACCACTTCCTAGTTATGTAAGATTAGATAAGTTACATAAGTTTTGTGCCTCAGTATTCACATCTCTAAAATAATGGCAATAATAGTATCTTTTTTATAGGATTGTTGTAAAATTAAAGCTAGCTAATGGTGAGGGCTTCCCAGGTGACTCAGTGGTAAAAAATCTGCATACCCAGCGGGAAATGCAGGTTTGAACCCTAGGTTGGGAAGATTCCTCTGGAGAAGGAAGTGGCAACTCACTCCAGTATTCTTGCCTGAGAAATCCCAAGGACAAAGGAACATGGCAGACTGCAGTCCATGGAGTCACAAAGAGTCGGAGATGACTGAGCGACTAAACAGCAACAGCAGTGCACTGAATCACCAAGATATGGTGTCTGACATATTAAAAAATGATACATGTTTTACTATTACTGTTAACTTTTAATATTTATTATAATTGTTGCATTTTGTTTTGTTAACTTGATAGTTGAAAAAGTGATGAAGAAATCCTTTGTTGAGGTTTGCCATTGAAATGGGATAATTAGAGACAACAGTAATTCAGCCAAGTCAAGTAAAGCTTTTTCGAGCAGTGAGGAGTTATATTTGAGTGTAACCTGAATAAAACTGAGGCTTCACATGGTTCACTCCAAGCATGTAATAGCATTCTAAGAAAACAGCAACAGACTGCTAAAGCATTTAAGAATAGTACATAAACTTTCTTAAGCAGTCCCTGGAAATGATCTGCACAGCGTATTTAACAGGGAATTCCTAAAATCTTCTCTACATATTGCTTTCTTTCCAAGTATTTTTCCACTAACAGTAGCTGCTTATATTTTTCCTACTTCTCAAACATGGGGTTTCCATATCACTGTTATGGAAGTAGTTAAATCCCTGATAACTTCCTTCCCCTACAGCCTATGCCACTCACATAACCCTGTTCCTTGCCACTGACTCTCAGCTCCTGTACCTCTGAGAAATTCAGCCTGGTCTCCTACCTGGAATTTCTCCTACCCCCACCCCCTTTTTTAAAAAATTGAAAACATTCCCTGAAATTTGATGAATAAAATGGTCTGCCTTATTATATATTCCTTCTCTTTTGCAGCTCTTCACAAGAGGGATACAACATCTGTTTGGGCCATCCAGAGACATCAAAAAACCATTCCCAGGTTTCATTCTTTATTCTTTTTCTCTTTTTTCTGTGGCAAGGATCCCTGGAAATGCTAAACAGTGTCTATTAAACTTCTTCCAAGCAGACCTGGGAGCAGCATGTCAATATTAGACTTTATTTTCCCCATGCCAACTCCCTCATCTTCTTCTTAGGACCTCCAAGAACATATGAAAACTGATGAGTTCACTGGGTTAATTTTTTTTGTGGTTACAGCAGGCATTAATTATCCCCTTATCAAAACATAGCAAATGAGGGTTATCTTCATAACTGTTGGAGTCTGTGACAAACAGAGTAAGGATACCCAATAATTTTGCTTGATATCAACCCTACTGTACCAGCTGCAAACTAAAACCACCTTTTCCAACTCACACCTCACAAGGCCTCACTGGGTTTGTGGATAAACTGCTTATCTTTATCCACTGGGGCCTTGCCTTGAGAGAGCGGGACTTCAAGGGGTAGAAGTATGCCCATGTTGCTTCTGACTTTCCAAGTCTACCTCAGTGTTTGAGATCAGAGTGTCACTATCCTATCTTACTCTTAAAATGCTGCTATGGTCTTCTCTTTTGGCTTTGACAACTCTGATGAACACAAAATTAGCGAGAGTTTCTGAGTCAGGGGCCTCTGCGTGGGGTTGTAAACTGTCTGTTCAGTTCAGTCACTCAGTCGTGTCCGACTCTTTGCGACCCCATGAATCACAGCACACCAGGCCTCCCTGTCCATCACTCATGTCCATCAAGTCGGTGATGCCATCCAGCCATCTCATCCTCTGTTGTCCCCTTCTCCTCCTGCCCCCAATCCCTCCCAGCATCAGAGTCTTTTCCAATGAGTCAACTCTTCACATGAGGTGGCCAAAGTATTGGAGTTCCAGCTTTAGCATCAGTCCTTCCAAAGAACACCCAGGGCTGATCTCCTTTAGAATGGACTGGTTGGATCTCCTTGCAGTCCAAGGGACTCTCAAGAGTCTTCTCCAACACCACAGTTCAAAAGCATCAATTCTTCGGCGCTCAGCTTTCTTCACAGTCCAACTCTCACACCCATACATGACCACTGGGAAAAACAAAGCCTTGACTAGATGGACCTTTGTTGGCAAAGTAATGTCTCTGCTTTTGAATATGCTATCTAAAATATTTCACATGTTTCTAGTTGGCTTGTTCTTCCACAAGCATGTATGAAACCTATGCTTTCCCCTTACTTTCCACACTGCCATATTCTGTAGGAAGTAAAGCAGTTCATCCCTAAAGAGCACACATGCATGCACACACAGACACGCATGCACACCCTAATGCTAATGCCTTAGCTGATGGTCTTTCTCAACCTCTGAGACTTTTCCTCTGCATACTTGTCAAAGGAATGCTCTATAACTCATCTCTGGCATAGTGTTCCCAGTTAGTTTCTTCAGCTTATGATAGAAAATGATCTAGACCAGTCATGTTGTACCCTGATTAAGTCCCATGAACAGGACCAAGGCCTTGGACCAGTTCAGCATACTGCCACCAACTTTCTATTTCTGGAAGGGATTGTAATTTCTTCTTAAAAAATTATGAGTCTCTCGATAGGTTATGACCAGTTTCCAGTGATAATTTAATGGAAGAGTTTGTGTTTCATTTTTAGACTTCCTTAAAGAGCTCACAAATATTTGAAAACCTGTAACTCTGGGTATAATATCCTACTCTGGAACACCATATTACATCATATCTATCATCCCTGATTCCCTTTTCTGCTTCCCAGTGCAGGAGATGCCAGAGATGCGGGTTCAATGCCTGGGTCAGGAAGAGTCCCCTGGAGTAGGAAATGGCAACAGCTTCAGAAAATTGCCTGGA
This sequence comes from Budorcas taxicolor, assembly GCF_023091745.1. Classification (NCBI taxonomy): domain Eukaryota; kingdom Metazoa; phylum Chordata; class Mammalia; order Artiodactyla; family Bovidae; genus Budorcas; species Budorcas taxicolor. The sequence continues at coordinate 42,336,442 of NC_068917.1, read as the reverse complement.
AAATTCCATGGACAGAGGAGCCTGGCGGGCTACAGCCATGGGGTCGCAAGAGGGTTGGACACTACTTAGCCACTCAACAGCAAATCATATAAAAAGGGTAAAGTGTTCTGCTCCATGAGATCTGTTTGGCACCAGCCTATGGGGCTTCCCTGGTGGCTCAGACGGTAAAGTGTCTGCCGCAATGTGGGGGACCTGGGTTCGATCCCTGGGTCAGGAAGATCCCCTGGAGAAGGAAGTGGCAACCCACTCCAGTACTCTTGCCTGGAAGATTCCATGGATGGGGGAGCTTGGTGGGCTACAGTCCATGGAGTCACAAAGAGTCGGACACGATGGAGCAACTTCACTTTGACTTTCACTATGGGAGTATGAATAGCTGTCAAAGGTGGAGGCAACAGTTGGTGAGAGTTGGTGAATGGGGACAGAGAGAGAAATGGGCATAGCATACAACTGTGGCTTATAAATCTAGGTAATCAAGAAATAGAACATGGGGCAAAATCTGGATGTTGTCTATATATAATAATAAAATTCATTATCTACTTTGTTAGTGAAAACAAAGCAGTTTGTCAATTTTTTTTAAGTATCTTTATTATGTACCATTCTTAATGATCAAGAAAGTTTACTGGAAATTGCTCCTTCACCAGGAAATTCAGGCCCACTTGTAAGATCCTGAAATCTATCTCTCTAAGCATAGGACAAGCATAGATCATGTTGCTTGTTTCAGGGGCAAGAGTGAAAGTAGAAAGGGCAGAGGTAGAGGGAAGAGTAGTGTTGATAACAATTAACCAAACTAAATGAAGGAAGGGGGTTTATACTGTAATTGCAAAGAATTCCTCATTCAGTTTTTTCCCTTAAACATTATGCTATCAGTTTTAAAAACTTCAGTGTGCATGTAAATCATATGGGGATGGTGTTGAAATGTAGACTGTCAGGACCACCCCCAGATTTAACAGGCCTGTGGCAGAAACCTGGAATCTGTGTTTAAATGACTATCCCAATGACGCAAGTGACTCTCAGAAATGCTCTGAGAAACAGTACATTGGCAATGATGAGTTTTTCACCTCTAAAGATGAACAGAGTGGTGGTGGGTGAACAGGACATGGTGATTCTAAAGTTGATCAGGTAGGTGACTACTTCTACAGCTGTGGCTTCCCACTACTTATCTCCTGTCTCAGCACTCCTCCATCCACTTCCCCCAAATCACAAAACCTGAAGAAGGTTTTGGGAGTAATGCCCCCCTGGTTGTTAAATTTCCATATGCTTCTTTGAGGTGATAAAAATCTATTTTTTTCTTAACTCATCCTGTTTTTCTAACTCCAGAAGATATACAAACTCCATTAAGCTTAATAAATGGTATGGGAAAATATGAATGGTTGAAGGGTGGAAACAGGTGGGTGAGATGAACAAAATCAAAAACCCTCAGATTACTAATTACTCAGATTACTAATATGTAAGTCATCAGGCAGAAAGCTCAGTACATACCTTCCATTCCCATCAACAGCTTCAGAGAAAGACAAATTCCACTCACCTCCTGCCTTCCCTGCAGATCATTATGTAGACCCTGAACACTGTTTTGGTAAAACAAATAAATCCCCCTGGCCCTCAGTTTTAAAAAATTATTCATGCATCATAGAGGCTGTCTAAGAGGATATTACTTATCTGCCTACTCAGTAAATTATTTGCTCCAGAAAACTCAGTGAGTTAGTGGTAGGTGGCTCTAGAGCCAGCTTTTTCCTGTGGACAATCATGACCCCAATAGCAGGTCTTGAAAATCCTGGGTCTTGACTGTCATTTTTAGACAAATGAAACTGGTTAAATAGAAAATATCACAGGGGATTAAGCTGAAAAAACATGATTCTATTCCACCATGTGGTCTCAAAGAGATTTGAGCTAAATCTCCAAGTCTATTATAGTTTTATTAAGGCTAAAGAGAATTTCATACCCCCCACCAGATTTTAAAGGTAGTATCATCTTGTGTATTTTTCCAAGTTAAAAAATAATAATAATAAAAAATATGTGATATTCTAAGAATGTGAAAGGCCTTACTTGGGAAGCAGGTGCCTAACCATGACAATGAACATCTCAATATTCATTCATTATCCCTATTTTGAATTGCCCAATGAGATGAATAAACAGGAAAGGCAAGCAATGAAGAGTCCAATTTATCAATTTAAAATTATTATAAAAAGAAAGAAAGGAGGGAGGGACGGACAGTGAGACTGCCCTAGAGAGCCAGAACGAAAGAGTAAGAGAAATGCACCCAGAAGTTCGGTGGTGCTTTAAAACAATCCTGGGCTCCTCAGTGTGAGTCACGTGGTTTCAGCTTGCCCTCAGCCAGTGATCCGGAGTTACCAGAGGATTTTCTCAACCCATACCTAGAATGTGCTACCCTAACCTGGATCTCAAGGAGGCAAAATAGCAGGATCCCCAGAGCATTCTTAAAAGGTGTCAGTCCTGATGGGAAGTTATTTTAATGATAAGGCAGTTATGGTTTCACTATGTCGAGGAACTTTGAGGAAGTGACAAAATCCACGTTTTAAAAATAACATTTCCTATCATACACATACACCTACTTTCTAAATAAAAAAATCAACGCCATTCGGACCTGGAAGAGGAGGGAGTAATTAGGGAAATATCGTTTCACTTTCTTTATGTTGTAGATCGAGTTATGTCAGGATGATCCGACATCTTGTAAAAAAGCTTTTATCAGAAAGGGGAAACCTCATGGCAGAATTTAGTATGGATTCTCAAGGCAAAACCAACGTCGGACATCTGTGATGATTTCCGACGTTGGTTTGTTTCTAAATACTGTTTAAAACGTCAGATAATGATTTGTTTTCATTTTTGAAACTTTTCTTTTAAAAAGCTGATTTACGGGAAGCCGAATTTAAGTTTCACTTTTGGTTTCTTTTGTCTATCTTTTTATTCCAAGAATGGAAAAACCGCTTATTTCCCAACTCACATGCTTGGGTCAGGATGAGAAAATCCAGTCCCGTCAGCGCTTACGGGGCGGCCCGAAAGTGGGCGGAGAAAACCTACGGGAGCTCAATAGCTGCGGGTGGCCCTGGCAGTCCGGGGCACAGTGCCGAAGTCTCACCGCCAGCCGCGACTCTCCCGCCAGCAGGTAGGGAGCGTTCTCGCTCACTGGCCAGCGTCTTTGGCTGCCTCACTCGCTTGGCACTTTAAAACAGGACTGACACATAGACCCTTTCTTTGGGATGGAGAGAGGAGAAGGGAACCGGTTTCGGTGATGTAGAGCTGATTACTTGTCTAAATTAAGAACAAGTAACAAATATAGCTTTTCGTTAGGCGGGATTTAGTTTTGCTTATCTTGTAAGTACATACATGTTTCTGCGCGTTCATGACTGTGGTCCTGAGGTGGGTAAACGGGTCTAGAGGGAAATTTCTGGGCTGGAGGTCAGGACACCTGAGTCCTAGTACACTTTCAGCCGCTCACTAGCAGCCTGATCTGGGTTAAGTCCTCACACCCGCAGCATCTCCTGAGGCCCCTTCTTGCTGTAAGAGCCAGGATACCCAAACCGGAGTTCTTGGGTCTGTCTGCTCTGAGGAGTAAAGGAGTCCTGAAGGAGGGAATGAGGAGCCTGAGGAAAAAAATGTTAAAGCATTTCTTAACAGTTTGAGCCTAGCCTATATCAAAGTTGAGTTTGGATTTGTCTTACAGGGATGTCATATCAATATTACACCTTGTTTTGGGGGGCTTAATGTGGATGAGTTTCTACGCTTTCTAAAATCGCTTTCCAAAAATGTGATTTTTTTTTATGGCTACATTCCATGATGCTGGATAACCAAACAAAATTATCCCCTCATGCTGGACGTCAAGATTATTTAGAGGTTCACTCTTTTAGCCACTCACCCAGCTTCATTGCTTATAAAAGCTAGAACATTGGTGATTATTTCCTTCAGATGAACTCTTACAAGTATAACTACTAATCAAAGTCTGAATGATTTAAGAGCCTTTGATACAGATTGAAAATTGCCTTCCAGAAAGGTTGTGCCAGTTCATACTGACAGTTGCCCAGCAGTTTATTAGAACTGTGACACTTTAAAAGAAATTCATAATAATAATCAACATTTTCCTCCCCACCTCTCAGTGAAATAGAGTAGGCAGAGGTTACAGGACAATAGTTAGAGTGTGTTCTTAAAGAAAGCCGCAGAAATACTGTGGAACTGAAGCCACACCTGGGAAATGTAGAATAACTCAGTGTGACTAAAGGGAGGGAGTCAGGGCACAGGATTTAGTCAGGTTTAATAGAGTTTGAAAACAAAGGCTTGAGAAGAGTCGCACCCAACTAAAGAGACTGAATATGAGCACAGAGGTTTAATAGATCAACTATCTTGATCTGTTAATTGAGTAGGTTTCCCCCTTGCTTGGAGACATTTTCAAACTCTAGGAATTTTTAAAAATCAAATTGTAGTTCATATACATCAGATAAAAATCAAAGGAAACCTTGAACTAACAGGTAACATGACAGTCCTTGCTTTTAAGAAAACCTGATTTCTTTTCCCTGACTTTCTGTCGTGTCTGCCCTACCTTGATGAGATGGAGAAGTAGTATCAGTTCCATATTGGTATACTGGGTTCCCCCAGGGACAAACCTGCTTCCCCATCCTGAATGAACCATCACTTCTTTCCTAGTTCACATTTTCTTACTCTTTGAATGTCTCAGTTCTTGTCTGGGAATTTAGTTATACTGAGTTTCTTATCTGAAGACGATGTTAGTGTTCTTATCTTAGACCAGCTGCCCCGATGTGGGGTTTAGAGGTCAAGAAAGAAAGAAACTGAAGTCGCTCAGTCGTGTTCGTCTCCTTGCAACCCAATGGACTGTATGTAGCCCACCAGGCTCCTCCGTCCATGGGATATTCCAGGCAAGAATACTGTAGTGGGTTGCTATTTCATACTCCAGGGGATCTTCCAGACCCAGGGATCAAACTCAGGTCTCCCACATTGCAGGCAAACACTTTACCTTCTGAACACCAGGTAACTGTTAGAGGTCAAAGACCATGTCTACTTACATGGTCTCTTACCTTCCCAGTACTATTCCCTCACTAACAATAGCTGTACTCCAAAGGAATGGAGCCCTGGAAGAGGAGGTATGATGAGGACTTAGGTAAATATCAGATCTAATCCCTCACCTTCCAGTAAACTTTCATTACCTCTAAAATTTTCAACCAGATTCGTCAAGAGATAGGAACTCCATCAAGGAATGTCATAAACACTGGAAAAATTAGTTGAAATCTGTGAGTGGATTTAATGTGCCTCTGTTGTATGCAATAGTTCTTTGCTTGTTTTTCTAATAATTAAATTAGAATATATATATGCATATGTGTGTGTATATATATGTAAAATAAGTGCTAGGTGAAGACACAGTATAACTGGCACCAGTTATCCACATGTGTCAAAAACTAGGAAAATGTTCTTTCTCCTTGATCAGCAGTTCTACTTGGGGAAAATCTATCCTCAGGGCTTAGCCTGGGACCTGGTACACAGTAGGCACTTAACAAATATTTTCTGAATACACAAATACTTATGTTATTTTAAAAACTGAACACAATACTATACCTAACAACAGGGAAACTAAACATTATGGGGCCACTAAATAGGATACTTATAAATATTGTGTGGCAAAATGGAAAATATTCATCAAAATATTAAATTTAAAAAGTGGGTGTTATGTGTCTAATTGTTTTTAAAAGCTTCATAGGAGAAAATCTAGAAGGAAAATATATACTGAGATACTCACAGTGGTTGCAAGGTTTCTCAACCTTGTCATTGTTGACATTTGGGACCAGATGTATCTTTGCTGCAGGGGTTGTCATGGGCATTCTAGGATGTTTAGCAGCATCCCTGGCCTTCACTACTTTACTACTAGATAGTAGCAGATAGTGCCTCTAAAATCTTGTGATGTCTGTTGTCGTATGCTTGTGTTATTGTTTTTGTAAGATATATTTCTTAGAGAGGAAGTGAAAGCTAAATGGCATATACATTTAAAATTTTAATGGAGATTACCAAATTGCCCTCCAAAAAAACAGGTTATATAACTTCACATTCCTATCAGTAGTTGTTAAGGAAACCCATTTGTTCATATCCTCATAAACACTAAATATTAGGAATACTTATAGTCTTAATCAAGCAAATAAGTGAAAAATTATGTCTCATGTCTTAAACTATTATCTTTTCTTCATTGGTAAGATAGAGAATCCTTCCCTTTGTTTAGATGTCATTTGTATTTCTTATTCTCTGAACTGTATAGTAGAACCTTTGGCTCATTTTCCTGTTGGGTTGTATGTAGTTTTCTTACTGATTTTTAGAGCTATTTATATATATATGGCATAAATCTTCTGCCTTACATATGTGTAGCATTGATTAATTGATCAATTGTGATTTTTTTTGTATATATACAAAGGTTACAGAGATTCTTAAGGGGGAAAACTGGCTTTCTCTTCAAAGTGTGTAAATATATGTATATCATGAGAAAATGTTAATAAGTAAACCAATTTGCTGAACTATAGCCCAAATCTTCTCTGTTTACTGAATATATGCTCCTAGAAGAAAGAGAGTGATTTTTCTTTCCTGTTCACTGCTATATCTCTAGTGCCTAAAATAGTGCCTGGCACAGAAAAAGTATTCAATTAATGTTTGCTAAATTAAAGAATTGGTAGAATTTCAAGCAGGATGACACAATGAAGAGTAGAATTTGAGACAGATACCACTGAAAAAAGGCTGTGAGTGAGTCACATCTTAGTATGAAGTGGTTGAAGCCAACTGTTTCTCCTTCTCACTCCCCCTGCTACTAGTGGAATCAGTTTATTGAGGAAATATAATATAATTTATAATTTGGAATAAGCAAAGGACAAAAGAACAGATTTTGGAAAGATGGCACCTTGACGAGAACTGGCATGGTTTGGATAATAATCTGGAAGAGTTGAATAGTTAAAGAGTAGGATGAGGGTTGGAGAAGGCAATGGCACCCCACTCCAGTACTCTTGCCTGGAAAATCCCATGGATGGAGGAGCCTGGTGGGCTGCAGTCCATGGGGTCGCTAAGAGTCAGACATGACTGAGTGACTTCACTTTCACTTTTCACTTTCATGCATTGGAGAAGGAAATGGCAACCCACTCCAGTATTCTTGCCTGGAGAATCCCAGGGACGGGGGAGCCTGGCGGGCTGCCGTCTATGGGGTCGCACAGAGTCGGACACAACTGAAGCAACTTAGCAGCAGCAGCAGCAGCAGCAGTAGCAGCAGGATGAAGGTATTCAGCTGCTGAGGGGAAGAGGCATTGAAGGGTGGGAGACATGGAAGTCAGATTCTGCTTGCTTTGAAATTTTGTATAGGGGAGGCTTGGATTTCTAGAGCTGTTACACTGTAGAAAAAACCCATAAGATATTTGAGAGGATTTTGGTGCAATATTTTCATCTTGGTTTTCTTTTGTGTGTACAAATTTTTTCCAGGCCTTGTAATTAAATTTTTAAAGTCTCATCATAGTATCTTTTTTTTTTCACTTACATTTATATGACTATGGGATATTATGTGAAGGTATTGAACTTCTAAATTCCCTGCTGCATTTTAACACTTAGAAATCAGTCATTGTCTGGTTATCAGTAGACAGTTTCAATTAGAACTGCCAAGTCCCATAATGTCTGGGTATTCAATTATTGAATAAAGGAGTTTCCTTTTTTCTGTTTTCCATAATTAGGTCATTCCAGAAAGATGAGGATATATAGTGTCTTAACATTCATGGCTTACTGTTGTTTGCTGAAAGGTAAGATGCAAAATCCTTTCATTAGGTTCTATATTTTAAATATTTTAACTATAAGATTAAAAGTGAAATAATGGATATAATTTTTATATAGAGGACTTCTTATTCTTCCTTCATTATAGTTGATAAATGTATTTCATAAACCTATTTCACTGGACAAAGATATAAGGAGTATGGACATACTGAAAGAAACAAAATTAACCCATATCCATTACTCGTTGTGTGCATGCTAAGTCGCTTCAGTCATGTCTGATTCTTTGCAACACCATGGACTGTAGCCCGCCAAGTTCCTCTGTCCATGGAGATTCTCCAGGCAAGAATACTGGAGTGGATTTCCAGGTCCTCCTCCAGGGGATTTTCCCAACCCAGGAATTGAACTTGTGTCTCTTACATCTCCTGCATTTGCAGGCAGGTTCTTTACTACTAGTGCCACCTGGGAAGCCCATCTATTACTCATTATCCATTATCTATTTCCCAAGAATAATTACTGAAAATATCTGGGGAAATGGCCTATGTGTATACTTTTACATATTTGTTTTAAATAAGGACAGGATCATTCTATCCACCTTGCTCTATGACCTGTTTTATCCAATAAGTATATTCTAAGGAAGAATTGTAGCATACATGGAATGTCAGGATAACATAGTACCTGTATCAGCCTGAGATGCTCCCTAAATCTCTATACTCATCTGGCCAGACAACTGATTAAGAGTTTGGGGCAATAAGTAGAAAGATCCATTGGGATCTATGATTTAGACTATGTAAAAGGCAAATAAGTGTCCAGTCAAAGGACATTCTGGGTATGTCCACATGAAACAAAGTCTTCCTGGTTATAAGTACCCCTTTACCATGTACTAGTTCTACAGTAGTGTATGTTTATGAATTTTGGGACAACTTGTTTAGATAATTTTATTATTCTAACTTGGGAGTGAGATATGTCTCAGGCTCACTGGATAAAATAAATATTTCAGGGAAGTAAGTCCGTAAGTGTAATTATCATGTAAGTGACCAGATAAAGCTTCTGTAAGTCCTGGACTCATTCTATAAATTTTTTGAGGAATTTTCCATCTTCTAAAGATTGGTTATCTTTCTTTTCAGCATTTACTATCACAGTTCCCAAGGACCTGTATATGGTAGAATATGGCAGCAATGTGACGTTGGAATGCAGATTTCCAGTAGACCAACAATTAAACCTGCTTGTGTTAGTTGTTTACTGGGAAATGGAGGATAAGAAAATTATTCAGTTTGTGAATGGGAAGGAAGACCTGAACGTTCAGCACAGTAGCTACCAAGGGAGGGCCCAGCTGTTGAAGGACCAGCTCTCCTTGGGAAAGGCTGCACTTCAGATAACAGATGTGAAATTGCAGGATGCAGGGGTTTACTGTTGCTTGATCAGCTATGGCGGTGCCGACTACAAGCGGATTACTTTGAAAGTCAATGGTAAGATTTATTATAGATAATAAGGCACAACCTTTGTTAAAACCATATCTCAGTGTTGAACTTTTCGTTCTTGGAAGTCCAGCTCCACTTTCCACAGCAGCAGTCTGTTATTCATTCATTTGCACACTCATCCAATGAGTGTTGCTTGAGCACATCCTATTTGATAGTCCCCAGAGATCTAGAGCCAAACATGACAGTCATGTTTCTCAGTACATTCAGTTTTCCTAAAAATTCCGAATCTTCACTTTTTTATTATAAAAGTAATATGTATACACATACTTGCAAATAATTCACATACTATTGAAAAGGATACAATGAACTACAAAAATGTCTCTCCGCCCTTCGCCACTATATCTTCCATGGCATGCAAAGGTAATAATCACTATTTGTATGCTCCTCCAGGAATTTTTAAATTTAGTACCTATTTCTCAGTTTTATGAGGTCTGCCTGCATTTTCCTTCCTTGGAAACTCTCTATGTCAAATGTAAATACATATGTTAAAAACAAATCCCATTGTAAAGTTCACATTCAAAAAGACTTGAAGTCAATCTATGAAGGCAAAAAATAATCATGTCAAGTATTGAATAAATGAATGTATGAACTGTGCTCACTGGGGCACACTTTCATCTTAAAAATCTGTGCCAATATTATGTTGGAGCCTTGAAGAGGAACTGTGAGTGTCCAGTTCCTAGGTACTGACCTATAAATATGATATCTGGCCACCTGGGTTAAAAATTTGGGGTTGCTTCTAGCTAAATACGGAGAAGGAAATGGCAACCCACTCCAGTACTCTTGCCTGGAAAATCCCATGGACCGAAGAGCCTGGTAGGCTGCAGTACATGGGGTCACTAGGGGTCAGACACGACTGAGCGACTTCACTTTCATTTTTTACTTTCATGCATTGGAGAAGGCAATGGCAACCCACTCCAGTGTTCTTGCCTGGAGAATCCCAGGGACGGCGGAGCCTGGTGGGCTGCCGTCTGTGGGGTCGCACAGAGTTGGACACGACTGAAGCGACTTAGCAGCAGCAGCTAGCTAAATAAAGGAAAACACCTTAGCTGACCACCTCTGCTTTCACTGTTAAGATCCACAAAATTGAGAGCTGAAAGAATCCCAGACGAGAGCAGCTAGTCCAAACACCCGAAGAAATCTCCACAAAGGATCTTCTATTCACATGCTTACTGCGATGTCATTTGGACCTCCTTTCCATAGCCTTTTGTAATTTCTTTCAGATACTGAGTTGGAATCTGCCATCTATAGTCACAGTTTTGAGAGTATCTGCTTGCTTCTTTTTTTCACATGGTGACCTTTTAATATGTGACTAGAGTTAGTGTTCCTTGGAGTTTCTATTCCTGACCTAAGCATCAATCCGAAAATCTGTAATATGAGTAAGAAAAGTTTACATTTATCATAAAAGAGTAACTAATCATTATACACTCAAAATAAAATTTATATAGGAATGTGTCTTATTTCATGGTGTATCACTGGGCCTCTGAATTCGGCTCAGTTAATGCTACTGTTATCAAAATCTCACTTGTCTTATGAAATAGATTTAATTTAATTGTATCTTACCATATGTTTCTCCAGAGCAGATATTTATAAAAACAAGCTGATGGGATCCCAGGTTGAGATTTTTAACTTTTCTTCAGTCTATCAGCAGTTATCAGGCATACTATATTTCAAGGTATTAAAGAAATGATCAAGACTTAGCTCTATGAACAGCCAGCATTGTTAGATCTTGGGTGGGTAGGAAGAGTATCAGCCTGGCATAAGTAGATTAGACGGAAGTACAGAGTATAAGCTTCTGCTTCCATAAGAAGAGTCATCAGCCTGTAGGGAGTATGCAGAGAGTGGGAAAGCTGTCCCTGTTGTAAAGCTGTTCTTCCAGTTTTTCTGGGCTCTGTAATGTCCCTTGTGGATTTGTGATTTTCTTTGCTGTAGTTTAAAACAGTAGAAAACTTTTCAGCATTGATGGTTTTTCCAAGGTGGGGTCCTTGATGGAGCAAAACAGATGACCAGCCAGATTTGAGGGTGTGATTTGTTTGACTATTCCATTTCATATTGTAAATTACTAAATTGGCATCCTAGTCCCAGAACATCTCATTGTCATTTGCACACAGTGGTCATAGGGGGTTACGTTGAGCTGCACTGAAAGCAAGCCAGACACCAAGCTTTCATGCACTGAACCAATGCTGGCTTACATGAGCTTTACAACTCAGGGAAGTATAACTCCTGAGTCATCTCCATATGCAAATAATTTCACGAGTAAAGCTGTCGAGCTTCTCTTCCCATCACTGCAAACATGTGGTCTCACAGCTTCCCCCCAGGGAGTTCAGTCACCATGGGATTTTAAAGGTGAAGCATTTCAAAACTAAAATTTGAGTTTAGTTTTATATTAACTCAATTATTATTATCACTTTGGTGTTATTGCACCTTTCATTTTTGTTTAAATACCAGATTCTCAGACATTTGACTTTTCAGTTGAAAATGTTATTTTTTCCTTAAACACTGAACCCTGTAGCCAGGAAAATGAAGTGCCCATTTATACTTTCAAGAACTTAAATAGGACTAGGCAACTGAAAGAACAAAGTATGTGTAGTTATCCTGATAAAGCTAATTTGTTTGTATGGACCAAGGATTAACTGCTTTACCACCCTCATCTCTCCCCCAAATTCACCAACTAGTCTTGTTTAAGTTTTTTCTGTAGCATTTGACCCCATATCGTGTAACATATCATATAAATGTACCTATATATTTTGTTACTATCTCTCTTCTTATTCTAGAACGTACAGTCCACAAAGACAGAGACTTTGGTCTGTTATATTTATTGCTGTTTTCCTAGGACTTGGCATATAAGAGTAGTAGTAAGACGGGAACACATAAAAAATTTTTCTTGAATGAATGAATGATGTATTTCCTTAAATAGGATAAATCTAAAATTTTTGAAACTTGAACATGTTTGGATATATGAAAATTTACTTCCAAGGCTGTTCGTCAGGAGCTGTGAGTACTTTCTAAAGAATACCACGTGAGTGCACTTTGGTAGCAGTAAGAAGAGGAAGAGCAACTCTAGCAGTAATTCTGTAGTACTTAAGGGCCAGGCCCCACGCTAAGCACTTTACCTGTATTGCCACATTTAATCCTCAAATGACTCCATGGAGTCAGAGCTTATCATGTTAAAAATGCACATTTTTCACATTTTACTAGCTCTGAAATCTGAGTGAATCTTTCAGTAGGTAACATCTTCGAGTCAGTGACATGTGGTATTGCTCTCCTCATTTCATTGATGAGGAAACTGAGATCCAAAAAAATGTAAGTAATTTGCCAAGTTCATTCAACTATTAAGTGATGAAGCCAGGTTCTAAACTCAAGCAATTTGGCTCTGAGGTCTGCCCTTAACAGCCAGGTTTTATTTTCTGTGTTTTTTTCTCCAAAGTGTGTATTGAGCTATATTAATATATTGACTTAAAACTACTATTAACTTTTCATGGTCTGGATTAGCACATGTGTACTCCAGATCTAGTAAACCACTCATCTGCAAATGTTTTTGATTTACTATCCCATCAGGAAAGCATGTTAAACTAATATATTTATGTGTGTGTGTTTATAAAGAATATATTTGTGCTAGTATATAGGTTATGTCATAAGAAATTGACAATTTTAAAGGCAAAAGACATTGAACACCACCAATTTCATATGGTTCATATGAAAATACATTGGACAATCTATAAATATAAAAAATACAAATTTTAAAAAGATGACATGAGAATTTAATAAACATTATTTTCAATGTCTTACTAATTATGATGCTTCACTATCATCAGCTAATTTCAAAGCAGAGTGTATCTCAGGTGAAATTCATCAATACCCAAAGTGGATGGTCTTGACAATCTTGAAGTTTTTTTTTTTAACCAATGCCTTGTCCTGTAGAGTTAGGTACATGTTTTATTTCATAAAGTTGTGGTAAGAAGTGTCACTCCTGCCATTTCCTTTTGGTTTTAGCTTAAATTATTGGTAATATCTTCAATGCTCATCTTCTTTGTGGTAAACCTTTTTATTAGTTGTTCATTTTGTAAGCAGGTTAGTGTAGTTAAAATTAGCTAAGAGAACCTGAGTATCTGTAATAATCTCAAACAAGTCACTGTCCTCCCTTTGGTGTTATAAAATTCCTCTATTCCTTTAAGACCCTCATGAGGTACATGAAGTGAGGGGCAGTGTCATTCAGTAAAATTTGTTAAGCTTAGATTATTTCTTAATTGTTATGATAAAAATACATATGAGTGTAAGTTCTAATATTTTCTTCTTATACCATTAGTGGTAACACTAAACTATTAGGAGTAAAAATTATGCCAACAGAATAATAACATGTTAACATAGTTATAATGAATAAACATGAAATAAAGCTCTTAAACAATATAAGTGCACTAATCTACTAAAATATTCAGTACATTGGATATCTTAATCCTAAAAGCATCCCAAATTAGTGATCTAAAATTTAATCGAAGTTAAATGATTTATTAAAATAACCAGCTAAAAAGTTTAAAAAATAAGTATCATAGTAGTATTCTAGATGAAATCCTAGAACAGCAAAAGGACAGTAGGGAAAATCTAGTGAAATGGAACAAAGTGTAAGATTTAGTTAACAGTATTGTTCTAGTGTTGGCTCCTTAGTTAGGACAAAAGTACCATGGTAATGTAAGGTGGTGACAGTAGGGGAAACTGGGGAAGAGGTACACGGGTACCCTATACTATCTTTGCAACTTTTCTGTAAATCTAAAACTATTCTAAAATCCTATAAATGCACTTAAACTTTTAAAAGTACCGTTCAGGAACATGTGTCAACTTTTACAATGACGTAATACTATTTTCATTCCTAATTCCTGATCATACACCTAATATTGAAAAAGTGAATGTCATATCAAAATGAAATTTTCTGTTTATTAAATAAAATGTAAGAAAACAGTGCTGAACAGCTGGAGAGGTTTGTATTGATGAAGACACCTTTACAAACAAAGGGAAAATGTCCAGGAATAAATTTAAGAATTTGATCCTTTATAAAAACTATAAAACTTTACTGAGAAACATATAAAGACTTGAACAAATGAACAGACATGTTTTATATTTGGATAGAAAGACTACTGGTTTAAAGTTGAACATTCTCTTTTAAAACAATCTGTACATTTACTTTGACCTCAATAAAAATAGCAATATACTTTTTATAGCAAGATAGGTATTCCTTTAAGCCCAAACTTGGCCCAAGTATGAGTAGAAGAGTTAAGGCCAAACTACCAGACATTCCCCACTGCTGAGACATCTGAGCTTTAAGATTATTTCTTTGAGAACAGCCTGGATAGGTATTCTATCTAAAGTTGACAAGACCAAAAAGCCACATGTCTAGTTCTATGTTAAATGAAAGCCATGCCTTCTTTTTGTTCATGACCTAGCTCCATACCGCAAAATCTACCACACAATTTCTGTGGATCCAGTCACCTCTGAACATGAACTAACGTGTCAGGCTGAGGGTTACCCTGAAGCTGATGTCATCTGGACAAGTAGCGATCACCAAGTCCTGAGTGGCAAAACCAGCATCACCAATTCTAAGAGGGAAGAAAAGCTTTTCAATGTGACCAGCACACTGAGAATCAACACAACAGCTGACAAAATTTTCTACTGCACTTTTCGGAGATTAGGTCATGAGGAAAACAACACAGCTGAGTTGGTCATCCCAGGTAATATTTTGAACATCTCAATTAAAATGTGCCTAGTATTGTCTCTTGGTATGTAGCTTGATGCCTGCTCATCATAAACTTTCATTGTTTGTTGAATGAATGAATGAATAAACTATATTTATATGAATGAACTACATTTACAAAATGCATTCTTCTTCTTCACCTCCATTCATCTGAGTCATATTTCTACTTAGTAAACATTAAGGACTGATGCTAAAGCTGAAACTGCAGTACTTTGGCCACCTCATGCAAAGAGTTGACTCACTGGAAAAGACTCTGATGCTGGGAGGGATTGGGGGCAGGAGGAGAAGGGGATGACAGAGGATGAGATGGCTGGATGGCATCACCAACTCAATGGACATGAGTTTGAGTAAACTCCGGGAGTTGGTGACGGACAGGGAGGCCTGGCGTGCTGCGATTCATGGGGTCGCAAAGAGTCGGACACGACTGAGCGACTGAACTGAACTGAAACATTAAGCAAGCATTTATTCAATATGCTGTACGTTCCAGGCATTAGAAGCTCATAGAAAAGTAAAAAACAGTTAACACTCTGCAGGAAATGGATAATAAAACAGGCAATCTCATTTCATGTTAGAAATGCTCTTGTGGCTAGGGGGATCCAGAGGAGCACCTGAGAGGAAGACAACTCAGGCTATGTTTTAGGAATCCAGATCTGAGTGCGTCACAGCTGTTTCCTTCTTTCCAGAGTTTCTGTGGCAGGAAACAAGTAGGATGTACTTTTCTACCTTATTCCAGATGGGAGAGTGCCTTCCTGCCCATTCTGTCTCCTCCAAGGTAGTCTTCTTAGTGCATAAATCAGTGTTCCCCTGGGCAAGCGACTTGATTTCTTCTGTGCTTTTCACTTTTCTTACATAGTTATAACCTATTGGGCAACAGTATCCTGGAAATACATGGGCTACAATGCATGAAAATGATTTGAGACTCTTGTTTGCACAGAATCAGCTATGTTTTTTATCTCACTTTCCTACAGAAGTGGGTAAGGCAGGATTTAATCTGGTGAGAGGCTCAGACCTTTAGAGAAGGTGAGCCTTGAGAGCATGATGTTAATATAAACCCAGAGGTCTTCTCAGAGGCACTTCTCACCACACTCTCCTCACCCCCACTAGATATTGACAGTAAAGCTCTGATACTTCAGAGAAAACAACCCAAAAATTGAATAGAATAGGTGAACAATAGGAAAAGACAATCCAGGGTAGCCCTAAGAACAAAAAGAACAAAAGCAGTTTAGAAAATTAAAGAGTCACTTTGGGAGGAGCTGCATTAGTATTTCCCTGCCATTTAAAAGCTGTTTTATAACAACTTACTTGTGGGAAGACCTAGGGTTAACTCACCTAACTGTTTGAAATATGTGTTCTCACCTGTCACCTGGGGGTTTTTTCTTTAATACTTGGCACACCTAATTCATAAAGTTATTACCAGACTTTGTAAACTGACAGCTACTGGAGAAAGACTGACTATGATTGTGGCTTTAAAACTTGAACTAGGTAATCACGAAGCATAGCTAATGGTGGTAGGTGGGAGTTCGTCTCTGAGCAGCATGTGCCATAAGACCGCTTTTCTTCCTGCAGGGGGCTGGAGATAGATTAGTGAGAAGTACCAGTGATTAGATGTCCCAAGGTGTTCAAACGGTGGAGAGAAAAAAAGCAAACCGTGATCTACAATCATGGCCACAGATGTGGAGAAGAAGGAGCTCTTTTGGGAGTGCCAATTAGCCATCACATTGCATCTTTGCCATGTGCAGTAGGCTGCTAGCTTTTATATTAAGGAATGCAAGAAGTGAAATAATCAAGGCTATCATAGAATACTGAGCTGCCACTCCCTATGAAAAGCATTTTATTAACATTTAGCCTCACAAAAATTTCAGTATCATTTCCATTTTGTAGACTGGTTAAATGATTTGCCAGAGAACTCAAAGCTAGTGAGTAGCAGCAAAACTTAACCCCAGGTCCACCTGTCCAACACCTGGGCCGCTTCCAGTTTTCCATGTTGCCCCCATTTTCATATCTGAGGTATTTCACCATTCCAGCCACTCACTGGAAAGGAACTTTTGGTACTTAAGAAAATGCTAACCTAAATTAAACTTCAAAGATGATTATTCTCTTGGTCCCTCCCAAAGAAAATTTTATGTTTAGTCAGTTTCATTTTATTTTGTTTTTCAGAACCATATCCAGATCCAGCAAAAACGAGGAATCACTTGGTGATTCTGGGAGCTCTCTTCTTGTTCCTGCATGTAACCCTGGCAGTCATCTTCTGTCTGAAAAGAAATGGTATCTCCTTTATTGTGACAGTCTCTGGTGGGGTTGTGGAAAAATGTATGAGACTGCTACTGTTGTCACAGTGGCACTTGCTGGGCAGAGCCAGGGATGGTACATCTCCTGTAATGTGCAGAACAGTCCCATGTATCAGAAGACTATTCTACCCCAAATGCTAGGGGTGCCCCTAACAGGAAACAGTGATTTATAAAATGCCTTTCTATTAGCCTTCCCTGCCAGGGCCAACTTTCAATTATGCAAAGTATATTTTTAGCTACTGTTCTATAGCATCATTTGAATTGGAGGGTGGCAGTAACCACTTGTAGTAACATTTCTAAGGGGTTGAGAGTTGGATCATGGCTGCAGGCAAACCTGACTTGCCTCTGCAAGGTAACACAAAGATACTCCACTGTTTCACAACAGTTATAGTGGAGCTGTGCAGGATTGCAGGGTGAAGATCAGGAGAAAAAGGGTGTGCATGGAGGTTGAAGAAGACCAAGTGTTAAACAGTTTCTTTCTATCATGCAAATAACCACAGACTTACAGGAAAGAAAGAGTTAAAATGCCTGTTGGTTTCAGTTGAATTTTTCTTGAGTTAGTTACACTGTTATATTGAGCTGGCTTCTGGGAGCTTTAAATAATAAAAATAGTTCCTTATATAGAACAGTGGTACTTTTACCACAGAGCAGTTTGCTGAAGGTATTATATAGTTTTCAAAATAATTTTAATGTGTATATTTCTCTATTTACCCAAGAGGACAATTAAAATTCAGGAAAATGTGTCTATTCAAATAATTTCCTTTCATTTTAAGATGATTCAGAGTAAACATTTCCCCAGTGCTTTGAGAAGTATACCAAAGGATCCGATGATGATCTGTGTATAGAGTTATCTGATGGCAAATAGGGAAGTGGAAAATGGAAGGGAATTCCAATAGTTGTTGAGAAATTCCCTACAACCCCTTGAGAGGTGGGTGGATCTGGGAAAGTGGTGTAATTGAGGGAGTGGAGGTCAGCTTCTTTTAATGAACAGAGAACTGAGACAGCCAGACTAGTTTCAGTGATAGGAAGATCCTGAGGTGGTGTTGATTTGTCCAAGGAAGTGGCTGTGACCACAACTTGCATTTCCATGTGAAAAAATCATTAACTGGCATTAGAAAGGGCTAGAAAACTAAAGTATAATAAAGGGTCTCAGGATATGGTACATCTGTGGGGGAAGAATAAAAAATAAAAGTATATACCCCTGAAGAAAATTTAGAAACAAAAGTATGTGTTCTAAACTGTTGGGACCCCTGGGAAAAGGAAGTGTACCAGATTTCCTAAGGGATTAGAAATATTTCACAGGAACATAGGATTTAAACTTGGGTCACTGTGTGGGATGTATAGTTGTATTACATGAAAATAAAAATAACTTTTTTCTTCAAGTGAGAAAGATGGATGTAGAAAAATGTGGCACCCAAGATATGAATTCAAAGCAACAAAATGGTAAGAATTTTAGCAGGGATTGGAAGTTGAAGAAAGGAAACAAAAAGTTAAAGAACAAGGGGAAAGCTATTATCATAATCTCCCCTTATTTTACTGAATGCTGAGTGTTGGAACTACTAGCTCCTATTTGTTTCACGACTCTGATATAAGAACGGTTCCCAGTCTGAGATTTAGGGATAGCAGAGGGGAATAGAGGGATGGCCCTTTGGGGAGGTGGGAGAAGGAGGCAGCTTCTCTCTGCTAGGTCCTTTGCTTTGCATCCTAACATCTCCCTGCATTAGGGGACCAAGCTGATTTATGTGGATGGGTGATAGATGAATGGAAGGGTAGATAGATAAAACTTTTATATTGGGCACTGTGTGTACTGCTTCATGTACAATACCTCAATCTTCTCCCTCCGCAATATCAAAGAAGATTTATTTTTTTATTATCCCAGGATAACTAGATTATCCTGTTTTATAGTGGAGAAAGCAAAGAATCAAAAAGATAATATGAATTGCTCAAGAACACAAGTCTTGACAAAAATCAGGCTTTGGAGCCTGCTAACCTGACTGTGGAACCTAACTTTTAACCTGTTCACTTAAATCTGTTTCACCACAAATGTCTACATTTGTAGAAGTCCAGAAAGACCTCACCCAATCAAGATCATTGAACTAAGAAGAAAACTATATTAAGGTTTCTGATTCTTCTTACGTAATTCGAAACCAAACTTCACAATAAGCCCAGGTTTAAGGTTAGTCTAATTACCCTGGACAAGCTCAGGCATATTTCATTATGTAGTCCATAACACTCATTTGTGTTGTAAAGCTAATTAGTGAGTGTTGTTTGGAGCTTCTTAGAGTGACAGACCATCCCAGTTTGCCAAGAGATAAGGGTTTTCTCAGAGCATGAGTCTTTCAGTTTCATAACCAGGACAGTTCCTGGCAAACATGGTAGATGGTTACAGTCTATCATGTAAAGGGAATTGGGCATAAATATAATGTTTCTTTGTCTTGTTGAAAGCTTATTATATCCTCTAGCAAATATATCTTATGTTTCTCATTTTCACTCTTCAGCTACACATTTTGAGGAGACGTAATCCAGTGTTGCAACTTCTGATCTTAAAACAGGGATTCTCAGCCTGTGGTTTGGGTTTATCAGACCAGAGATATGCAGTGGGCCAGGGGGCTGCAGATGATATAGAACTTAGAAAGCCCACGCTCTGAAAACAGAAGCTGAGAAAGAAGAGGACAGAGGAAGAAGGAATAAAGGTACCGTGGAAGGAAACATTGGTACCTCCAAACGGTGAAAGACTCATCAATACATGTGAAAAGGAGAAAGGACACTTCTAAATGATGAACCTCCATGCACATTATCCATCACTCATCTTAGGAAAACAGGTTGAGATTCCCTGATTTAACGGTCAGTTCCTACAGAAGTGCCCTTTGCCTTTACTCAGTGTCTTGATTTGTCTCCTGGTTGATTGAGCATCCCAGTGTTGCCACAGTATTTGAATATGATTTATTTTTATTTATTTTGAGTCTGTGGGGTCTTGTCATGTGAGTGTGGCTATGAGTGATTTCTTTTGAAGATATGCTGTAGTAGAAATTAACACTTTGTCACCAGACCAAATTTACTGCTCAATGACTTGTGCGTGTCAAGTAAAATGTAGTATTTGTAAAGTACTTGATATCCTCTATAACTGTCAGTACTTAAGAATCATAGAGAACAAACCATTAGTTTGTATAAGATATTTTTAATACCTTGTTTAACCCACTGATACTTCAATTGACTTGGATAATCTTATTCTCAGACCTCAAAATAAGATAAGTTACCAAAATATCTCTTACATTTAAATATCAGGTTTACAACTATGTGTGCACATAATCTCATTTCATCCCTGTAGCAACTGTGTTGTGGTAAGCACTATTATTCTACCTGTTTCACAGCTGAGGGAGCGGAGGTACAGAAACTTGACCAAGGCAATACATAGCAGACTTCAGATTTCCAAAGCTGTCACCCTTCGTCCTTTTATTTATTTATTTATTTAAGTTGAGGTATATAGTTGATTTACAGTGTTGTGCCAATCTCTGCTCTTAAGCAAAATAACTCCGTTTTATATATATATATATATATATATATATATATATATATATATATATATGTTCTTTTTTAATTATTAAAGAATTAATGCTAATGCTAATGCTAAGTCACTTCAGTCGTGTCCGACTCTGTGTGACCTCATAGACGGCAGCCCACCAGGCTCCCCTGTCCCTGGAATTCTCCAGGCAAGAACACTGGAGTGGGTTGCCATTTTCTTCTCCATTAAAGAATTAATAAAAACACTTTTTTTACCTTCTGTCCTTTTAGAATATAATTTACAGCTATGCTTTACTTTAAGACATGTTCATTCAGCGAACATTTAGGAAGTGCCCTAGCGTGTCAATCACTGTGCCAGGCAGAGTCTACAGATATGAGCAAGATAAGGAAACTTCCCTCTAGGAGCTCATAGTATAATAAGGACATCAGTAAGAAAATGTATTGCTACAATATGGTCCATTATAGCACAAGCTATAAAAGGAGAAAAATGTTGTGAGGAGGAAAGTTTAGAAAGCTTCCAAAGGAGGGGATTCTCTAGGTAGCCAACCAGTGTGTTCCTGGACAGTTGAAAAGCGTAAATATTTTAAAAATAAAAGTGATTTCAGTTTATGAGATGTCAGTATTCTTTAAAACCATGGAAAATGGCTCTGGAAATCCTTTTCTATCACTGTATTTACCCCTGATTTGTTTGCCTTTGCCATGAAATTTGATGCTTATTTATATAGGGCCTGGTATTGTTAATAGCAGTTTTCTTTTTTATTTAAATGCAACTGAATTTTGAATTTATACTTTTTCATGATTCGAAATTCAAAAAGTCCTGGAGGAGACATTAAAAAGTCTCCATTCCATCCTCCTACTCATCTAGTTTCCCTTTCCAGAAGCAATCACTGATCTTTTGTTCATTTGTCTTCTAAAGATATTCTGTGAATATATGTGGAAATACTTGTAAAATGTGTACGTATTTTTGATTTTTGCTCTTTTCCACGTCAGTGGTAATGCATTATGCATCTGCTGTGCACTTTGCTATTTTTATTTAATATACTATTTCTTATGTAGTAGATAGAAGAAATGTGAAGTTCCCAGAGGCTGGGCACTGTCTTGTTTGTTCTAGGTCATCTTTTCCATAGCCTCTTAGTGTCTTTCAGAAGATGTGTGTGCGTGCTAAGTCACCAGTCGTGTCCCTGTGCGACCCTATGGACTGTAGCCTGCCAGGCTTCTCTGTCCATGGAATGCTCCGGGCGAGAATACTGGAGTGAGTTGCCCTGCTCTTCTCAAGGGGATCTCCCCATCCCAAGGATCAAATCCACGTTTGATCTTATGGGAGACATAAAAGAAGTGGGTTCGATCCCTAGGTTGGGAAGATCACCTGGAAGAGGGCAGGGCAACCCATTCCAGTATTCTTGCCTGGAGAATTCCATGGACAGAGAAGCCTGGCAGGCTACAGTCCCAGGGTGGTACATACCAAATAATTACTACATTTAGACAACCAGCCTTTGTCGAGTACTTGCTCTATGACTGTGTTTGGATTTGGTTTATTTTGTGTTTCTCAAAGAGAGAATGTGTTTCTCACAATGGATTTTCCAGAATGTACCATGTCAACCTGGCCTTAAAGGATGACTTTATTGCTAAGTCTGTTTGACAGAATCATGTCTGGAACTTGGTATTTTTTTTCGTTTTGTTTTCTCTTGAGTATAAACTTGACTTTGATGTTGCACTTGCAAAATATGTGTTCTTTTTGAAATTCCAGTCAAGAGCCTTGACCCTAGATCCTCATTTGTGCCAGAAAAGGCTTATGAGGCCTGTGAGCTGTCTGAACTCTTGAGTCCAACCAGTTCTTACCACTACACAGGTCTCCTAAGATATTGCTTTCCAAAGGTTCAGATGCCCTCTAAGGAGATCCCAGAATATTTCTTCCCTCCTCACTTACCTGGATCAATGACAAGGAAAATATTCTTTGCTTTGCCATATATCAAGGCTGAAGAAACAGAATCTCCGACAGAAATTTTCCTGTTATCTTTTTATACATGTTCATTTGCACAATATCCCTTGTTTGGGTGACAGTATCCTTTGTTTTGTGTGAAGTACAAGCAAGAATTTTGATTCAGCAAGTTGTGAAGTCTGTTTACTCCATTCCTAAATCTTAATGCCTTTTTGTGGTGTTGGATTTGTAAGGCACTTTATTCCTTTGTCTTGTGTTTCATTGTAAATTATATAGGCAGAGATGATATCTAATTCTGCATTTGTCATTGTTTACACATGCATTAATTTAATAAAATGTTCTTATTTATTTTGTTCCTCAGTTCACCTGCATATTGATTTTCTTGTTTCCTACATGTTTTATAAAAACATTCTGAGTTTAACATCTCAATGGAGACAATTACTTGGAATATCTTCAGCTACGTTCTTAGTTCTGTTTTTAATAGCTATGTAAACATAGCTTCTATGTTTATACAGTATACTCTTGCAACCCATATGATGAAAAAATATCAAAAGCATGTTTTAAAGAATGTATTGAAAATTTTCTTCCTCTCACTCGATAGCTTCCTTTAGGATAGTACCAAGAAGAGAGTCAAAATTGTGATGTTCAGATCACTATTGTGAAGATCTGAGGGAAGGGAGATGACAGAAAAGTGATCTTCAAGAGAACTATAAGGAAATGAAGGGACTTTCCTTTACAAGAGTACTCTTCTCAGATCAGTAGACATGGCCATGCAAGCCCATGCATGTGAAGCTGGATTTATTCAGTCATCAGGTTCTGAAAAGGAAGTGGGAAACCTAGAACAAAGTTGAGGATTAAGGCCTGGCACAGGGTGGGACAGTAAGATTTAATGTGTCAACTAACTTATGTAGTCATCAATCTTACTTTAAAGAGACTTTTAATCATTTCTCTAAATCAGACACTCTTAAAAGATAATGATGACTATTTCTAAGATTATATAACAGATTATAGATGATTCTAAAGAAAAAGCATCAGTATCTTTGTAGAATGATGATATAATGTTAATGCTACTGCTGGGAAATGAAAGCAATAAAAATCTTTAGCTAACATCAGAATATTTAACCTTTCTGACCAGACTTCCTGGCTGGCTTTGGTGGTCATGGTTCTGGATGAAATTTTGTGACATTGGAAGGGTCTATACTGTAGGAAAGTTAGCCTGAAAATGGACCATGAGCTTTCATTACGGTTTTACTCCAATCCCATTTATAAGCATGTGACTGTCTGCCACAAGTGGACCAAATATATTTTTATCTAAATATTTTAGAAACATATCAGTTCAGTTCAGTCACTCAGTTGTGTCCGCCTCTTTGTGACCCCATGAATTGCAGCACGCCAGGCCTCCCTGTCCATCACCAACTCCCAGAGTTGACTCAAACTCATGTCCAGCGAGTCGGTGATACCATCCAGCCATCTCATCCTCTGCCGTCCCCTTCTCCTCCTGCCGCCAATCCCTCCCAGCATCAGGGTCTTTTCCAATAAGTCAACTCTTCGCATGAGGTGGCCAAAGTATTGGAGTTTCAGCTTTAGCATCATTCCTTCCAAAGAACAGCCAGGACTGATCTCCTTTAGAATGGACTGGTTGGATCTCCTTGCAGTCCAAGGGACTCTCAAGAGTCTTCTCCAACACCACAGTTCATCAATTCTTCGGTGCTCAGCCTTCTTTATGGTCCAATTCTCACATCTGTACATGACTACTGGAAAAACTGTAGCTTTGATTATATGGATCTTTCTCAGCAAAGTGATAGCTCTGCTTTTTAATATACTGTCTACGTTTATCATAGCTTTTCTTGCAAGGAGCAGGTGTCTTAATTTCATGGTTGCAGTCACCATCCACAGTGTTTTTGGAGCCCAAGAAAATAAAATAATTATGATAATTACTATTTATTGAGCATGTACTCTGTGTCAGGCACTAGGATTACACACATTATCTCATTTAATGTCATGGCCTGGTGATGAGGTGTGCCACAAAAGTGCACCACATTTACCTGGAAAGCTACCAAATCAGGAAAGTTAAGAAAAACTGGAGCATTCATAAGGCAAAATTGGAATTCCCTGGTGGTACAGTAGATAAGAATCTGCCTGCCAATGCAGGGGACATGAGTTTGATCCCTGCTCCAGGGAGATTCTATGTGCTGTGGAGCAACTAAGCCCGTGTGCCACAACTGCTGAGACTGCATGCTGCAACTCCTGAAGCCCCTGCATCTAGAGCCTGTGCTCCTCAACAAGAGAGGTCACTGCAATGAGAAGCCTGAGCACCTCAACAAAGAGTAGCCCCAGCTTGCTGCAACTAGAGAAAACCCACATGCAGCAATGAAGATCCAGCACAGACAAAAATAATTTTTTAAGGCAAAAATAAATAACTTCATAATTGCAGTGATATTATGGGAATGTGTTTTTTTTTAAAGAGTTTGTGTTATAATTCTTGCTGGTTATTTAGTTGATTATTTTCCCTTGAGAGACAAATACAATGGTCATTCAAATGTTATATATATATAAAACTGTAACATTAATTTTTAATGGAGAGTAAGTTGTGGAACATTGGCTAAGATATACACTTCTCAGTTTCTTACTGTTGTGAAACTATTGTATTTTGACTGTTTTCCACCAATTTGTGATCTGAGTGCTGATTCTATAGTATAACAATGCAGTTGGATGGACAGGAAGTTCTGAATATCTATTTGCACTCAAGTAAATATGATCAGTAAACAGATCACTGATCTCCACTTTTCAGTCGATGTGCCCTCTCTAGGATATCTCTTTTTATAGAAAATGAGAGTGGCTTATACTACCTCACCAAGAAGGGAGATCAGCAGCAGCCTAGAGTGTGGAGTGAAATCTCACCCACAACCCCAGGATTCAGTTCCTCATCAGAGCTTTTTGGTCCAGGTGGGAAACCAAGGGATGACCCAGAGAGGGAAAGGAGGTCAAAAATGGTAAGAAGAGACACCCACTGCAAGGATGGGGCCTGAGCATCATCATCATCCTGGTTGAAGGGGAGGTAAAAGGAGGTGAAGATGCATCCAGTTTCTACACTTGCAGCATCTCTTGGCTGGAGACCTGTCAAAGAATCACACACTCTCACATTCACACTTTGAGAACCCTGAGGATGACCACAATGGTGACAGAACTGAATTAGGACAGCATTCCAATGCTTACATTTTGGGACAGGAAAATTCTCAACATAAGAAATAAATGGTTTACCAGAATAAGTTCTTCTGGCAGGATTGTGTTATATCTCAACATATTAATCTTATTTTTCTCTGTGCATTTCCTGCCTCCCTCTTGGGCATCTGAGGGTCAGTTTTCCTTCCCAAGCCCATGCCAAAGCTGAGACCTAGAAAGTACCACTTTGATGCGTAAACTCTACTCCCATTTCCCACAGTCCTACTGTAAGCATCTCAGTGGGTGACTAACTCTTCAGAGTTCTTCTACATGCCAAGCACTTACATGGTATTGTGGGGGAGTCAGAGATATTTAACATGACACATGCTCTCATGAAGCTTACAGTCTGAGGAGACAGTATATAAATTTAGGAAGAATTAAACAATAAGAGAGAAGATGAGACTTAAAAATGTCTCAAGACAGAAGAGAGGACAGCAAATGCTGTGAAGTAAAGGAGGGAAGAATTAGTAAGGGCTAGAAAACCTTCATCAGGTAAGCCAGATTCAACTTGGACCCTGGAGAATGGAGAAGATGCTTACTTCTTTATTTGTTTTAATTGGAGGAATTACTTTGCAATGTTGTGTTGGTTTCTGCCATACAACAACATGAATCAGCCATAAGTATACATATCCCCCCTCCCTCTTGAACCTCCCAGATGCCTAGTTCTGATGATGTGTGTCTTAGTCCACTTGAGCTGCTATAACAAAATACCACAGATTTGGTGGCTTATAAACAGAGTTTATTTCTCATCATTTGGAGACTGGGAAGTCCAAGATTAAGGTACCAGCCTGGTTGTGTTCTGGCCAAGACCCTTTTCCTAGTTCATAGATGGCACTTTCTGTGTCTTCACATGATGGAAGGGGCAAGGGATCTCTGTGAGATCTCTTTTGTAAAAACACCAGATCCCATTCGTGAGAGCTCTACCCTCATAACCTAAGCACCTCCCAATGGCCCCATCATCCTAATATCATCATCTTTTGGGGTTAGAATTTTAACATGTATCAATGGTGGGGGGCACAAACTTTCAGAGAGTAGCAGTGTAGAAAGCAGCTTCTTTTCATACAGGAGAAATCTAACAGAAAATCTGCAATCCCTTGCATGATACAACCCCTGAAAAACATAATTTAGCAATATATATCAAATTATAAGTGATCCAGAAATTCTGCTTGCAGAAATTTACCCTACAGTTATATGCTCATATGTGCAAAATGACATAGGCATAAGGCTATTTATTGCAGCTTTCTTTCTAATAGCAAAACACTGGAAACAACCCAAATGTCCACCAATAGGGAACTTGTTAAATAAGTGTGGTTGCACATCCAAACAACAGAATACTATATTAGACAGCCACATCAACAAATAAGGAAGTTCTTTCTGCACAGGCATGAAACAGATCTCCAAGATACATTTATTAAGTAAAAAAGGTATAAAAGAGTACAATATGCTCCACTTTGTACATTATATTAATTATGTATATAGCATGTATACTATGAGCACTTTTCACAGTAAGTACTTAGTATTCTATGTATACTTAATTTGTATATTATGTACACTATGCATCTTTTCAGATAAAATTTTTGCATTTTTGAAAGGGAAAATTATAGATACATATTTCCTTGTATATGCAAAAATGCATATCTGAAAGGATACATCCAAAATTGGTTGCCTTTGAAGGGGCATATTGGGTTTATAGTGGAGAGAATTTTATGGCATAACCTTTTGAATTAAATGATTACTTATTCCAAATAATTATAATTTTAAAAATCTGAGATCAATTATTTGCCTTTCAGGGACTTTCATGTAGTTTTAAGAAATGATAACTCTCATTAATGTATAAGGCCAAATAGAAGCATCAGAGATAAGGCAGTTTGAACAACTGAATTCAACAACCACAGGATTTCAATCCATCAGTTCAGTTCAGTTTAGTTCAGTTGCTCAGTCGTGTCCGACTCTTTGCGACCCCATGAACTACAGCATGCCAGGCCTCCCTGTCCATCACCAACTCCTGGAGTCTACCCAAACACATGTCCATTGAGTTGATGATGCCATCCAACTATCTCATCCTCTGTCGTCCCCTTCTCCTCCTACCCTCAATCTTTCCCAGCATCAGGGTCTTTTCAAATGAGTCAGCTCTTCACATCAAGTGGCCAAAGTATTGGAGTTTCAGCTTCAACATCAGTCCTTCCAATGAACACCCAGGACTGATCTCCTTTAGGATGGACTGGTTGGATCTACTTGCAGTCCAAGGGACTCTCAAGAGTCTTCTCCAACACCACAGTTCAAAAACATCAATTCTTTGGCTCTCAGCTTTCTTTATAGTCCAACTCTCACATCCAATTGTACTGAATTACTTTCTTTCATGTAATTTTCCCTGTTTTTCCCTGACCTCACTGCCAGCACAGCCTCTAGTATGTGGAAGACGAATCAGTTTATTTATGGGCCCTCATTAAGTAGCTGTGGATTTGGATCGTTATGGTAATAAAGGGCACTTTATAAATAATGAGTAGGCCAAATCAACCCATTGTTCATAGAGCCATAGACATGTAATGGAGAAGGCAATGGCAACCCACTCCAGTACTCTTGCCTGGAAAGTCCCATGGACGGAGGAGCCTAGTAGGCTGCAGTCCATGGGGTCTCGAAGAGTCAGACACAACTGAGCGACTTCCCTTTCACTTTTCACTTTCATGCATTGGAAAAGGAAACAGCAACCCACTCCAGTGTTCTTGCCTGGAGAATCCCAGGGACGGAGGAGCCTGGTAGGCTGCTGTCTATGGGGTCGCACAGAGTCGGACACAACTGAAGCAGCTTAGCAGCAGCAGCAGCAGAAGCAGCAGACATGTAATATGCTTCCATAGGTATGAACTAACTAAAATATCTGTACTTCGGGAAAGCTGGCAAGAATGATCCCAACTTAGGTTTACCCAGTTGGAAAACTGAGGTTAGCACTAGTGAAGGTTTTGCAAACTGCAAAGTGTAGCTTTGATCAGCGTTTTGCAGGCTATTGGTGACTATCAAAATTCCCAGACCTAGGCTTCCCCTTTCAGCATCTTGGCTTCTGCATGAGAAACTTTGGCTGTCTGCCCTGACATCGAGCATCCAGCCTTTACAAGGCACAAAAAGCTGTTTTCGCCTAAGTGCTCTGCAGTGGTGAAAAATCAAAAGAGAGATCCTGGAGAAGTTACTCAATAGACAACAAAATTTACATAACTGAAACTGATTAGAAGAACTTTTTTGTTGTGAGAACTATAGAAAATGCTGTGTCAGGACCGAGTAATAGAAAAACTAATACTAGTCTCAGCAAGTGACTGAGAGCAGCCTTCATCTGTCAACCATCTCTCTTCCTTTCTGGACACAGATGATTTGGCAAGAATAGAATGGTCCCTTCCTAGGACATGAAGGTGTTTGGAGACTTAAAAACTTTATTAAAATTATTTAGGTATCTAGGAGAAAAAAATACAAAAACCTGCAAAAGACAAAAGCAACAAACACATGTTTATACTTACCACAAGCTCTATTGAAGTTGCTTCACTCCAAGTAACTATGAAAGAAAAAAAAAAGCTGTATTGAGAGATGAAAGTGTATTTGGGAAGAGTGAGAGAATGCTTTTAAACACCTGGAGTCATCCAGACCCAAGTTCCAGTCTTTTTAACTCTATGACCATGGCAGTGTTTTTTAACTTCACTGAACTTATTTCCCTTTGACTAAAATGGGGTAAGGACTAAATGAGGCAACATACCTAGAGTACTTAGCACTACGCCTGGTGCTTAGAAAGTCTACAGTTTGTGTGTTGATATTATTGATGCCAAGAAATGGTTTATTATTTTCAGGTTCAAGAGCTAATAATCTAGTCAATCTGTTATTGTTATGGATGACTTAAACTATATTTTTTTAATTGAAAGAATTTACTATTAAAATTATTTATTTTTAAAAATAAAAAATTGAAAACTGAAGTGTTTAATTTTTCTATCTTAAAAGTCAAAACAACTGAATTTAAATTGTGTCAAGTTAAAGGACTATCATTAGACTATCATTTTTGAATTTTTCATAATGTCAAAATTAATTAGAATTCTTTTTCTTTTTTAGTTTACACATTTAAAATTCTGGCATTCCTTTTTGGTTCATCTAGGCACTGCATGTTGATAAATGATGAGCTACTATAAAGCAGAAGTTAGTTACATAGGATAACTTAAAACTTATTTAGGGGAAATTTAGTAAATGTTTATTTTAATAAACCATGTTTTGTTTGTTTTTAAAGAGGGATGCTTCATTCTTTGCTAGTTTCAGAACAAACAGCTTTATAGTGGAAAGCAATTCCTCTTTTTACACCTCAGGTGAAATATTTGTCTGTTTTTAAGTCAAACTGAAAACATAATAAAACAATGACCCAGCTTGTTTCTAACTACACAGAAATGAATACACTGTGAACAATGTTTCCTCTTCATTGAACATTGGCTGTGCACCTACTGTATCCTCTAGACATTGTTGAGAATACAGCTATGACCCAGATATCCAAGCTGCCTTAAGAACATGAAGATTGAAACATACTGTCATTAGTTATGGGCATAGCTCCTCTTCTTCCAAAAACAAAACAAACCAAAAGACACAAGTAAGAGTTTGTTAGAAATAACACAAACCATTGAATCACCAGAAAATAATTAAAGTGCTTTGAGCTCAACCTTTATACCCTCTACCACTTGAGTTATATTTTATCAAACTACTGTTAGTTAATTCATGTATTTTGGTACCTCAGTGACTCTAATCCAAATATGGTGTTTTTATATTGATAGTTATGTGTTCTAGTACATTATCACAGTACTGGAAAACACATGGAGGAGAGTTAATAACTGGCATTAAGTTTCTTGGTTTGGGAGATGTTTTGTTGTTGTTTTATTTTTTAGTATTTACTACACACTGGGCAATGTTGCGGAGAAGTTAATGGCACCCCACTCCAGTACTCTTGCCTGGAAAAATCCCATGGACAGAGGAGCCTGGTGGGCTGCGTCTATGGGGTCGCACAGAGTCAGACACGACTGAAGCGACTTAGCAGCAGTAGCGGCAGCAGGGCAATGTTGTGAGTGCTTTATGTGTGTTAATTCATTTAATCTTCCTAAAAACCCTGTGAGGAAAGTACTGTTATCTTCTCTTTACAGATGAAGAGATTGAGGAACAGCAAGTTTAGGTAATTTAGCCAGAGTCATGCTGCTAAAATGTAAAGAGTTTGCCTTCAGAGCCTGTGCTCTTCAATTCTGCACTGTTACACCCAAACAAGTGACTGAGTCATGTTAATTGAGGTTTCAAAGTTTTGGAGCAGTACAGTATAGTGATACCTGCTGGGCTGAACAATTTCAGAAGCAGCCTGAGGTTTGTTAGCCCATGTGTTCTTGTTTTTCCAGGCAATGGGGGCTAATCTGACTAGCACCACTATAGGTATTCTAGTATGGGTCTTTCAGTGAATCTTTAAACTCATATCTGTTCAGCATATACCCAATCATACAACTGCTGAATCATTGATATATACCTAAGAGTAGAATTTCTGGGGCAGAGTGTAGAAATGACTGGAAAGTGTACCAATTTGCATTCCTTAACATCAGTGTGTGGGAATTTCTGGGGCATAGTATAGAAATTACTGGAAAGTGTACCAATTTGCATTCCTAAACATCAGTGTATAGGAATTCCAGTTGCTCCACATTCTCAGCAACATTTGATATTTTCTGTATCTTTTAAACATTCTTAAATGGATTCATAGAGGGATTACTTTATGGTTTTAATTCACATTGCTTTGTTGACTGATAGAGCTGACCTCCCTTTCCTATGTCTGTTGGCCACCTGGCAGTAAACTTCTATGAAGTGTCTTTTCCAGTGTTTTGGTCTACTTTCCTGTTAGGTTGTCTATCTTACTGATACTGTAGAAATTCTTAACACATTCTAGATATGTCAGACATATGAATTAAATATACCTTCTTCCATTCTGTGGGTTTTCTATTCCCTCTCTTTGTGGGTCCTTTGGATGAACAAACATTCTTAATTTTACATAGGGCAAATCATCAATTTTTTTTGCTTTATGTC
The DNA here is from genome assembly GCF_023091745.1 of Budorcas taxicolor. Classification (NCBI taxonomy): domain Eukaryota; kingdom Metazoa; phylum Chordata; class Mammalia; order Artiodactyla; family Bovidae; genus Budorcas; species Budorcas taxicolor. The sequence continues at coordinate 42,304,438 of NC_068917.1, read as the reverse complement.
TAGTACTATTTTTTAGATTATAAAAATTCAGTTACCAATACTTAATTCAGACCGATTCAGTCAGACTTTTTGGAGGTGAGAGAAAAGTACTGATAATATTTTTATGCTTCTAAGGTGATTCCAATATGAACCCAGGTTTGAGAATTATGGATGCAGAATCATCTGCTAAGTTGTTAGCTATGAATGTCTTTGTGGGATAGAATTATTACATAGTTTCTCGCTTCCCAGGTGACGCTGGTGGTAAAGAATCTGCTTAACAATGCAGGAAATTTAAGCGATGAGGGTTTGATCCCTGGGTCAGAAAGATTCCCTGGAGGAAGGCACAGCAATCCACTCCAGTATTCTTGCTTGAAGAATCTCAGGGACAGAGGAGCCTGGCAGGCTACAGCCCATAGGGTTGCAAAGAGTCGGACATGACTGAAGTGACTCAGTATGCATGCATTCTTTATATGTGTTTTCAGTTTAATCGATGCTCGATGCATAGTTTAAATGGTGATAGTGGTACGGGGTGTGCTTGTGTGTGTGATGAGAAGTCTGACACCATTTCTTTAATGTCTGACTGTTGACAGATTTAAGCTATGCCTCTCCCTTTTCCTCTGGTGCCCCACATTTGGTCAAGCTGATAAGGAGACCTGGGCTGCCCTCCTTTGGCACAGGTAAGAGATCCAAACCACGCAAACCTCTTCTTGCATATGAACCCCTACTCCAGCTCTATCCTGTAAAGATGATTAAAAAAAAAAAAAAAAAAATTCATCTCCCTTCTTTGCCTTTCAAGCCATTTCAGACCTGCATGAGAGACTGACTGTTCTGTACTCCTCAGAGGCCTCAATTATGTAAGTAATAAACTTTTTCATACCATTTTCATGTGTCTCAATGTGAAACAAATTTTGGTTAAGTGTACATTTGACTTTTCAAGGAACTGTAACAGCATGGAAAACAGCCACTTTTGAAAAGTGTTGTGTAACTCCTTGTAAGATCGCATGCCTTCCGGTGTCACAAAATACTCTTTTTACTGCCTAGGGTTAGGGCTTTTATTGTCCTCAGATGCTAAAAACTTCTGTTTTGTCCTTTGGGAGTTAACCATGGGTATATATCTCTATTACCCTACCAGACAATTCCCAGGAGATTTTGCTGTTCATTCCTATCCTCAAACTGAATTTTTGAGGCTTGCAGTGGAATAGGGTATAGACTCTTCCTATTCTGGCATTGCTAACATCTTTGCTCTCTTCTTCTGATATAACATATCGGAACTATGCTTTGATTCAAATCCCTCTTAAGTTTTGATGCCATGACAAGAAATGGACTGATATTTCAACATCTCGGTTTTAGAGCCTCAGGGTTGATTGTATTTTTTACATCATTCACTAGAACAGCCACATTTCTTTTTGTTCTAAGCAGTCTTTAGCTGTGTCTCTTTTCTCATCTCACCGTGCTCCTGGAATGTTATTGAATTAGAGAATCTTTTTATATTTATTATCCATTTGTTAGCATTCTTTTTTATCTTTTGTATCTATGTGTGTTTTAATAGTGAATAAGCTAAAGTCTGTATTCTTTATTCTTTTCTCTATTTTTCTACTTCTCTATCACATTTGTTAAATTTCATTTATTTATGCCTGTGCTGAGTCATGGCTGCTTTGCATGGGCTTTCCGTAGTTGCAGCAAGCAACTAGGTGGGGTTGGGGTGAGGGAGAACTTCTCTTCGTAGCTGTGTCTGGGCTTCTTCTTGCAGTGGTTTCTCTTGTGGTGCATGGGCTATAGGCACGCACGCTTTAGTAATTATAGCATGCAGGCTCAGTGGTTGCAGCGTGTGGACTCTAGGGTACATGGGCTTCAGTAGTTGTGGCACGCAGGCTCAGTAGCTGTGGCTCACTGCCCTAGAATGTGTGGGCTTCAGTAATTGTGGCACACGGGCTTAGTTGCTCCACTGCATGTGAAATCTTCCTGGACCAGGGAAGGAACCTGTCTCCTGCATTGGCAGGCAGATTCTTTATTCACTGCGCCACCAAGGAAGTCCCTCTGTGTCCCATTTAAGCAAACTTTGCTTACTCCCAGGTCATGAAGACTCCCTCCATGTTTTCTTCCAAATGTCTTTGTTTTGTCTTTCACGTTAGATCTGCAGTCCTTCTGGAATTAATTTTTTTTGCATATCATGTGAGATAGGGATCAAAGTACATTTTTTTTCATATGAATATCTAATTGTCCCTACATTATTTATTGAAAAGACCATACTTTCCCTCCCTATACTGCAGTCTCACCTTTATCATAATCCAGGTAACTGTAGCTATATCTCTATCTCACTAGTATCTCTATCTCTCTCTCCCTGTCTCTGAATTCTTTTCTACTATATTGATCCCCTCATTTGTTTTTATATCTAGGTGATTTTATTAAAGCTATATTAATGAATTTTAATTTTTCTTCTTGTGGCTAGGACAGTACTTGAACTTGAGATTTTTCACCTGCAGTGAAAAGTCTCACCTGAGACTTCCATCCTGGGGATAATGCTGTGCAAAAGACATCCCAATCATTTTTTCCCACTGTTATCTGTCCCATGTTCACCCTACGTCTGTATTCACTCTCTTATCTTTCTCTCTGAATGTTTGTCTTTCCATAAGTATAAAATCATACTCTCATCATTTATTTTACTTATTGAATGTCTTCTCTTCCTTGTGCATTATTTCAAAAGTAGACAAGGGATTTAAATATATTTTTTAAATAAAACAGATATCAAATTACACTTATCTATATAGGCTTCAATAAAGTGTTTTCTACTGTAAATAAAAGTGTTTTCTACTATAAATTCAATGTTTTTTTTGTTTTAGAAAAATATTTTCCACTCACCCTAAAACAACATGGTTATCTGAATTCTACAAAGAAATGATTTTGTTCTAATTAACAACCATTACAAAATATGTCCTTTCTATTATAAGTTTAAAATCTTTAACAAAAAATGGATATTGTGATAACTGTGGCTTCCTAGAATGTTTGCTCACAGCTACAATATTGTAGGATCAAATAAACTTTATCTCATATTCCTTGATTTAGAGTAGATTCATGTTAGTAATATGGGAAGCAGATCCCCTGTTGATGTCTCTTGGCCTTACTGGCTCACTTGCAGGGTGAAGACTTGACTAAAACAGAGATTGTGGGCCATGTCCAGCAGTTCCTTATTTCTGCTTATGGTTTATCAAGTTTCCAGAAGTAAACCTCAGGACCATCAGTTTACTCCTCCCTCTTCCTCATGTCTGAGCTTCAATATTGACCTAATTCCCTCGCCCAGAATTTCTTGTTCCAGTTACTTCTCTTGTGAATTCACTCTTACTGTCTTCTCTTAGCCTTTATATCAGGATGTTCATATTGGCTTAAATAAAAAGGAAGTTTATTATCCCATGCAACAAGAAATACACAGAGAGAATGACACTGTCCCTGTTTCTCTGCAATTTTCTTGGCCCCACCGAACTGGTGACCTGACTCTGTACCCAAGCTTGAGGCAGTTCTAGGTTCCACACCCAGCCAATCATACCTCATGTCTCATTGGCCTTCCAGGCCACATATCTACTCTCAAACCAGTTGTTGGCAAGGATTTACCCAGTAGCCAGGGATGAGATCATCTTCTTCTGTGTCACATGAGATAAGATACCTGAATAAAATCAGGGTCTTGTACCATGCAAAATAGCATTTGAATGCTGATAGATATAACCAATAGTGTCTGTCTCGCTTTAAATAATTGCAGCCGCCTCCTAACTGTGCTCCCTGCCTTTTGTTTTTAGCCCCCATTCTCTCAACATTTATAATATTGAGAAGCCAGTGCAGTCCTCTTTAAACACAATTTTGTCACCATAGGCAGACACTCTTGGTTGGTGGCCTAGGTGTCTCCCTTCTAATTGAAGGATAAAGTCCAAATACCTTGGCCTCTCCAATCAAGATCCCCATAATCCACCCTATGCCTGTTTTCGTCTTCTTTTTTTTTTCCCAAAAAATTTTACTGAAGTATGGTTAATTTACAATGCTGTGTTACTTTATGCTATACAGCAAAGTGATTCTGTTCTATAGACATATACACATGTATTTTTTTCCCATTATGGTATTTATCACAGGATGTTGAATATATTTCCCAGTGTTATACAATAGGACCTTATAATTTATCCATCCTATATATAATGCTTTGCATCTGTTAATCCCAAACTCCCAATGTGTCTCTCTCCCACCCCTATTTTTTGTGTCTGTGAGTCTGTTTCTGTTTTGTAAATATGTTCATTTGGGTTGTATTTTAGATTCCATGTGTGAGTGATATGGTATTTGCCTTTCTCTGACTTACTTCACTTAGTATGATAATGTCTAGGTTCATCCATGTTGCTGCAAATGGCAATATTTCATTCTTTTTGTGGCTGAGTAATAGTCCATTGTATGTATGTATGTATGTATGTATGTATGTATGTATGTATGTATACACACACAAACACACACACCACATTTTCCTTATCCATTCATCTGTCAATGAACGTTTAGGTTGTCTCCATGTCTTGGCCATAAATAGTGCTGCTATGAACATTGGGGTGAATGTATCTTTTTGAATTATAGTTTTGTCCAGATATATGCCCAGAAGTGGGATTGCTGGATCATGTGGCAACAATATCTTTAGTTTTTTGAGAAACCTCCATACAATTCTCCATAGCGGCTGCCCCAATTTCCCTACCAACAGTATAAGAGGGTTCCCTTTTCTCTACACACTGTCCAACATTATTATTTGTAGACTTTTTGATGATCACCATTCTGACTGGTTTTAGGTGGTGCCTCATTGTCATTTTGATTTGCATTTCTCTAATTAGAAATGTAGAGCATCTTTTCATGTGCCTTTTGGCCATCTGTATGTCTTTGGAAAAATGTCTGTTTAGATCTTCTGCTTGTTTTCTGATTGTGTTGTTTATTTTTTCATTATCGAATTATATGAGTTTTTGAATATTTTAGAAATTAAGCCCTTGTAGGTCATATCATTGCAAATATTTTCTTCCAGTCTGTAAATTGTCTTTTGTTTATGGTTTCCTTTGTTTTGAAAAAGCTTATAAGCTTGATTAGGTCCTATATGTTTATTTTTCCTTTCATTTCTATTTCCTTGGAAGAGCAACCTAAGAAAATACTGGTGTGATTATCAGAGAATGTTTTGCCTATGTTCTCTTCTAGGCATTTTATGGTGTCGTGTCTCATATTTAAGTCTTCAAGCCATTTTATTTTTGTGTATGGTGTGATAGTGTGTTCTAAAATCCTCTGTCTTTATTCTTCCTTCTCTCTAGTTCCTTATAACAGGGGTGGACAAATTTTTTTTATAAAACATAAAATAATTATTTCAGGTTTTGTGGGCCATGTGGTTGCAACTACTCAACTCTCTCATTATAGTCAAAAGCAGCCATACTTAATAGGTAAATAAGTGCATGTGACTATGTTCCAATAAAATTTTATTGACAAAAGAGTCATAGATACAGAAGACAAACAGGTGGTGGCCAGAGAAGCAGCAAAGGAGAGAAATAGGTGAGGGAGATTAAGGGATGAAGTAATGTTGTGAAATAAATGACTGGAGACTAGAGAAACCAGGGGAGGTATGGTATAAGATGAGATGGAACCCTAAGGGCCATAGTGAAGAGTTTAGATTCCATTCTCAGTGTAGTGGGAAGTTGTTGAAAGTTTTAAGCCGGGGAATGATTGATCCAGCTTGTGTTATGAGATCACTTTTGTTGCAGTATGGATGAAGTATTAAAGGGGCCTGGAGACAGAGAGAACAGTTAGGTGACAGGTGTCATAAGCTGATGGCAGCTCAGCCATGGCAAGCCTGCTCAGCGTGACAGGGAGCATGTGTTCCTGTCATGTGCTTAGGGAGAAGAGGAGACTCTATGGCTTGGGGTCTATTCTTATTTCCCTCCCCTTCCTTACCCCACTTTTTATTTTTGCTGTTTTGTTGTTATGTTATCGACTTGTAAACAGCCTTAAATCTTTCCTGAATATCCCAAATACTCCTCAAATCCTATGATATAGATCTCTCTCTGATCCAAAATTATTTCATTATATTTCTCAAGAAGAAGAAATACTGCTTCTTATTGTTTCTCAAGAGGGTTGGCATTTCTGGATAGAGTGATTTAGTCCCAGCTGTGAAGATAGTTGGGACTTTTAGAGAAAGGGGATCCGAAAAACCTAAACTGCTGCTAAGGACAATTTATGAAGGTTGGTCATAAACCTTGGAATAAAGCTTTTCTGATATTTTTCTAGGCTTTTGTGAAAGGACGACACTTGGAAATTCTGTGGACAGCCAGGGGAACCTCAAGTTTGATAGCTTTGAAGAGAGGAGTTACAACTGGGGAAACAGTGGTGAAGGCAGAAAAGGTGAAGTAAGACAGGAGACTAGTTCCTCAGAGTCAGCAGGGTTATGAGAATGCTCTGGTCTGAACTTTAAGAGGTTACTGGAAATGGATAGTTGCATACACATGCACGTGCACTCACACATGCACCTCTGTCGAAAAGACAGAACAGGTGAGCCTGTGGCAAGTTAGGCTGGCATGATTATACTTAAAATCACCTGCCAGGGGAGAGAGGTGTAACTGCCCAGTGTGGCTGTCGACAGGGAGTAAAAATCTGGGCTGCTGTACCCGCAGTGGAAGTACAGTGCTCCCCCTCTTAGACCATACCTCTCGGCCAGCTCACTGTCCTTCCTTCCCATCCACTGCTCACTGGCTTGCTGACTCTGTCTGCTCTTTGGTCGCTTCTCCCAGCGTCTCTGTCTCTTCATTCTCAGTATCATATCATGGCTCTGGCCTCTGAATGGGTGTCTAACCATCTTAGGTACCTCATTTGACCCAACTCTTGTCCTGTTTTCTTGAGCAGTGAAGTCATAATTTCATGACCTTGTAAATACAGTACATGGAGTAAAACATTTCCTAAACCTGATGTCTTAATAACATTTTTAGAAAATGAACAATTCGTGGAGACAAATGTGTATGTATGAAATATATATATGTATAGATAGAAATGGATACAAAGATGTATAAATATATACATCTGTAAATTTGTGTGCCTGAATGAGAAATGAATAGTGTGTATGTCTGTTAGGTACAAAGAAGCTATAGCCTATGAGGAAGGGACAGAAGGAACAAGGAAGGAAAAGTAAAGAAACTAAAGCTGACAAAGAGAAAAAGCAAAGATGTCCACTTATCTCTGGCTTTTAATGCAAAACATGTAGCTGTCAGATAATATTACACATCCTCCAGCTAGAATCCCCAGGGTTCTGCCCTTAAAGATGGCGTTTTGTTTCCCAGTCCCTGACCTGGAGGGGCTCCATTCAATCTTCTTTTATTTATTTACTTTTGATCAGTCTTAAAAGGTTTTGCTTTGACCGACAGCTCAAGAACTCCCATTAGCTCTCTAAGGTTACTCCTGGTATGTATGTACATATGTATGTATGTGTATGTATATATTTCTGATTATTTCTGGAGTGTCTGGTTGAAGATGGAATCAGAGACACATATTCTTACCACAGTAAACAAAAATGATAGTAAATAAAGGAACCCCAGTATTAGACATGAGGGTTAAACCTCAATTCACCCATTTACCTGCTATGTGACCTTCACCAAATTGTCTGCCTTCTCTGGGCCTCAGTTTCCCTATCTATAAAATGGGATCCATGAGAGTACCTACCTCCTAGGTTTGCTGTGAGAGTTAAATGGCTTAATATACATAAAGTTATTGGAACTGCCCTGGCAATGTTTAGACCTCTATGAATGTTAGCCTATTACTGCATTCCACTTCGGTAAGAATACTAAAAGTAGTAGCAGACTGCACATTCCCCTAACTCCTTCTGATCAGTCCTCACCCACACCAAGCCTATGTGTCAGAATGTCCACCAAAGACAGTGTCTGAGTGGTCAGGGAGGCTGGAATGAAATGTGTGCAATGGCAGACCTCTGGTTATAGTGGTGGTCCAAGCATTCTCCTCACCTCCCTCCACCTGTGAAGGTCTGATCCAGCCAAATCCCTTGATGCATTTCAGTCTGTATTCATTTCCTTTCCACCTTCTCTTCATCTTTCATTACTCCCTGGTCAGCAGAAAGGGCTGAGTCTCAAGGCTACCACTCCCATTCCACATTCCAGCTTCATTTGCTAAGGAAAATGCTCAGGATCACTGGGCAATTGATGAAGAGAATTTGGAGCTAAGAAGAATCTTTCCCAAGCCTGATTGGTACAAAATACCCTTGGACATTATACCGTTAGAAGGTTCCTTAAAAGTTAAGTGACATTTTATAGCTAGTTAAACTTCCCTAATGGGTTTCCTAGAAAAGCCAGATATTCAGAGAAATTGTAGAGTACTGGTCCTCTAACAAAGAGGTCAGTAAATTCTCCACAGAGTTCCTTCACAGGTTTGAAAAATTACCTGCTCACATAGGAACATGTTGGGAACCTGACAGCAGGGACTGCCTCTCCATTTTTACCCTCCCACAAACTGACCACTGGCCTAGCTGTCCTCCCACAGCTAGTCGCTGCAGAAGCCACATTCACGTAAATTTCTGTCAAGCCAGCTGACTGGCCAGTCTGTTTCCTTGCAATATGAGCTACTTTACTGGGACATGTGTCTTTAGGTTAATACCCTTTTGATCCAGAGATTCCACTTACAGCAAGTTGTCCCAAGAAATAATCAGAGAAGTGCCCATGGCTGACTGTGTGGGTTCAATCAGTGGTGCCAACTGTTTTGTAATATCAACATTGGAAATAACCTAACTGACCAGAACTAGGGGATGGCATAAATTAATTATGTCGCAGTCATACAATGAAATACTTATCACTCTTTACAAATAAGTATGGGATCTATAATTATTGACATGGAAAGACACCCACAATATCTTTGATGAGTAACAATAGCCATTCACTGAATAGTATCCTCAGATAATGCCACTTATTAAAGTTGTATTCGTATAAATGTGTCCAGAGAGCTATAGAGAATTATGCTCACCAAAACATAAAACCAGTTATCTCTAGAATTAGGTAATGGGTAATCTTTACTTTTTTTCATTAAAAATATTTTACAATAATACAGTATATCATTTTACAATCTAAAAAAAGCTACATTTTATTTCTGAGGGAGGAAAATGAGCTAGGTTTCAGGTTTTCGGAGTGAGATCTGATTACACCAATCAGGTAATAACATAATAATAATTAACATTTACTGAGCACTTACTGTGCACCAGAGACTCTAAGTACTTTCCATGTCTCAAATCACTTAATCTATATGACAATGTAATGAGGCAAGCCTTTTACTGCTGGTATTTAATAAATAATAAAACAGAATCCAAGAGAGAAAGTCATTTGTTCAAGGTCTCAGGGCCAGGACATGGTGAAACAAAGATTTGGACAGAGATCTCTGGCCATGAGCCCTGTGCTCCTCCGAGTATGGTTCATCTGCTCCTTCTCGGCAAGGAGGAGTGGGGGTGCCGGGTCTGAGGAGCGGGCCGGTGACAGGAGCAGGACTCTGTCCTCTTTTCCCTGCTGTTCCCTAAGGCTCCTCAGCCTCCCACTGTCCATTTGTTTGCTTAACCCCTCTAAGCTTCAGCTTCCTCTTTTGTAAAACAAGGAAGCCTTCTTAAGCCATCCAACCTAGAATTAATCAGTTCCTTCTCTATGCTGTGTACCGACCTGGTAGCTCCTTCTGTTGTGGCACTTACATTGCTCCCCTACTGTCACCACCAACATCCCATCTCAGGCTGAGGGGCAGGCCCCAGCGTTCCCCGGTGGACAAGTTGTCACAGAGGCTGAAAGACCCCTGCACACTCTCTGTGCCTACATTTACCACCCTCTGTGAGAATCCTGTTCATTTGTCTTTCTCCCCATTGGACATGAACCCTTTGAGGCAGAAACAATGTCTTAGATACTTCTGCATCCTTCATGCCTGGAACATAACATTGTTCAATTATTAAACATTCTTTGTGGACTGAATATCTGAAAATCACAGCCATGTGGCCTTCAGATTCCAGAGTAATAGGAAAGCAGTACTTGTATATTAATTTATTTTTTTGTTTTTTGCTTTCTACCTCATCTGACACCAAGTTCAGAGTAAGAATGGTCATTAAATAAAGTCACTGTTTTTAAATATTTATTTATTTTTAATAGGTTGATGATTGCTTTACAATATTGGTTTGATTTCTGCCATACCTCAACTTGAATTAGCCATGGGTGTACATATGTCCCCTCCCTCGTGAACCTCCCTCCCACCTCCCACCCTTTCCCACCCCTTTAGGTTGTTCCAGACCTTGGTTTGAGTTCCCTGAGTCATAGAGCAAATTTCCATTGGCTCTCTGTTTCACATATGGTAGTGTATATGCTTCCATGCTACTCTCTCCACTCATCTCACCCTCTCCCTCCTCTCCCCCGCCTTGACCATAAGTCTGTTCTCCATTGCTGCCCTGCAAATAGGTTCATCAGTACCATCTTTCTAGATTTCATATATATGTGTTAATATACATTATTTGTTTTTCTCTTTCTGACTTACTTCACTCTGTATAATACGCTCCAGGTTCATCCACATCATTAGAACTGATTCAAATGCATTCCTTTTTATGGTTGAGTAGTATTCAGGTATATATCCCACAGCTTCTTTTTCCATTCATCTGTCGATGGACATCTACGTTGCTTCCATAGAGAAGTCACTAATTTTTGACATGCCACTTAAGCAAAAGGGACCAGAAGGCTCTATTTTACATTGATCATCTAATGTAAGATTCTATTCATTCTATGTAAATTATAAAATATCATGAACAGAACTCCTTCTCTTGTTTCAGGCATTTTACCTGTAGTGCTTAGTTAACTCACACAGCTGGTGAGGAGTGGAACCTGATCCAGCTTTTCAGCCCCTGTCTCAGCTGCTCTCCACTTTCTACATAGCACCACCCCTCTAACCAGTTACTGTGGTTTCTAAAAGCAAACCTGCCACTAACTCTGGCATCTTAGGAGAGATCAACTCATGTCTGAGTGCTTACACTTTTCTCCCCATGATATCACCTCTTTTTAGCCAAAAAAAAAAAAAACCACACAAAAAACCGAAGAGGCATGGACAGATATATTTAAACAGCCACTGTTAATCTCTGGGTACTCACCTACTTTTTCTCCCTTTCACTTACTTTTCTTCACAAGGACTGCTGTGACCATCATCACCTAGGAATTCCCTAATGTTGAGTCACCAATTAGGGCAGACTGGTTAATTCAGAACCACCTGAAAGAAGTTTTGAAAAATACATATTTTTGGATCGCACCTCTGGAGATTTTGAATCAAGAGGTCTGGAGTAATGCCCCGGCATCTGTATGTTTTTTGAAGTTCCCCAGGGGATTCTGCTGTGCAGCCAGATCTGGGAATCACTGATCTGACCCCAAAACATGAGTCAGCTGTCTTGTCCTGCCCTTGACTACATTTGAAACAATGAGTCATCATTTCACTTTTTTTTTTTCCCCAAAGTGAATTGAAGCCAAAGAGCCAAACCTCAGATTTCCTTTACCTGACTGTAACTTCAGATGTCCCCTTCACTTGGTCCAAGCACTGCATCTGCTTCCCCAGGTGAGGCTTCAGGTGATAGACTCCCTCCGCTGTTTAGTCCTGGGAAGATGTTGTAGTCTTGATCAGCCCTGGTTAGGAAGTCCCTGGATGAAATGGCTGTGTGATGTTTGATTTATAATAAGACATATCTATTTGGTCTTTTGTCTCCATTTCTGGCACAGAGTTCCTAAAAAGTTTGGAACTCTGGGGATCCTTCAGTCCTGAGTTGGCTGGGACCACACCGGGTTCATCTTAGAGCAAGCCTAGATGTTTGGGTTCGACACTAATGCCTCCCTCTGACCTCCCAGCGATGAGCCAGGACAAGGGAAAGAGAGACTTTAGAACACATGTGGATTATTTGGTTCTGTAGGTTTACCTTGTTCTTCTCCTCCCAACCACCCTAAAAATGAGGTCGGGCAGTTAGCTTGCAGCAATAGGTAAATCTCAGGCATTTTTGCTCTTCTGTATTATTAGAACTGTCTGATATAATAGAGACCCACTTGAGCAAAAATCATAATTCCACACAGGTATCTGGTCAAACCAGAAGTTGGGACTACAACCCAAACTATAGAAAGGTCTGGAACAAGTACCAAAATTCTGGTCAGGGCCCCTCTGTTTCTCGTCTACTAACTAAAGAGTTTCTCTCTAAAGAGTTTATATGGGCTACATATTCGAAGATGCTCATAAACGGTTTTTTAGAAATTGTTGCCAATAGTTTCCCGTCAAACCTCCTAGCCTGTTGGGTAGAGCATGACCCTTGGTCTCATTTATTTTCATTTCTCTTGGATATATATACCTAGGAGTAGAATGCTGAGTCATACCGTAAATCTATGTTTAACTTTGAGGGGAACTGCTAGAATCCAGTCCCCCTTGAAATTCCAATCATATATCCTTTTCACATATCCCTCCTCCTTCCAGAACAGGCTAAAGTATGGCTCTGTTATCTTGGAGTTGGGGAGGGAAATATTTCCAGGCTTCAGTCTGGCCTGATAAGGGCCCAGAACTCCTGTGCCCCTGATTTCCCTCCCTCTGTGTCACCTGAAGCCTCAGTAACTCTGGGGGTGTTCAGAGGCCACTGAAGGCTCTGGGGCCTAGAATTAGGGGTGACCCCATTTTCTTCATCCTTGAAAACAGCTCTACAGTTTTTCAGACCCTAGAGGTAAAGAACCCCGCCTGCTAGTGCAGGAGACATAAGAGATGTGAGTTCAATCCCTGAGTCCAGTCTTTTCCCTGGCAAAAGAAATGGCAACCCACTCCGGTATTCATGCCTGGAGAATCCCATGGACAGAGGAGCCGGGGGGGGCTATAGTCCATGGGGTCACAGAGAGTCAGACACAACTGAACGACTTAGCACACACACAAGGTATGGGATACTCCAGTGAACCCCCACCCCCACTTCAGGCAAGAAGCAGGTATTAATGTCTTCATAAAAGCATTCTCAAGCATCAAGGATGTATGTCTAGCAACCCCTTTTCTCCCAAGAACCAGCGAAGAAGAAGACAGTAAACATTCCCTCCAGGCCCTCCACAACCTCCTCGTTGTCTCTTGAATCCCTCTCATTTAGTTTTTCTTGTTAAAGACCGGTGAAGCATTTCAATTTCTCCCATAGTCCTCTCTTCTGCACCCTCATTTCCTGTCCCCACCCTTGCACTTGGGAGATTTCTCTAGGGAATTTGACCTTAATGAAACCTGACTTTTGTGACTTCGGTAACTTTTTTCTCTATGAGGAGCCATCTCCCCAGTTATTTCTTCCCCATTCGGTGACATGGGGATTGCTATAGCAGGAAAAGTACTTAATCACTATTTTAAATCAAACTATTAAACTTACAATAAACCTCCCATTTAGATGAGTTTCTTTCAGAAAGTGAAGGAAACCTGGGCCTCGTTCCTTCTAAATACAACCATCTCAGTTGCTCTGGCCAGAATATTCATCCACACTTTTCCCTTCCCTCACTTTGAGCAAGGGTTTTCCTTCATAGATAGAGATCACATGGGATTCCAAGCTACGTGTGTGACTTCTAATATGATGCCAAGTGACCAGCCTCCAGCCCCTGGGTTGACTGCAACTGACGAAGTCTAGTTTTCAGGGTGGCCCACATGTGGATTCCCGCCCCGCCCCCATCTGACTCCCTCAACGTATGACTTTTTCCTCACCTCTGAATCCCCTATCCCCATTTTTCGAGAGAGGAGGTTAGCCATCATTCCTTTTTGTCACATTCCAGATAAACTCATATCAAGACGTTGGCCCCTGACTTTAGGAAGGTTGCTAAGGCTGGTTCTAGCTAAGTTGCTGGCTTCTTGCAGTTCCCGAGAAGCTCTTTCTGGGCTCTTTCTCTTTATCCAAGTCCCCAAAACCCAGGGAACATTTCTTTCTCACACTTAGATTTGTGTTCTTTTTAAATTTTTTCTTCCCAATAAGGCCTAGTAAAGTGGGAAATACTGGACTTATTTTTTGGACCTGAAGTAGCTAACATTGATTTAGCACCTGCTAGTGACAAGCACTGTTCTAAGTGTATATGTGAGCTTTTTTTCTTTTACTTCCCGTTTTATTGAGACATAATTAACATACCACACTGTGTAAGTTTAATGTGTGCAGCATCATGACTTGACATACATGCACCATGAAATGATGCCCACAAGTTAGTGCATATTTATCATCTCATATAAATACAAAATTTAAAAAATTAGAAAAGAAATTTTCTCTTTCTTAGGATTTACTCTCTTAACAACTTTCATATATAACATACAGCAGTGCTCGTTATGTGTATCCTTGGTACATTACATCCCTAGTACTTATTTACCTTATAATACTGAAAGCTTGTACAGTTTGACCACCTTCATCAAATTCCCCCTCCATCCGCCCTTGCCTCTGGTAAACACAAATCTCATCTTTTCCTATAAGTTTGTTTGCTTGGTTTTAAAGGATAATTTACCTATAACACTATGTTAGTTCCTGGTATACAACATAATGACTCAATTTTTTTTAACATTTTATTTCATGTGAATTTCATATGGTACAAAAGTATTATATGTTTGAACTTGTCACTCAAATAGGAGGTTCTTTCAGTTCTCTAGGCCAACCTTCTTTCAGAGGCAAATACTTTTTTTAAAAATAATATTATGTAGAACATATATAGAAAATTTTCTCTTATAAAAACAAAAGTATTTGGACATTTTAAATTTAGTACAGCTTAGCATCCCGGTTTCTGTTGATAGATTTAGTTAATTGTTAGGAGGTTTATATATAGGAAAAACTCTGTAAATGGTAGATATATTTTAACCCTTGATTAAGGGTGACATGTCTGACTTAAATTTGTTCTTATTTTTTAAAATAATTTTTAAATTTTATTCTGTTTTTTTGGTTGCACTGGGTCTTTGTTGCTACACACAGGCTTTCTCTAGTCGCAGCGAGTGGGGTCTATTCATTGCAGTGCACGGGCTTTTCATTACAGTGGTTTCTCTTGTTACACAGCACAGGCTGTAGGCACATGGGCTTCAGTAGTTGTGGCTTAGGGGCTCTAGAGCACAGGCTCAGAAGTTGTGGCACATGGGCTTAGCAGTTCCGCAGCAGGTAGGATCTTCTCAAACCAGGGATTGAACCATGTCCCCTGCATTGGCAGGCAGATTCTTATCTGATGCACCACCGAGGAAGTCCTATGTTCTTGTATTTTTTTAAGAAGAAACCCCATTTGTAAATTCAAATTTGGTTTTCCCTTTATAATTTTTTGCTCAATATTTTGAACACTTTGATTTTCTTCTTTTTGTAAAGACGTTGAGTTTCTCCCTGCTTTCTCCTCTCAAATTCTTGCTTCTTAGCGGCAAGCTTAGCACTTACCTGTTTATGTTCTTCATGTGTTTTTCAATTTGATAGTTTTCTTTTTGTTTTTATTTGGCATAGTAATAGAGTTGTTTCTAGCTGAGATTGCTCAGTATTCAAACATTCTTCAGACAATACCTGGCCAATGCTACATTGCTCTTCTGACAAAGGCAGGTCAACTTGTTCTAACAAAGACTAGTCAGCTTTTCTTTCTTTTTTAAATTAATTGATTTATTTGGCTTTGTTGAGTCTTAGTTGTGGCACTCAAGATCTTTCATTGGGCTCTGAAGCACGGGCTCAGTAATTGCAGAGTGAGGGCTTATTTGCCCTCCAGCATGAAGGATCTTATTTCCCTAACCAGGGATCAAACCTGCATTCCTTACATTGCAAGGCAAATTCTTAGCCACTGGACCACTAGGGAGGTCCCCAGTCAGCTCTTCTAAGTTGCTTCTGGAGTCTTTCCTCTTTAGCTGAATAGAGATGTTTCTGATGATCAGGGTATCACTCTGTGAATTGAGATTCCTATGAGGTTTGAAACTTCTTTTCCCTTCATAGCAATATCTTATAATCTTGCTGAATGTTTAGTTTTTAAATGCAAAGCCTTGTCCCTCAAGAACATGCCCCATGAAGACTTGGAGATGGTTAGATCACCATGTTCTTTTCACATTTTTGAATCCTACTTGTGAAGCACTTTCACCATGTGTCCCGAAGTTCCCTGTCTGCCACTTTCCTGCCAGGCTCACCAATGCCATGGGGCCCGATGAGGTAGAGGAAGGGAAACAGTAGAGAGTATATCTCCCTCCTGAAGAAAGGCAGGAACTCTGGGGGGTGGTATGTGGACCCCACAGATGCTAAACTTTTTAGAGTCTTGCAGGGCACATTCGTCCATTCTCCGAAGGGAGGTCAAGTAACAGCAGGCAACTCTCATTGAAAGCATGTGCCTAGAGCTATGGGTGGAGAAGCAGTTCCCCACACAGCCCAATTCTTGGGGTCTAGACAGCCACTCCTATTTGCAGCTACTACGAGTTTCATCCCTTCTTCTTTAAGAGATAAAATATAAAGAATGAGAAGAAAGAAAGGAGAATGCTACTTTTTCAGAAGAAAAACAGTTAGGCAGGGGAGATTTAGAGGTAAGACATGTTAAGAGGATTAGAACACATCAGAGAAATATGACTAAGAAAACCTACCCTGTCAGGAATTGGGGTCATAGGAATGAAGTTGGTCTTCCAGGACTGCATGCAAGTTGTCCTTTCCTTGCCACCAGGTTTGAGTCTCCCTATTGAAAAGCCTCATGGTGTAGTGGGGCCTCAGAGGCCTGAGTTAAAATACAGCCATGAAACTGAGGAAAGTTTGCTTGATGTCAACTGTTTCCTTGTATGTATCATGGGTCTAACAGTATCTAGACCACAAGTTGCTCCAAGAATGAAATGAAGCTCTGTAGAGGGTTGAATAGTGTTCCCCCAAAATTCCATGCCCACTGGAGCCTCTGAATGTGACCTTATTTGAAACTAGGGTATTAGCAGATATAATTAGTTAAGATGAGGTCATACTGGAATAGGGTGGGCACTAACACAATGGCTGGTGTTCTTATAAGAAGAGGAGAGGACACAAAGAGTATGAGCAAGGAATAAGGTCATAAATAAGATGAAATGAAGGCAGAGATTAGAATGATCAGCTGCAGCCAAGGAATGCCAAGGTTTGACAGGAGCCCCCAGAAGGTAGGAAGAGGCAAGGAAGCATTCTTCCCTGGAGCCTTTAGCGGGAATATGGCCATGTGACACCTTGACCTCAGACTTCTAGCCTCCGAAATTGTGAGAGAAATGTAGATAGACTGTCTGTGGTTTTAAGCCACTCAGGTTGTGGTGATTTGTTACAGGAGCCTAAGAAAACAAATAAAATCTATGCAAACTTCTTGGTGCGTAGCTAGAATGTGCAACGCTGAAAGTGAAACCAAAGCTTCCCAGTAGGCTGGGCTGTAATCAGTTCCTTAGAATCAGTTTTGGTTTGAATCGTCCTCATGTTAAGAGAAAGCCTGAGCTGGATGGGGATGATCTCTTTTCTGCTCTTGCTTAATGTACCTTATCTCCATATTTTTCTGCAGCCGTCATCGTATGTCCCTCTGCCAGCTAGAAAGAACCCAGTGGTCTCGGTAGCAACCTAGGTTTTATTTTCATTTTGGCTGTTTGTTTTGTTGGCTTCTCTGAGGACTGACAAAGAGCAACTGTTTGTTGTTTTATTTTCTTTGGAGTCTTTGCCTGAGGAGCCTCACCAAGGCCTGATGGGAGTATCAAGTGGGCTGTGATTGTCTCGTTTTGTGAGTTGGTGTTGTGGACCATGATGAGGCTGCCACAGTCGGGTAAGTGCAGGCACATTTTCTCTCCAGACTATTGGAGATGTGAGAAACTGCCTCAGAAATTGTGTTCAGGGGCATAAGCAAGCTAATTTCCGCCTGTCCTCAAAACAGTAGGATTTCTCTTGTTGGTCCTATGCTTATCATTCTTGCTGAGCAGTTTTAAAAGATGAGTTTTTTCTTTTCTGCACAAAATAAATGTGAACAGAAAAAATTGAAATATTCCTGAAACTGTCACTCCACTTAGAATTTTGGAAAGTTAATGGAACTTAAAAATTTGGTTTTTTACATCCAACATCTGTTTGTGATTAACCCTTTGGCAGGCAGTCAACATTCCACAGTAGCCTGTGTTTACAAGATGTGTTCTAAAAATCAATTGTTTAAAACAAACAAACAAACCAGGACTTCCCTGGTGGTCCACTGGTTAAGACTCCTAGCTTCCAATGCAGGGGTTGCAGGTTTGATTCCTGGTCAGGGAAGTAAGAGCCCGCATGCTGAGGGACACGGCAAAAAAACCAACCATGCCCGTTAGCTTATAGACAACCATTATTTAACAAAAGTGTGACTTGGGCCTACTAAAGGGCTTCTATTCTACATAAAATGATAAAAGAAAGTTTAGCAAAATGAAGGAAAACCACTATTGGTCACTACCCATGTGTACATAATAGAATAGAGATGATAAGGAACTCATGTGAGAAATGGTTGAAGTGAGGAGGTGAAACTTGAATGAAATAACCTACAGATAAGGTCTTCTAACCCTGAAATTCTGTGGTTCTGTGGAAGGAAATGAATGACATACATTGATAAAATGCACAGTAAGAGTATTCACTGTGAGCAGCAATCAGATAGTTGTGCATGTGTGGTAGGTCATTTCAGTCACGTCCAACTCTTTGTGACCCCATGGACTGTAGCCTGCCAGGCTTCCTTATGCATGGGATTCTCCAGGCAAGAACACTGGAGTAGGTTGCTCTGCCCTCCTCCAGGAGAACTTCCCGAACCAGGGATCAAACCTGCAGCTCTTACATCTCCCGGATTGGCAGGCAGGTTCTTTACCACTACCACCACCTGGGAAGCTCTCAGACAGTTGCAGCAGGAGTTAAATGCCAGTTGACCTGGATGTTCTTTAAGCTCCCTTTGAAGTCTAAGAGTTTATGAATAGATGAACTGTATCTGTTGCCACTCAGAACTGGTCTATTTGCCTTCATTACCTGAACTCTCACTATCAACATATCTTCCTTGCTTTCTGTTCAAGGTGTCTTTTCAGATTTCTTCTGTCTGTGAACCTTTCCATTAAACTTCAGCTCCTTGTAGGCTAAGACACACCTTTTAGATCCTCTGAATCCCCAGTGCCCATCATAGTGTATATGCATATGTATATGCATAGGTTCTCACTGAGTGCTTGTTCAGTTGTTGAATTAGTTGATTTGATGAAATGGCAGGTAAATCATCAGATGTGGGATGTTTGCATAATATATAGCAGGCAATGGGGCTGATGGAAGTGAAGCAGATTCCTCAGGGACAGTATTAGGAGTCATACTTCAGATTGACTTGCTTTAAGATGCTTTGGACAGTGATCCTTAGGTTGTTGTGTGTCATTTTTATTCCACACGGCAACATCCAAATATGCCGCCAGCATTAACTGTGTCATACTTGGGTTACCCTGTAATGAGGCAACTGCATCCTGGTCTCCTCATATCCCATCCTGGGTCTTCTGCAGTGGGGCTTCCTCGGGCTGTGTTCCCCTAATTTTCCAATCAACTCGCAGAATTCTAGGATAGCTGGAGGAATCTGAAAGTTTATCCAGCCCCAGTCACCTCAGTGCTCTCCAGCCTTTTCAAATACCCCTGGGACTGATTCCCAGTTCTTGCTCTCCTGATCTCTCTATTATCAGCCCCTTCTGCTTCTTGGGATTTTCCTCCTATGGCTCTGAGAAATTGTGATAATGAAGCTTCTCCCTCTTAGATCATTTCTTCTCTGCCTTCTTCTCTGGTCTCCAAATTTTGGAGCATTCCTCAGAGTTCAGACTTTTTCTTTCTAATCTCTTTTTTTATACTCTCCCTCTCAGAGAGTTAATTTATTCCCTAGTATCATCTCACATTTTTATTAGAATTAACTTCTTTATCTCTAGTCCCAAATAGTGTCCCAAACTTTAGACCTACAGTTTTCTTGACTGCCTTGTATTACTTCTTGACTCAAACTCAACCCATCATCTTCCCTTTAAAAATCAGTTCTTGGTCTTATATTTGTCCCCCACCCCCAATAACATCAATATTGTCTTGACAGTCTGGCCTCAAAAACCACAATCAACTTGTGGCTTCTCTTTCTTTCCCATGTGGCTAATCACTTGTCAATTGTTTTGTCAATTTTCCCATCAGTTGTCTTATAATAAATTTCTCCTTCTTCTCCCTTTCTTCCTTTTTTTTCTTGACCCTAAATCTGGGGCTTTACCAAACTTCTGGATGAATACTGTGAACCCCCTAATCAAGTAGCTGACCTCTAATTCCACTTTCCCACTATTATATACTAAAGGGGGAAAAAAAACCTCAGATTTAATCTTTCCAAACTTCTTTGTTATTGTCACTCAGTGTTTGAATGACTGTTACTGTCTTTCTTGGCAGCTCTACCTGGTATTAAGCTCTTAACATTCTCAAATTGTATTTCCAGCCAGGTTATGCTCTTCATTGTCTTCCTCAACATGCCCTACATGTTTGCTCCTGGGCCATCTGCAGTGCCCTTAAGAGTTGTTCAGCTCTCCAATTGCTATCAGTGCTTCAAAGACTCACTTCAAATCCCATCACTACCAGTCAGCTTCCAGGGTTTTTTTATCTTCATGCAAAATATTTTATGCCACTTATTATTATTTTTAATGTGTACAAGTTTTAACCTTCTGACTGTGTTATAATGTCTTTAAAGGTAGGGATGCTTTCTTAGGTGAATCCTTCTATTGATTCTCACAGTCTAATACAAAAATTTGCAAAAAATGGGAGCTTAGTATTTATTGATTAAAAAGTTGAGATTCAATTTGAAGTTAAGTTAAATTTGAACTGCTAAGTTAAATTCATTAGAATTGTGTCTTAAGTCTACAGATAGTCTACCTGGGTCTCAGATCAAAAGTTCAATTTTATGTCTATGTACACATTCATATGATGAAAGTGAAAGAGGAGAGTGAAAAAGTTGGCTTAAAGCTCAACACTCAGAAAACGAAGATCATGGCATCTGGTCCCATCACTTCATGGCAAATAGATGGGGAAACAGTAGAAACAGTGTCAGACTTTATTTTTTTGGGCTCCAAAATCACTGCAGATGGTGATTGCAGCCATGAAATTAAAAGACGCTTACTTCTTGGAAGGAAAGTTATGAGCATCCTAAATAGCATATTCAAAAGCAGAGACATTACTTTGTCAACAAAGGTCCGTCTAGTCAAGGCTGTGGTTTTTCTAGTAGTCATGTATGGATGTGAGAGTTGGACTGTGAAGAAAGCTGAATGCTGAAGAATTGATGCTTTTGAACTGTAGTGTTGGAGAAGACTCTTGAGAGTCCCTTGGACTGTAAGGAGATCCAACCAGTCCATTCTGAAGGAGGTCAACCCTGGGATTTCTTTGGAAGGAATGATGCTAAAGCTGAAACTCCAGTACTTTGGCCACCTCATGCGAAGAGTTGACTCATTGGAAAGGACTCTGAGGCTGGGAGGGATTGGGGGCAGGAGGAGCAGGAGATGACAGAGGATGAGATGGCTGGATGGCATCACCGACCCGATGGACATGAGCTTGAGTGAACTCCGGAAGTTGGTGATGGACAGGGAGGCCTGGCGTGCTGCGATTCGTGGGGTCACAAAGAGTCAGACACGACTGAGCGACTGAACTGACTGAACACATTCATATGGGCTTCCCATATGACACAGTGGTAAAGAATCTACCTGCCAGTGCAGGAGCTGCAGGAGACGTGAGTTAGATCCCTTAGTTGGGAAGAGCCCCTGGAGGAGGAAATGGCAACTCACTCCAATATTCTTGCTGGGATAATCTCATAGACAATGGAACCTGGTGAACTACAGTCTACGGGGTTGGAAAGACTCAGACACAACTGAACCCTCACACACATTCATATAAATACACATTTATAAGTTAAAGTGTATTAATTATCTCTATGATATCATCTTAAGTCTCTTTCTTAAATGCCTTTTAGAGGAGAGGAGTGAAAGGCTTTAGCTGGAAAAAGGCCAGTCTTACTTATTGTAACTTTATCTTGGACACTAGTGATCAAATGTTACTGATATGCCAATGGTACTTTTGGTAGTTAGAAATGGAATCACACATTAATACCTAAAAATGTTATTTTCATGGTTCGTCAAAAATCTTGGTATGTTGCATACTTGAGGATTACCTAACATGGTGAAACAAAATAGTTGAGATTGGTTGTTAGCTGCATAGATGGCACATAGAAGGGACTGTGGAAATCACCTAGTTCACCCTTCTTTTGTAGAAAGTGGAGAATAAGTTCCTAAGGCAGCAGAGACAAAGACCGGATCTCCTGTCTCCTAAAACCTTCCACCGTGCCACCAAGAGCAACGGCTTCTCTCATGGCCTGGGTACCAACAGAAAGAGGGCAGCAATTCGAGCAGGACCGTTCACAAATCTAAAAATGGCAGCTTTCACTTCTCACTCTCAAGCTTGATCATCTCCTGACCAAGAGGGCCCTTCTTGGCTCCTCCTGGAGCCACAAGAAAAGTTCTCAAAGCTTATCCTATGCCATTCTGTTCCATTTTAGGTCACTCTTTCAGGCCCTGCCTGACTGAGTATGAAAGAGTTCATACTTCCCTCAACTACTTGCCTTGCCCTCAACTACAACATGCTCATAGGCAGAATTATCAAGAACTACCCAGAACTTCATTAAGAATTATCCAGAAATTAAGAAATTCAGCTAAACTAATTACTTGATTAAAAACTATTTTTTCCACTCACATTCCTAAGTATTTATTAGAGGCTACCCTGCCTGATACAAGGATAGCTATAATCTTCCTCTGCTTGATGAAAAGACTAGCAAAACCAAATACGTCCATAAGGAATATATAATTAAGATGAAAATTAACAATTGACCAGGCATAGGCCAGGCATAGGAAAATATTTATATCCAAAACAAAGGTGAGTTTTAAAAGAGAAAGCTAGAGAAGGCTGTGGTTGTTTGAACATGTTCATTGCATTGTGGAAAAGAGTCATCACAATGCTCATTTGGCTGAAGAAGTACCTCACCCATCGGTGCTCTGTAAATGATGCATCAAGTTAATTGATTTAGCAATGCACCCTATAAGTTCTCCAAATAAATTCTTCTAGGCCCTGCCTGGCTGAGTATGAAAGAATTCATACTTCCCTAACATTAAATGCTTTAAGAATCCACTTTTTTTCAGAAAATGTGGTTCTCATACGGAGCCCAGGAGGCAGAAGTCTTATCCAGATTGCCGTGTTTTGAGGGAAATTGGTGAGGGACTTGAGATACCTGTGGAAACATTCTTCTGGGAGATAATCTTGTCAATAATCTTACTGTTAAAAGGGGATCACTTTCTACCTTTTGTGGAAACTTTTGTTTCAGTGTGTACCCTGTGCTTAAAGAATTCCAGGAATGAGGCCTCCCCATGCATGAGTGGCCCATTCTATTGTGAGTGGCTCTGTTTGATAAAAAGTTCTTGTATGTACCCCAAATAAACAGCCACTATATAGTTTCTGTTTCTCTGATAGAATGTGTCAATTGGGAGTCTGTAGACTAAGATTCCTGAGTATGATGCTAAATTGTCATGCATACAAACACTCATTCACTTGTCTGTTCAGCACACAGTTATAAGGACCAAATCAAGTGCAATCCACCTTTTGCATCCAAAGGGCTCTATGACCCTATGTATATGGCCAGCTATGCTATGCCACTTTACATAATGGACTTGAGTATCCCTGGATTTTGGTATCTGCAGACAATCCTAGAACCAATACCCTGCAAGATACCAGGGGATGACTGTACAAAGAGCTCCTGTTCTAGCCTGGAAGACATCACCATGTAAACAGTGGGAGCTGTTGAAGTCTTTTAAGCAGGAGTGACATGGTTTAGGTTTGATTATTCAGTTTTCAAGAGATTGTTCTGCCTGCTAGGTAAAGGGATGGTTCATCCAATAAATATTAACTGAGCGCCTCCTTATTGCCAGACTGTGCTCTAGGGTTGAAGGCATAGTAGTAAGCAAACAGACAAAGATCCCTGCCCTTTGAGTGATTATATTATAATGGAAGACAGCAGGTAATATTAATAATATAATAAAAACAGGTACATTATATGGTAAATTCGATGGTAACAAAAGTTTTGGGAAAGAGAGACAAACAAGGAAAATTGGAAATGCTGGGGAGGGGAGAGGTGGTGCTGTTGCAGTTTTATATAAGGCAGTCTCACTAGAAAGAGCAAAGAAAACATCCAAGGGTGGGGGTAGGCACACTGGCAGCAAGATCTACTCTTGAAGGGGTGGATCTGAGGAAGGCATTGCACAGGCTGGAGGTGGGCTCAGGGCCATTTGGGCAGGGAAGTCTAGCATCCCAAAGACACAGATTGCAATGGGTCATGGGTAAGGTCGAGGGCTCTAGATAATACCTCTCAGCCCAGCAAACACCCCACACTGCAGAAGGGGCATGGCCACAATAGGGTTTTCTAAAGCATGGCAGGAGAGGCTTAACACAGAGGCCTCTCTTATATGGGTTATTGGAGGGACTTATGATTTTATTCTCAGTGAAATATTGAGCCACCAAAATGTTTTGAGCAGACATGATTCAACTTATATTTTTAAAGACTCGCTCTGGTTCCTGTGTTGAGAATCACCTGTAGGAAGCCAAAGTTAGAATCACCATGAGAGAGAGTGATGGCTGAGATTGATATATTAATAGAAGCAGTGAGATGTGGTCAGATTCTGGATATATTTTAAATAACAGCTTATAGGATTTGTTCATGAATCAGATGAAGGTGAGAGAACATAGGAGTCAAGGATGACTCCAAGATTTGTGACCATTAGAGAAAGATGGAACAGAAGGAAGCAAGACTAGAAGGTAAAAATGGCATGAGGAGACGATTCTATGCTATGTAAGGAGAAATGATGTGAAGCTGAATTAAGGTGATAGTAGGGCTGTGGGAAGAAGAGGCATCATCCAGGAAGTAGAATTAATAGGACTGAGGGATGGACTGAATGTGTAAGATGAGAGATGAGTAGGTTTAAGAGGACCCCCCAGGATTCTGGCTTGAAGTAAGAGTTATTATTATTGACTCTTTATGGAAATGGGATACAGAAGTTTTTATAAACTATCTAAGGTCTTGAAAGTGAAAGCGTTACTCACTCAGTCATGTCCGACTCTTTGTGATCCCATGGACTGTAGCCTGCCAGGTTCCTCTGTCCATGGAATTCTCCAGGCAAGAATAATGAAGTGGGTAGTCATTCCCTTCTCCAGGGATCTTCCCAACCCAGGGATTGATCCTGCGTCTCCTGCATTGCAGGCAAATTCTTTACCATCTGACCCACCAGGGAAAAGGCTAATAATTTGTAGACTCAGAATTTGAACTCAGAATGTTCCTGACATTAGAACCTGAACTCTTAATCACTGCATGGGGCACATTATCCTTAGATGAAAGAAGACTTCTGGTTGGAAAGTACCTTTATGACAGTGACTGTCTCTTAGTTGGCTCAAGGAGGCAGTGTGCAAGGAAAGTCCCCTTGGGTGGGGAGGGAAGAAGGGGAAGTTAGAACCAGTACTGGGTGAATCCGGAGTCCTTTCTGTTGCCAGAACTATATGCTACATGCTATCCTTTTGTACTCTAGAAACAAAAATGCTCAGAAAGTGCTAAGCTACAGATGCAGCTTAAAATGATATCTTTCCTGGATGTATTTGCATTTTCAATAAGGAAGAGAGTTTTCAAGTCCAGCAAAGATGTGTCCTGAGCATTTCTTGCTGGAAAGCACTAGATTTTGTTCCCAGTTGTTCATTTCAGTCGCTCAGTCATGTCCGACTCTTTGCGACGCCATGGACTGCAGCATGCCAGGCCTCCCTGTCCATCACCAACTCCCGGAGTTTACTCAAACTCACGTCCATCGAGTCAGTGATCCCATCCAATCATCTCATCCTCTGTCATCCCCTTCTCCTCCAGCCTTCAATCTTTCCCAGTATCAGGGTCTTTTCCAATGAGTCACTTCTTCACATCAGGTGGTCAAAGTATTAGAGCTTCAGCATCAGTCCTTCCAATGAATATTCAGGACTGATTTTCTTTAGGATGGCCTGGTTGGATCTTCTTGCAGTCCAAGGGACTCTCAAGAGTCTTCTCCAACACCACAGTTCAAAAGCATCAATTCTTCAGCGCTCAGCTTTCTTTATAGTATGACTATATGGGTATGGTATGACTACCATACCCAGTTGTTACCTGCTGTAATATCTCCTTCCCTAAATTAAAAGCAAGAATACAGACCCCTGTGGACCTTGCATTCCCTTCTAGCTACTGCCTCATATCTCTTCCCCTTTTCATAGCACTGTTCTCTAAAAAGTTGCCCATATTCTGATGTCTCCACTTCCTTACTTCCTATTTTTATCTGTATGAAGTCTGTTTATACTGTGCTTACCAGGGTCATCAATGACCTTCATGCTGCTAAATCCAGTGCCTAAGAGCATCTGGCTCAACTGATAACTCCCTCCTTCTATGTTTTAAACTCTAGGTTTGTTTTTGTTTTTTTTTAATTTTTGTTCATTATTTTATCTGTTATTTTATTATTATTTATTAGTGGTGAAGCCAACAGATCAGGAGGTGACTGTAATTGAAAAAATAGTTTGTTATAGTCACAGATCCCAAGAGAAAGGGGCATGCCACACCACAGAGGGCCATACAGGAAAATACCAGTGTTGCACATGAGGCAGAAGGAGAGGGGGCAAAGTGGGCAGGAGCCCTCACTGTGCTTTCCATAGGAAGGAACTGGGCTAGTTTGAATAATCTGTTATTTGGCCCTAGGGTGATTAGAACAGATATATATAAAATGGCCCAGAGTGTGAAAGCCCCAAAGGGAGGTGATTGGAGGTAGGGCTCTGGATAGGTTGATTTGCATATGAAATAGGTAAGTTGCTTACTGTCTCTCCTTTCAGTTCAGTCACTTAGTCGTGTCTGACTCTTTGCGACCCCATGAATCGCAGCATGCCAGGCCTCCCTGTCCATCACCATCTACCACAGTTCACTCAGCTTCACGTCCATCGAGTCAGTGATGCCATCCAGCCATCTCTGCTGTCCCCTTCTCTTCCTGCCCCCAATCCCTCCCAGCATTAGAGTCTTTTCCAATGAGTCAACTCTTCGCATGAGGTGGCCAAAGTACTGGAGCTTCAGCTTTAGCATGAAAGAGTCTTCTCCAACACCACAGTTCAAAGGCATCAATTCTTCGGCGCTCAGCTTTCTTCACAGTCCAACTCTCACATGCATACATGACCACTGGAAAAACCATAGCCTTGACTAGACAGACCTTTGTTGACAAAGTAATGTCTCTGCTTTTGAACATGCTATCTAGGTTGGTCATAACTTTCCTTCCAAGGAGTAAGCATCTTTTACTTTCATGGCTGCAGTCACCATCTGCAGTGATTTTGGATCCCCCAAAAATAAAGTCTGACACTGTTTCCACTGTTTCCCCATCTATTTGCCATGAAGTGATGGGACCAGATGCCATGATCTTCGTTTTCTGAATGTTGAACTTTAAGCCAACTTTTTCACTTTCATCAAGAGGCTTTTTAGTTCCTCTTCACTTTCTGCCATAAGGTGTCATCTGCATCTGAGGTTATTGATATTTCTCCCGGCAATCTTGATTCCAGATTGTGCTTCTTCCAGCCCAGCGTTTCTTATGATGTACTCTGCATAGAAGTTAAAGAAGCAGGGTGACAATATACAGCCTTGACATACTCCTTTTCCTATTTGGAACCAGTCTGTTGTTCCACATCCAATTCCAGCTGTTGCTTCCTGACCTGCATATAGGTTTCTCAAGAGGCAGGTCAGGTGGTCTGGTATTCCCATCTCTTTCAGAATTTTCCACAGTTTATTGTGATCCACACAGTCAAAGGCTTTGGCATAGTCAATAAAGCAGAAATAGATGTTTTTCTGGAACTCTCTTGCTTTTTTGATGACCCAGCGGATATTGGCAATTTGATCTCTGGTTCCTCTGCCTTTTCTAAAACAGGCTTGAACATCTGGAAGGAAGTTCACAGTTCATGTATTGCTGAAGCCTGGCTTGGAGAATTTTGAGCATTACTTTACTAGCGTGTGACATGAGTGTAATTGTGCCATAGTTTGAGCATTCTTTGGCATTGTCTTTCTTTGGGATTGGAATGAAAACTGACCTTTTCCAGTCCTGTGGCCATGGCTGAGTTTTCCAAATTTGCTGGCATATTGAATGCAGCACTTTCACAGCATCATCTTTCAGGATTTGAAATAGCTCAACTGGAATTCCATCACCTCCCCTAGCTTTGTTCATAGTGATGCTTTCTAAGGCCCACTTGACTTCACATTCCAGGATGTCTGGCTTTAGGTGAGTGATCACACCATCGTGATTATCCAGGTCGTGAAGATCTTTTTTGTACAGTTCTTCCGTGTATTCTTGCCATCTCTTCTTAATATCTTCTGCTTCTGTTAGGTCCATACAATTTCTGTCCTTTATCGAGCCCATCTTTGCATGAAATGTTCCCTTGGTATCTCTAATTTCCTTGAAGAGATTTCTAGTCTTTCCCATTCTGTTGTTTTCCTCTATTTCTTTGCATTTATCGCTGAGGAAGGCTTTCTTATCTCCTCTTGCTATTCTTTGGAACTCTGCATTCAGATGCTTATATCTCTCCTTTCCTCCTTGCTTTTTGCTTCTCTTCTTTTCACAGCTATTTGTAAGGCCTCCTCAGACAGCCATTTTGCTTTTTTGCATTTCTTTTCCATGGGGATGGTCTTGCTCCCTGTCTCCTGTACAATGTCACAAACCTCCATACATAATTCATTAGGCACTCTGTCTATCAGATGTAGTCCCTTAAATCTATTTTTGACTTCCACTGTATAATCATAAGGGATTTGATTTAGGTCATACCTGAATGGTCTAGTGGTTTTCCCTACTTTCTTCAATTGGAGTCTGAATTTAGCAATAAGGAGTTCATGATCTGAGCCACAGTCAGCTCCTGGTCTTGTTTTTGTTGACTGCATAGAGCTTTTCCATCTTTGGCTGCAAAGAATATAATCAATCTGGTTTTGGTGTTGACCATCTGGTGTAGAGTCCTCTCTTGTGTTGTTGGAAGAGGGTGTTTGCTATGACCAGTGCATTTTCTTGGCAAAACTCTATTAGTCTTTGCCCTGCTTCATTCCGCATTCCAAGGCCAAATTTACTGTTACTCCAGGTGTTTCTTGACTTCCTACTTTTGCATTCCAGTCCCCTATAATGAAAAGGATATCTTTTTGGGGTGTTAGTTCTAAAAGGTCTTGTTGGTCTTCATAGAACCGTTCAACTTCAGCTTCTTCAGCGTTACTGGTTGGGACATAGACTTGGATTACTGTGATATTGAATGGTTTGCCTTGTAAACAAACAGAGATTATTCTGTCGTTTTTGAGATTGCATCCAGGTTACTGCATTTCAGACTCTTTTGTTGACCATGATGCCTACTGCATTTCTTCTAAGGGATTCCTGCCCGCAGTAGCAGATATAATGGTCATCTGAGTTAAATTCACCCATTCCAGTCCATTTTAGTTCGCTGATTCCTAGAATGTCAACATTCACTCTTTCCATCTCTTGTTTGACCACTTCCAATTTGCCTTGATTCATGGACCTGACATTCCAGGTTCCTATGCAATATTGCTCTTTACAGCATCGGACCTTGCTTCTATCACCAGTCACATCCACAACTGGGTATTGTTTTTGCTTTGGCTCCATCCCTTCATTCTTTCTGGAGTTATTTCTCCACTGATCTCCAGTAGCATATTGGGCACCTACTGACCTGGGGAGCTCCTCTTTCAGTATCCTATCATTTTGCCTTTTCATACTGTCTCTAGGAAATGACTAATCCTGAGGAGGCAGTCCTTCTAGAGTCGACAAGACTCCCGATGTGAAATCATCAGAATATAGAGAATAAGAGATGCTTAATTTGCCTTTATACTCATTCTCCCAGTTCACTTTGTTAGTATTCCCCCCAAAGACCTAGAAATGTTGGAATGCCCCATATCTCAGTCCTTTGACACTGTCCCTTCTCTGTCTCTCTTTAGGAGACACCATGCAGCACTGTGGCTTTAAGTAACACTTAGGCATTAATGACTCCCAAATGTGTATCTCTGCCCTAAACTTTGGACCACCAGTTGTCCACCCACCTACTAAACATCTTTACTTGGAGTCAAGTAGTCATTTCAAACCAAAGATATTCCAAATACAGCTCTTGATTTCTGCTCTCAAATCTGCTTCTTTCTTAGTTTTTCTCTTTTTAATAGGTATCTCCATTCCTAGTGACTCAAGCCCCAAACCTAGAAATTTTCCTAGATTTATTTACACTTGTTAAACTATATTTCCAAGCTGTCAGCAATTCCCATCAAATCTTCTTTAAAAATATAGAATACTTAAATAAATGGAAAAACATGCTGCATTCATGGATTAGAAGACTTAGTATTATAAAGATGGCTGTATTCCCCAATAGACCTACAGATTTAGTGCAATCCCTGTCAAAATTCCAGCTGCTCTTGTGTGGAAATGGAGAAATTTTTCCTAAATTTCACATGGAAGTGCAAGAGAGCAAGAATAGCCACACATCAAATAATAATAAAAGTAAAGTCTTAAAAAAAGAAAAGCAAGTTTGAAGATTCACATTTCCAGATTTCAAAACTTACTGTAAAGCTACCACATAATCAGCAGTCTGTGGTACAAACATAAGACAGACATTTATGTCAATGGAATAGAATTGAGATTTCAAGCTAAGCCCATGCATTTAAGGTCAGTTGATTTTTGGTGAGGGTGCTATGACAATTCAATGGAAAAAGAATACTGTTTTCAACAAATTGTGCAGAGATAAGTGGATGTCCATGTGCAAATGAATGAATGAAATCTTACCTCACACCATTTACAAAAATTAACTCAAACTGGGTTAAGGATGTAAATAAAAGAACTAAAGCTGTGAAATTCTCAGAAGGAAACATAGATGTAAATCTTTGTGACCTTGGGTTAGGCAATGATTTCTTAGAGATGACACCTAAAGAACAAGCAATTAAAAGAGAAAGTTTTAAACAAAACTAGCCTTCATCAAAATTAATTTGTATTTTACAATTAAATTAAAACATCTGTGCTTCAAAGAACTCTGTCGAGAAACTGAAAAGACAATCACACGATGGGAGAGAGCAATTGAAAATCATATATTTGATAACCAGTTTCTCCGTTTCTGGAAAAGTTAAATACAGAGTTAACACTTAACCAAGCAGTTCCACTCCTACATGTACACTCAAGTGATTCAGATACATATCTACACAAAAACTTGTAAATGAACATTCATAGCAGCATTATAGCCAACAAATGGAAACAACTCAAATATCTATCAAATGTTGAATGGATAAGAAAGAAGTGGTGTGAACAACACCAACTCCCAGAGCCCACCCAAGCTCATGTCCATTGAGTCGGTGATGCCATCCAACCATCTCATCCTCTGTCGTCCCTTTCTCCTCCTGCCCACAATCTTTCCCAGCATCAGGGTCTTTTCAAATGAGTCAGTTCTTCACATCAGGTGGTCAAAGTATTAGAGTTTCAGTTTCAACATCAGTCCTTCCAATGAACACCCAGGACTGATCTCATTTAGGATGGACTGGTTGGATCTCCTTGCAGTCCAAGGGACTCTCAAGAGTCTTCTCCAACACCACAGTTCAAAAGCATCAATTCTTCAGCGCTCAGCTTGTCATAAAAAGGAGTGAAGTACTGGTAATGCATTACAACACAGAGGAGTCTTGAAAATAATATCCTCAGTGAAAGAAGCTAGACACAAAAGACCACATATTATATGATTCTATTTATATGAAATAACCAGAATAAGCAGGTTTATAGAGACAGAAAGAAGGTTAGTGGTTGCCAGGGACTGGAGGAAGAGGGAAGAAGAATTGGGGAGTTTCAGCTAATGGGCATGGGGTTCCTTTTTGGAGTGATGAGAATGATCCAGAATTGGATAGTGGTATGGGTTGCCCAGTTCTGTAGAATATACTAAAAACCATGAGTTGTACCACTGAATCATCTGTGTCTTAAATATATATGTATACACACACATAATCCTCTATTGTATGTTGATTATACTCCAATAAAGCTGTTAAGATTTTAATAATTTAAAGGACAAATTTTAAAAGTTCAGTAAGTGTTTTAAATGTATAAATGGAGAAAACCTTTAGCAGACTACCTCTCATTTCCACTGGCCCCACTACTCTGGTCTAAACTATCATCATCTCTGCAAAAAAATTCCTTACTGATCGTTCTGCTTCCAATCTTGCCCATCCCATTGTCCTTTACAACAGTAGTCTATTGTCTACACCAAAATTAAGTCCTCTTTTAAAAATGTAAATGAGGTCATGTCATTCTCCTGATCCAAATCCTTTCCTGGCTTTCCACTGTACTCGGAGCAGCTCTGCTTTTACCTGATTCAGATGTATGCCTCTGTCTGATTAATTCCCCTTGAAGAAATGCTTCCAAGGCCAATAAAATTTAAAAGCCTCTTTGAGGACAAAGAAGTTGACAGTGTTATACCCTGTCCCTTTTGCTTTAGCTGTGAGAAGTCCTTAAGTGGGAAAGTTTGTGAGCTTTGACAACTTTACCTGCTCAGTCAACTAGCAAGTATTTATCTACTATCTAGCTCTGTTCCCAGAGTTGCAGTCCAGCTGGAAATGATGGTGTACAGTATCCATTTGATGAACAAGACTGATTTTCAAAGGCCTACACTGAAACTATGGAAGAAACAAAGAGGTGCAGATAACCAGCTTTTGTGGTTACCAGTCATGAGGACTGGTTCATACTCAGAAAAGGTTGCAAGAAAAGGAAGAAGAGCTTCTAATTTGGATCGATAGAGTGCCTCACTTCTTCTTACCCTATCTCTCATCTCCTCTAGGCAATCAGCCTTTAACTTTTCTTCCTAGCTCTACTCTACTACGGTCCACTGCCTCCACAAAGATTTGTTTACCAGTCATTTCATTGTTTTCAGGAGTGAGCAAATGACCAGATCATGAGATCCAGCAAAACTGCTGAAGGCTCTGAGACTTTCAATTGTCTGTTTCAGATCCGGTACAGAACATGTTCCTCCTACTAATTTTGAGCCTGGGACTGAAGCTTCAACAGACAGAAGGTAAGAAAAGTCAAAGGCTGGGGAGGGTCCTGAGAAGGAGGAACAGATGATGACCCCTAGCTGAAGCTGAGGATGAGAATGTGGTCCTTGGGCTAAAGACTTTCTTTAAGAGAAAGGGTGATTACCAGCTATGACAAGCACAATCAAAACAATGGTGCCCAGGATGGCTTGTGCACACCTGTTTCCTATCTTACAGAAACAGGGACTGATAATATTGGTCCATCTATCCCCACTCTCCAGTAAACATAGTAACAAGATGACAAGACCGTTCAGACCATGCATTGCTGAAATGACCCAAGAGAACATGGGTTAAGTGTCCTGAAAGATGAGATGCCAAGCAGCTGTTCTTTTCTCTTCTGTCAGGGACACTTTCTCTATTAAAAAGCAACCATAGCAGCCATTGGTCATTCACACATTAATGTGGATTACTTGAATTGGGAAATCAGAGTCTTCCTTGCATCTAAATGGAAAATGAACCTTAGGCTATGCCTTTGGATTTTGAAGAAAGATACTCTGCTTGAGGGCATAGATGGCAAGGAGGAAAGCAGTTTCAGAGTTTCACTGTCCTGAGGAAGGCAG
Organism: Budorcas taxicolor; assembly: GCF_023091745.1. Lineage (NCBI taxonomy): Eukaryota > Metazoa > Chordata > Mammalia > Artiodactyla > Bovidae > Budorcas > Budorcas taxicolor. Next base: position 42,270,786 of record NC_068917.1, on the reverse strand, counting down.
TTCAGACCATTCACGTGTCCAGTCAGGATCATGAGCGCTTTATAGTGGTGAACACCAGTATGTAAGAGAGGAAGACAGAGATGGACACAGGGAATTAGGTCCTCTGTAATAGCAGGCCCAATCCCATGGGAAGTCATCCAACATACTGCCTTTGACTGAGAAAGAATGCCTTTGTTGGCACTGATAACTTTTTGAGGAGCTTTCCCCTCTCTTCCAGGTGATCCCAGTAGCATTCCTCCCCCTCCGTTGGGCTGCCCAGCAGGGTCTGGCACTAGAGTCATTGACTTGGGGCCGTCTTTGGAGAACACCCCAATATTCTGCTTACTCCAGCCCTGCCTTGCAGTGGCAGCTAAATGAACACTTGATATTTCCTTCCTAAGGGACCCTGCCCAGCTGGGATTTTTAGACACAGGTGTGAAATTAACTCTTTCCTTATATGAATGCTCTGTGGATGGTCTACTGTGTTATCTGCAAAATAATTTAAAGTGTGAAGTGAAAAGCTATCCGAAAATATTTTCATTTTTAAATTACTAACTTTTAAATTGACATAAAATAAAAATTTATACTTTTTAAAATAAAAGCATCTATGAGTTTTGACATATGCATAATCATATAGCCACTTCCCAGGTGGCTCATGGTAAAGAATTCACCTGCCAATGCAGGATACATATGTTTGATCCCTGGGTCAGGAAGATGCCCTAGAATAGGAAATGGCAGCCCGTTCCAGTATTCTTGCCAGGATAGTCCATTGACAGCGGAGCCTGGTGGGCTACAGTCTATGGGGCCGCAGAACTGGACATGACTGAGCACACGTGCACACACATAGTCACATAGCCACTACCACAAGCAAGACCCAGAACAGTTCTGTCTCCAAGCAAAAACCACCCCTCAACTGTCCCCCAGCTCTAGCCTACAGTTTTAAATTTTCCAGAATGTTATATAAATGGGATCATTTTTAGACATTCCTTTTGTCTGGCTTCTTTCATGTATCACAGTGCATTTGAGATTTATCCATATTGTTACATGAATCAGTAGTTCATTTCTTTTTGTTGCTGATTAGTATCACACTGTATGTACGCACCACATTTTGTTTATTCATTTTCCAGTTGAGGGGCTTTGGGGTTGTTTCCTGTTTTGGGCAATTATAAATATAGTTGCTCTAAACATTTGTATATAGGTTTTTGTGGAAGCATAGCATTTCATTTCGCTTGGGTGAATACCTAGGAGTGGGATTGCTGAGACATACATTAAGTATATATTTAACTTTATAAGAAACCATCAAGATGTTCTTAGTATCTATACTGTTTTTGCATTCCTGCCAGTAAAGTATGAGAGTTCCAGTTGTTCCACATCTTGACATCACTTGGTATTGACATTGCCATTTTTGTTTTTAAAGTCATTCTAATAGGTGTACAGAAGTATCTCATTGTGGTTTAATCTGCCTTTCCCTAGTATCTGGTAATGATAAGCATATTTTCATGTACCTATTGCCCATCCATATATCTTCTTAAGTGCATATCAAATCATTGACCATTTTTAATTGGGTTATTTTCTTATTTTTTAGTTTTGAGAGTTTTTTTATGTATTCTGGATGCAAATTCTTCATCAGATATGTGATATACAAATATTTTCTCCTAGTCATCTTTTCATTCTCTTAACAGTGTCTTTTGCAGAGGAGAGATTTTAATTTTGAAGCTATCCAATTTATCAGATTTTTTTCTTTGATGGTTAGTCATATCTAAGAACTCTTTGCCTAACCCACGACCTGAAAGATTTTCTTCTAGGTTTTCTTCTAAACATTTTATAGTTGTACATTTTACATTTAGGTTTGCCATCCACCTTCAGTTGATTTTTTTTTTTTTTGCCTTTATTTATTTTCTTTTCTTTTTTTTTTAATTTTAAAATCTTTAATTCTTACATGTGTTTTTGTATACTGTGCAGTATAGATTGGGATTTTTCTTTTTGGTATATGGACATCCAGTTGCTCCAGCCCCATTTGTTCACTTGTTGAAAAGACTGTCTTTTCTCCATTGATTGCCTTTGCACCTTTGTAAAAAAAAAGTCAATTAGCTCTTATTGTGTGAGCCTTTTTCTGGATCCTCTGTCTGCTCTATTGATCTATGTATATATACTTTCACTTACACCACTCTCTTATTACTATAGCATTGTAGTTCAGTTTTTTTTCTTATATTTTCATTTCAAAACCTAAGGACATCTTGTAACCTAGACACATTCAAGAAAAATATTTATTTTTGTACTTTGTCATGTCTTGGAAGAAAAAGTAACCCCAGTCTTATGTCTCTCATTGATGTTTCCCTCTTTCTTCGTCCATCTGAGAAGAATAAAACCCAGGAGGCACATGGCCATGGTGATGCTTGATGTCACTCTAGGACAGGGACCACACCCTGGGTCATTCTGTCTAGGTTATAGCCGGCCTTCAAAACTACATCTGCTGACCCCTGAGATATACAAAGCAGAAGAATCAGGTTGGGGAAGGGATTTCAAGTAGACAAGATGTCTCATGCAGCATTCTTGCAAAGAGGAGTGCATGAGTCAGGTGTCCAGAGCAGCATCTGTCCGGAACCAGGAACTAGAGTTTTCTGAAGACTGGCTGTGTAAAGCAGTGCCCTCTCACCTCCCTGCCTAGCCCCATCCTCACTTTTCAAATCCCTTAGGTAGGAAGTCTGTAAACATTTAAGTTTCTGTTAATGCAGAAGAAAAGTATAAAATTAGCTTAAAGAGGAAGCTATCTTGGGAGTTAATGCAAATAAATTGTTTTGTGTTTCCTGGAGATATGACAGGTGCTGACTCCGGATTGCAAATAAAATGCAAACTTCTCCCAAGAACCTTCAAAAAGGCTCTAGCATTACTCAAGCCAGCTATTTTCATCTGTCTAAAGAACCTTCTTGTGTTATTTTTTCATGCTGTCGCCATGTCCTTCACCCTTTAATTTAGTCAAGATGACCAAATGAATATTTTGTCTGCTTAGTTTTGCAGTTGTGGAAACTTTTCCAGTGTTCTCCAGTGTCTCTCTGATGGCATCAGGAGTTCAGTGTTACGTTGAAGTTTAGTTTTGTAACCATGTGACATATGAAATAGAACACAAATGTCTTTTACTTAGTATAAAGCTGAAAAGTATATCTGTTTCATTAATGTATATAGTATACACAGGTCAGTAGATATATAGTCATATCTGTTAGAAGTACAGGCTTTCAGGGCACAGAGATATGAATGTGAATTCCAACTCCATGGGCTCCCACTTTTTTACTTTGGGCGAATTGTATCTTTTCTTTAAGCCTCAGTTTCCCCGTCTGTAAAATGAGTGCAGTGACTCCAGTCTTGCAGCTTTGGGGACATCAAATGAGATGTACAGTTTAGCCTAGTGTCTGGTTCATTGTGTTTAATAAGTGTTAACTATTACTCTATCTTACACAACAGACCAAATACAAACCAGTGTTATAACTCTGTTTCTTAAATGTTAATATGCATTTGAATCCCCCAGCCTTGTTAAAATGCAGGTTCTAGGTCCTGGGAAGGGACTGAGATTCTGCATTCCTAACTAGCTGCCTAAGAAAACTGAGAACAACACTTTGAATGGTTTCTCAATGCTCCTTGCACATTAGAAACTCCCAGGAAATTATTTTTAGTTGATGCTGGCCTCACAAAATGATTAGAATTTAATTTTATAGGATACAAATTGGGGTCTGAGCATTAGTATGTTTTAAAAGCTTCCCAGCTGATACCAACTATGGCTAAGGTTGAGGCCCTCTCATTAGTGACTCTAATATGCAGCCAAGCTTGAGAAAAACCTCTTCACAGAACTGTTTGCAAGAGTGTTTTGATTTCCTCTGTAATTTACAATAAGATGGTTCAGAGGGTAAAGCGTCTGCCTGCAATGTGGGAGACTTGAGTTCGATCCCTGGGTCAGGAAGATCCCCTGGAGGAGGAAATGGCAACCCACTCCAGTACTCTTGCCTGGAAAATCCCACGGACAGAGAAGCCTGGTAGGCTACAGTCCACGGGGTCGCAAAGAGTCGGACACGACTGAGCGACTTCACTTTCACTTTCGAGAATACTTGAGGATTGCAAAAGTGTACTGCATTCCTAAACTTATCATTTTATATCAAGTAATCAAGCTGAAAGCTTTGCATATCTTAAAAACTTCAATTGTGGCAAAATTAGACCAACTAACAATCTTCTAGTTATTCTGAGCGACTCAGATACATGACTCATGTTTGCCAATTGCCCTTTCCTCTTGTGAATGTTAGCTGGAAAATGTCACCTGCCTGAGAGATAGCACACTTTATGCTTCAGGGTTCCATGTGTGTATATACACATACACTCTATAGAAGGCAGAGGGGAAAAGCAAGCAGAAAATGGGTTTTTGTCAAAGGCCCAGACAGTGAAGAGGGGAGTTCTGCTCTATGCTGTGGGGAGTTCCAGAGGAAGTTACAGGTGTTCCTTCTCTCACGAGAAGAAAGTGTAAGTGTGGTAAGTAAACCTGCTAAATAAATCCAATAGAGACTACACCAAAGTCCTCTGATTCTTGTTAAATCCCAGACTCAGCAACTAACTTTCCCTGCAATCCCCATTTCTCTTCCCTCTTTCTTGTTTTATCTTGTTGCTTGTTCTTCTTTTATTGTATAATAAAAGAGAAGGAAGTACTATGAAGAAAGTCAAAGTAGTATAAATTTCTAAACCAGGCACATAGAAGATAGTTAATACATATTTGACGAGTGAATAAATAAATATTTTACCCTTCAGGGCAGAGTATATTTCATAACAGGTAGTAATAACAAATATTTGGAGATGATTCTAGGAATCTACTTTTAAGAGTATCCTATTATGGAGACTTGGGAGAGAGTTATTACAAGTGTTCAGGGCATTCCACAAAATGGAATCATGTGGGAAATTTAGAAGCACAGTGTCTTTTTTCACATGTATCATCCCAGAGTCTTCTCAATGTGGCCAAAAAAATGCAAGCTTAATTAACGTTTTATACAGAAGCACCGCCCAAACCCATTCTGTACAAAAAATACCAGGCAGATGTGAACTCCTTTCTGTTAGAAAGGCACGTTCATTTTCTAGTTGTGGTTAAAACAGGGTTTGGAAGAAAGATATAAACTCATTACTTATTTTTAATAAAACTCATATTTGCGCACTACACCAACAGGTACATTGGGTGGTGATTAAGAATGCCAGTTTGTGCAATTTAGGGCAAAATGAAGTTTGATGAGAGGAAAACAGAAGTGAATATGGTTGCATGCATACTCAGTCTCTCAGTCATGTCCTACTCTTTGCAAATATGGGTAGGCTCGTCCTTTTTTTTCTCTTCCTCTCCTCCTTTTTGTTACTTATATGTTAAACCTTTAACTAGAATTTAGTATGTGCTAGGCACTGGAGACACCAAAACAAATTCAACCTGCACTGCCTTCAAAGATTTTCAGGATGGTAGAAGGAAAAACTCCAGTCAGAAGAGAATTTCAATGTGAATCATTCGAGCAACTAAAAACCCCCTATCTATTTTTACGTGAAATCTGTTGTCCAGGATGGTCAGAATACCACTTTCTCAAGAACTAAAGCATGGTAGAAAAGAAAGGAACCAATGTTTGCTGATTACCTACTACCTGCCAAAATAAGCCATTTTGTGCTGTTTATCTAGTTTTCACCACACTGCTGGCAGGTAGATTTAATCTTGGACCTTTGCAGATAAAGAGGCCGAGACTCATAGAAGTTTAATGACGTGATCAAGATCAAAGGGTTCATAATCTGGATACACTCAGAATTTGAACCCAGGTTCATCTGTCACTAAATCCCAAGCTCTTTTCATACTATGTTTTATGTTTTACAGCATATTCTAGAAGCCATCCCCAAATATTTGTTAAATGAAAGTTTTGAATTAATTAAATGAATGGATTAATGAAGCAAGTCCTACTGAACATAACTTGATCTAATCTTCTGCCATAATTCAGAAGCTACTTTGAGATCGTACACACAGTCTTAATGACTGCCCATTTATTATTGATGGAAACAGCGTAATTTTGTATGGTCTCTCACAAGTTATTCATGCATACACTACTTTCATTAGTTTTGCCAGGTTTGACTACTCTTTGCACTATTGTTTTTATAGAATTATCTAAAATCAACTGAGCTTTTATTTTTTGAACAAAACAATCTACCCCTGTGGTAAATGGAAAACCAGTATCAATGATACTAGTAAATAGAAGATATGAGCAAAAATAAATGCAATAAAAGTAAAGTGGTGCTTTAAAGTCTCCTGATAATATCTGCCTGAGCGCTTCTTGTTTTATTAAAAGGAAAAATAACTATTGTTAGAAATGTGAAAGTCTAGTTGCAAATTGTATGTAATTTGAAAGATTGAAATAGAATTGAAGAGGGAATAAATGCTCTGAATAACCCAACTCCCTTTGGGCCTTGATTCTTTCATATCTAAAATCATTGTGCATACTTCTTGAGGTATATGCCTCACATTTGGGGAGCTACTGTTTCAAAAACTATAGATTTTGAAGTCAACCATCTGACTGGCTCTGAAATTTAACTTTACTAATTGTACATCCTGAAACAACTGTGCATCCTCTTTGACCCAGTTTCTTCAACTATAAAACAGTAATAATTATGTGTATTTTATGGTTGCATTTTCAGTATTGAATGATATGGTTTAGAGTCTAGAACAGTGGCCGACACATGGTAGATATACATTAAGTATTAGTAGAAAAGACATTTCTACAGTGGGCTTGTATGACGTAGTGGTCAAAAGCACTTGAACTTAGCAATACCTAGGTCTGATCCTGGCTGTGCAATCTTAGGCAAGTTGTTTAACCATTCTGTGTCAGTTTCATTTTCTAAAAAGAAGATGGCTCTACCTCATTGGCTTGCTGGGGAGACTAAAAGAAATCATGTGTTAGCAGAGGCCCACCACCTAGTAAGAATTCAACAGTTGATAGTTGTTATTATTACTATCTCTGCTGAGAGGAGGTAAAATTTGGCAGGGAATGATGTAATTTGATCCATATAAAGAAAATGAGCTTGGATCATGGGAGCAGTGGGAGGCCAGTCAGCTGTACAGGTGACGAGTGTTGAGAGGCAAGAACTACCTCACAGCAGGGATCAAGAATTACACTCTTCCGCAAAGTGGATGGGGCAAGGGATAGAAAAGAACTTCTGCAAATGCCCAGATAATGATAGGTGTCTCCTGGGAAACCAAGGTTATATGGGTCTCCTCAGCTCCCCCACTCTGAACAGAACTGAAATGTGAAGCCAGACAGTGGGAGAATGTCTTATTTTCTGTTCAGCTTTGTTCACAGTGACCGTCCCAAAGGAAATGTACATGGTAGACTACAGCAGCAATGTGACCTTGGAGTGTGATTTTGACACTGGAGGTCCTGTGGAACTCGGAATTTTAAAAGCCAGTTTGCAAAAAGTGGAAAATGATACAGTCTTGCTCAGTGAAAGAGCCACTTTGCTGGAGGAGCAGCTGCCCCTGGGGAAGGCCTTGTTCCTCATCCCCCGAATCCAGCTGAAGGATGCAGGGCAGTACCGCTGCCTGATCATCTATGGGATTGCCTGGGACTACAAGTACCTGACACTGAAAGTCAAAGGTGAGTACTTTCAGGGCCTGGAATCCACGGAGGCGCCTCTCCAATGCAGGACCTATTAGTTGCAAGTAACAAGTCCACTGAAGCTAGCCAAGCAAAAACTGGGATGATGATTATTAACAGAAAAAGCTACCTCAGAGAAGACAAAAGCACCTGCTCAGAAGTAGTTTTTCATATCTACGTATAAAGCAATGGAGGTGAGGGTAAATGGGGTAGAGGGAATAAAACGGATATAGAGAAAGCCAGGAAAATGACTCCCTGTAAGTTGGGAGGGTACCAAATTATGTTTTGCCTAATTCACAGGAACGATATTGGCTTGATATTATACTACTCTTTCAGAGTCCAGAGTTTTTTAAACCATGATTTGCCACCCATTAAAAGTTTAAAATATCAGTTTAAAGAGTGACAAAAGTGGGTTCTTTACCAATAAAATTAACAAATGAATAGAATTGAATATATCAGGGCATCACAAACTTTTTCAGAGGGTGTGTGTGTGTGTGTGCGTGCATGTGGGTGTGCATCTTGGCTTGTAGTATAATAAATTCTTTCTCACTCTGGGTCATAGACTAAAATGTTTGGGAAATGCTACTCTAGCCTCAGTCTTATCTATTGCACAGGAACAGCTGAAGTTCAGAGAACTGAAATGGGTAGCCTGAGGGAGCCAGTTCAGTAGCTGTCTCCATTCCTCTGAGTTGAGGGCTCTCTCCACCACAACACGAGCCAAGAACCTAAATCAGAAGAGAATCTTCAAGTTGCTGTTTGTTCTGGAAAAGGTCACTTGAGGAAAGACATAACTACTATAGTAAAGTAGATTTGGCTCTGTTAATCAGCTTGTGTGTCTCAGCCTTTACTAACTGTTCTGAGGTAAACTATGTCAGTTTTCCTCTGCCGCTAGACCTCAGAGGATCTGTTCCGTCTTCTGGAGAGTCTCCGAATTTTGGTCCCTAAAGACCATTGACCTTGACAGCTGTGGTGTAATTTTACAATCTGGAATACAGAAGGACAAACTGGTATAATTAGAATGAGGGTGAATGTTGTTTTCACCTGTGACCTTGAGTGGGTTATTTCGATTTTCATCAGTCAGTCTGAGTTCAGTCGCTCAGTTGTGTCCGACTCTGTGACACCATGGACTGCAGCACTCCAGGTTTTCCTGTCCATCACCAAGTTCCGGAGCTTACTTAAACTCATGTCCATTGAGTTGGTGATGCCATCCAACCACCTCATCCTCTGTCATCCCCATCTCCTCCTGCCTTCAATCCTTCCCAGCATCAGGGTCTTCTCCAATGAGTCAGTTCTTCTCACCAGGTGGCTAAAGTATTGGAATTTCAGCTTCAGCATCAGTTCTCCAATGAGTATTCAGGACTGATTTCCTTTAGGGTGGACTGGTTGGATTTCCTTGCAGTCCAAGGGACTCTCAAGAGTCTTCTCCAACACCACAGTTCAAAAGCATCAATTCTTCAGTGCTCAGCTTTCTTTACAGTCCAACTCTCACAACCATACATGACTACTGAAAGAACAATAGCTTTGACTGGATGGATCTTTATTGGCAAAATAATGTCTCTGCTTTTTAATATGCTGTCTAGGTTGGTCATAGCTTTTCTTCCAAGGAACAAGAATCTTTTAATTTCATGGCTGCAGTCACCATCTGCAGTGATTTTGGAGCCCCCAAAATAAAGTCTGTCACTGTTTCCATTGTTTCCCCATCTATTTGCCATGATGTGATTGGACCGGATGCCATGATCTTCCTTTTCTGAATGTTGAGTTTTGAGCCAACTTTCTCACTCTCCTTTCACTTTCATCAAGAGGTTCTTTAGTTCTTCTTTGCTTTCTGCCATAAGGGTGGTGTCATCTGAATATCTGAGGTTATCCTAATCTGGAATTTTTCTTATTTGTCAAAGAATAGCAATAGTAGCTGGAGAAGGCAATGGCAACCCACTCCAGTACTCTTGCCTGGGAAATCCCATGAACAGAGGAGCCTGGTAGGCTGCAGTCCATGGGGTCTCTAAAGGTCGGAAACGACTGAGCAACTTCACTTTGACTTTTCACTTTCATGCATTGGAGAAGGAAATGGCAACCCACTGCAGTGTTCTTGCCTGGAGAATCCCAGGGACGGGGGAGCCTGGTGGGCTGCCGTCTATGGGGTCGCACAGAGTCGGACACAACTGACCCAACTTAGCAGCAGCAGCAGCAATAGTAGCATGTACCACATAGGATTACTATAAAAATTAAAAGAGATAACATAAAAAACTGAGCATGATGCCTGGCATATGATGGGTGTCCAGAGATTTGCTTCAAAGACCCTCAGTTCCCACAAGGATAGTGCCCTCTTACACATCAACTAACAGTGAATCATCAAGAAAGCCCTCAGCCTGGATGTAACCTCCTACCTTTACTGCGTTTTCTACAGTCAGCTGGGAGGAGCTCCAGACATTGATGTTAGTCTGAGTTTAATCAATGGGAAGAGAGAGAGCTCAACATCCTCACGATCTCCTAGTGTCCTTGGATATCTGCACCCCGAAATCACTGCCCCATGTTTGTTGATCTTTGTGGGCATGCTTTAATGCATGTAGGATCTTTGGGCAATTTGATACCAGTCCCAGTCTTTCTTGCTCTGGCTGAGAGGTGTCCCTCATGCATGGAAAGGCACTCTGCCTGCTTCCTCACCTAGATCAGGGATGGTGTGACAGGATGACTCAAACCTTAAATAATTAATTATTAATCCCTTATACCTTTAATGATTGTCCAGCTAGACTATGCTGCTGCTGCTGCTGCTGCTAAGTCGCTTCAGTCATGTCCGACTCTGTGCGACCCCATGGACGGCCTCCTACCAGGCTCCTCCGTCCCTGGGATTCTCCAGTCAAGAACACTGGAGTGGGTTGCCATTTCCTTCTCCAATGCATAAAAGTGAAAAGTCAAAGTGAAGTCGCTCAGTTTTGTCCCACTCCTAGTGACCTCATGGACTGCAGCCTACAAGGCTCCTCTGTCCATGGGATTTCCCAGGCAAGAGTACTGGAGTGGGGTGCCATTGCCTTCTCCAGTCCAGCTAGACCATATGGGATCACAAAGACTTTCTATGGGATGCATACACATAGACAGTTTTAGGAAATTAGTTTCTAGATTTTCATCTTCTTCAAATACTCTTTCCCTAAATTGACTGTGCCTGAGAATGTGCCTTGCAGGCAAGGCTCTTGGGGTTCCCCTAAAACACTTCCTCTTTTAATTTTGCTTTACACATTTCATATAAAGCCTACCTCTCACCCATCATGAATATAATGCTTTGCTCTGACGTGTGAAAACTTACACAGTGCCAAACAAAAGAATGACTGGAAATACTGATATCTTACCAAATTGTAATGGCTAACAAATCCTTCAGCAAACCAGGAAGTATCAAATTCTCTGTTTTCAGCAAAACTGAAGTAGTCCCTAATAGAGTTAATAGCTAATAAAAAAAAAAAATGAAGTACTTTTGTTGTATAAACCATAAGGCTTTCAAAGAATGAAATATTACTATAACTGAACTCCTTCCATGCCCACCTATTTATTCATATGAGCAAGATTCCTTAGCCCTTATAGCTACAAAAAATGAAAAACAGAAATAGAATTGATTCTGAAGTTTGTCTCATTCCAACTGTTAAGTCATTTGCATCCTCATGCACAGGTAGAAAATGAGAATCCCATCCATCCCATTAAGAGATACATTTCCAGTAAACTTTTCTTATGTTTAATAATTGTCAATATTCATAATATTTGTTTTGATTTTACATGTGCTGATAATAATGGAAATTAGACCTCAATGCTGAATAACAATTTGAACACTTAAAGCCTCATGGTCACAAGAAAAAAAATTAATTTCAATAGCTATACATTTTTGTTGCTGCAAAGAAACAAAAGGATAACCACAAAGGAGTGATCAAAGATGTTGCATTAGGATAAAATTCTGTAGAAGTGTAGAAGTGTAGAGTGATATTTAAGGAATATTAATAAAAAGAAAAGTTCTGACCATTAGAGTAGAATATATGTATTTTTCTTTTTTTATAAATTTATTTATTTATTATTTATTGGCTGCACTGGATCTTCGTTGCTATATGTGGACTTTCTCTAGTTATGGTGTGTGGGCTTCTCATTGCAGTGGCTTCTCTTATTATGGAACACAGGTTCCAGGCACATGGGCTTCAGTAGTTGTGGCTCACGGGCTTAGTTGCTCTGCGGCATGGGGGATCTTCACAGACCAGGGATCGAACGGGTGTCCCCTGCATTGCAAGGAGGATTCTTAACCACTGGACCACTAGGAAAGCCCTGTATTTTTCAGTGGATGGTGGTGTGTATTAAAGACACCTTCTTTGATATCTAGGTGATGTTGGATACATTTGTGAAAGAGTGAAATGCCTTACTGAAAATATGTGTTCATAAAATGCTAAACATTATATATTTTTCCAATATAGAAACCTATGAAATATTCCAAGAATAAACTTAATAATATGTGAGAGGGGGCACACTGCATCACAATTGTTTTAGGAGGAATGCAAGCAAAAAGGGAAAAAAAAGAGGAGGTCGAAGTCAAGCACCTAAGGATATTCTGCCCTAATTGGGGGTCTCTGAAAGAAACAGGGGAGATCTGGGACCTCAGTTAGGGTGTGCTTAAATAGAACAAGACTAGAGGAAGGATGTGTTTGTCTTTAAAATGCCTGATTGTTGGCATATACTTGAAAATAGATTTATAATAGTTTCTTTGATGTCTGGACAACAGTTCATAATAAATATGGTGAAGAGAGGATGGATTTCATAAGGACAGGGAAAGAAAACACCAGATAGCACGGCTAAAGAGTTTATAAAAGACAGTAGCAGAAGGCTGCAGTTTTTGAAATGCCTGGTTGCAACCCGAGATTAGATATCTGTCAGAGAAAGGCCAGGCAGCATGATGGAAGAGGAGAGCACAGCAGCCATGAGAAGCCAGGGACTGAGCACAGTGGCTGAGAACCGGCCTGTGCGTGGATCCCAGACAGACACAGAGCAGGAGCTAAGAACAGAAGGGCCAAACCATCCTGAAGGCCTGAGCAGGCTGAGGCTTGGCAGAATTTCTTTAAATCAACAGAAAGGCCCAGGATAGAGTACAACTTCATCAAAAGGTGGAGGAAGAAGGCAGCATAGAGAGAAACAGCCTTCACCCTAAGAAGGGGAAGACAAACAGCAAAGGGAGGAGACAGCCCAAGAGAAACATCTTAGTAGTGAAATGATGTCTGTACATTGAGCTTCTAGACCCAGAAAAAAGCATTTGCTAAAATAACTTAGTAATGAGGCTAAATCTCTGCTCTGTCTTTTCTCCCTGGGGAAACAGAAGGGAATAAGGAAAGCCTGAGAAGAAAACAATATCCTGAATTTTGAGGGGTGGGAAAGCTCCTGGGAATTACAAACTGTTTAACCTGATGTTCCTCTCCAGGTCATTTAACAGACCAATCGAGAGCAGTCCTAAAATATTTCTTTTAATAACTGCTAGATACCTGCCAGGACTCTTTAAGTTTAAGGCATTTAAAACTACATTTTTTCCACCTTAGTTATGGTCATTATGATGATAAAGCAGATAATACTACGTACAGTAGATAATACAGTGCTATAATATATAGTAAAGATACTAAAGCTTATCTTTATTTTAGAAATGCTAAAGTTGCCAGTAACATTTGAATCATATAGTCAGAGATAGCAGGATAACAGAAAGCATTTAAACCAGTGGATACTGAAATCAGAAAGTAGTAATTCTTTGGCTGAAACAGACTGAGAAGCCAAATGGAGACTAGTGAGGCAAGTCAGCAATTAGTGAAAGCAGGAAGAGATAATAATTACCAGCACTAATTGACTATTTAATACGTTCTAGGTACCTAACTCATTTATCATTCTAACACTACAGTTAAGGATAAGTAATACTGTGCCTATTTTACAAATGAGGCTTAAGGCTTGACAAGTTATGTAAGCAGCACTTAAGTCTAGTCAAAATTTTTGGACTCCAAGGCCCATGTTCTTAACTACTATGCTTACCATGTGTTGTTTTGCTAAACCAGACAAGTAAGTACCAATGGGTTGAAGCTACCATGAGGCAAAATTTGACTTGGCATAAAGATAATCTTCCCAATGAAAGTTTAACTTTCTTATTGTCTAATCACTGCAAGGACCACTTCTGGAAGTAGGAGCTTCCATTCGTAAGTATATTTAACCAAAACTTAGTTATCTAGTAGGTTACCAATATCAAGAAAAAAAATATTAAAGAGAAAAAGGGACATTTCATAATGATAGAAAAAAATCAATTCAGCAGGAAGATATAGCAATCCTAAATGTGTATACATCTAACCATATAGCTTCAAAGTGTATAAAACAAAATTTGACAGACCTAAAAGGAGGAATAAACAGATCCATAATCATATTTGGAGATTTCAGCTCATCTCTGTTATAACTGGAATACCCAAAAAGAAAACAAGAGAGTAGAACAGCATTAGCCATCTTGATTGACTTATATAAAACTCATGCCCAACAACTACAGAATACACATTGTCTCCAAGTGCATGTGAAACTTTCGTCAAGATAGTCATCTAGCAAAGCTGCTGGAGAAGATGCTTCTTGTTGAGCAGGAAGTGAAGTGAAGTGAAGTGGCTCAGTCGTACCCGACTCTTTGTGACCCCATGGACTGTAGCCTGCACCAAGTTCCTCCATCCATGGGATTTTCTAGGCAAGAAAGAGTACTGGAGTGGGTTGCCATTTCAGGAAGTTGGACTAATTGAATTTTAAGATCACTGCCATCTCTGAAATTCTAAAATTTACTCATATTTTCCTAAGAATATCACCCTCAGTCCAGCTTCCCCATTGTGTGTTGCTGATAATGATGTGTTTTCAGCCACTTCCCAAATAAGATGGGGAGACGTCTTTAATGTTATATAAATGAAGGATGTGGGCTCATACCTCTCCCTCAGATCTTGCTCGTTCTTTTTAAAAAAATATATTTAATTTTTTCATTGACGAATAGTTGATTTACAATGTTATGTTAGTTTTGTGTGTGATTCAGTTTTATATGTATGTGTATATATATATATAGATATGTGGTATATATATATATATTCTTTTTCAGATTCTTTTCCATTATAGGTTATTACATATTTTGAATATAATTTCCTGTGCTATATAGTAACTATTTGTAGTTCATCTATTTTATATATAGTAGTGTATATCTGTGGAGAAGGAAACGGCAACCCACTCCAGTGTTCTTGCCTGGGGAGTCCTGTGGACAGAGGAGCCTGGTGGGCTGCCGTCTATGGGGTCACACAGAGTTGGACACGACTGACGCAACTTAGCAGCAGCAGCAGCAGCAGTGTATATCTAGGGCTCCCCAAGTGGCTCAGTGGTAAAGAATCTGCTTACCAATACAGGAGACATGAGTTTGATCTCTGGGTTGGAAAGAGCCCCTGGAGAAGGACATGTCAACCCACTCCAATATTCTTGCCTGGGAAATCCCATGGACAGAGGAGCCTGGAATGCTATAGTCCATGGGGTTGTAAAGAGCCGGACATGAATTAGCAACTGAACAGCAGCAGCAGCAGTGTGCATCTATTAATCCCAAACTCCTAAATTATCCCACTCCCCTATCCCCCTATAGTAACCATAACTTTGTTTTCTATGTCTATGAATCTACTTCTGTTTTGTAAATAAGTTCATTTGTATCATATTTTTAGATCCCACATATAAGTGATATCATATTTGTCTTTGTCTGACTTACTTCAATTAGTATGCTAATCTCTAGTTTCATCCAAGTTGCTGCAAATGACATTATTTCATTGTTTTTTTAATTTAAATTTTATTTCATTGTTTTTTATGGCTGAGTTATATTTTATACACACACACACACTTTGGCCTTGGAGTGCAAAATGAAGTAGGACAAAGCTAACAGAATTTTGCCAAGAGAACGCACTTGGTCACAGCAAATACCCTCTTCCAACAACACAAGAGAAAACTCTACACATGGACATTACCAGATGGTCAATACTGAAGTCAGATTGACTATATTCTTTGAAGCCAAAGATGGAGAAGCTCTATACAGTCAGCAAAAACAAGACCAGGAGCAGACTGTGGCTCAGATCATGAACTCCTTATTACCAAATTCAGACTTAAATTGAAGAAAGTAAGGAAAACCATTCAACCATTCAGGTATGACCTAAATCAAAGTCCTTATGATTATGCAGTGGAAGTGAGAAATAGATTGAAGGGTTAGATCTGATAGAAAGAGTGCCTGATGAACTATGGATGGAGGTTTGTGACATGGTATAGGAGGCATTGATCAAAACCATCCCCAAGAAAAAGAAGTGCAAAAAGGCAAAATGGTTGTCTGAGGACACCTTACAAATAGCAAGGATAAGAAGAGAAATGAAAGACAAAGGAGAAAAGGGAAGGTATACCCACTTGAATGCAGAGTTCCAAAGAATAGAAAGGAGAGATAAGAAAGCCTTCCTCAGTGATCAGTGCAAAGAAATAGAGGAAAACAACAGAATGAGAAAGACTAGAAATCTCTTTAAGAAAATTAGAGATACCAAGCATGCAAAGATGGGCTTGATAAAGGACAGAAATGGTATGGACCTAACAGAAGCAGAAGATGTTAAGAAGAGGTGGCAAGAATACACAGAAGAACTATACAAAAAAGATCTTCATGATGATGGTGTGATCTAGAGCCAGACATCCTGGAATGTAAATTCAAGTGGGCCTTAGGAAGCATCTCTATGAACAAAGATAGTGAAGGTGATGAAACTGCAGTTGAGCTATTTCAAATCCTGGAAGATGATGCTGTGAAAGTGCTGCACTCAATATACCAGCAAATTTGGAAAACTCAGCCATGGCCACAGGACTGGAAAAGATCAATTTTCATTCTAATCCTGAAGAAGGGCAATGCTAAAGAATGTTCAAGCTACTGCACAATTGCACTCATCTCACACGCTAGCAAAGTAATGCTCAAAATTCTCCAAGCCAGGCTTCAACAGTACATGAACTGTGAACTTCCAGATGTTCAAGCAGGATTTAGAAAAGGCAGAGAAAATAAAGATCAAATTGCCAACATCCATTGGATCATAGAAAAAGCAAGAGTTTTTCAGAAAAACATCTACTCCTGCTTTATTGATTACACGAAAGCCTTTAACTGTGTAGATCACAACAAACTGTGGAAAAGTTTTAAAGAGATGGAAATACCAGACCACCTTACCTGCCTCCTGAGAAATCTATATGCAGGTCAAGAAGCAACAGTTAGAACCAGACATGAAAAAACTGGTTTCGAATAGGGAAAGGAGTATGTTAAGACTGTGTATGGTCACCCTACTTTTTTAACTTATATGCAGAGTACATCATGCTGGGCTGGATGAAGCACAATCTGGAATCAAGTTGCTGGGAGAAATATCAATAACCTCACATGTACAGATGACCACCGTTATGGCAGAAAATGAAGAGGAACTGAAGAGACTCTTGATGAAAGTGAAAGAGGAGAGTGAAAAAGTTGGCTTAAAACTCAACATTCAAAAAACTAAGATCATGGCATCTGGTCCCATCACTTCATGGCAAATAGATGAGGAGACAGTGGAAACAGTGACAGACTTTTTATTTTCTTGGGCTCCAAAATCACTGCAGATTGTGATTGCAGCCATGAAATTAAAAGACTCTTGTTCCTTGGAAGGAACGCTATGACCAATCTAGATAGCATATTAAAAAGCAGAGACATTACTTTGCCAACACAGATCCGTCTAGTCAGAGCTATGGTTTTTCCAGTAGTCATGTATGGATGTGATAGGAGGACTATAAAGAAAGCTGAGCACCAAAGAATTGATGCTTTTGAACTTGGTGTTGGAGAAGATTTTTGAGAATCCCTTGGGCTGCAAGGAGGTCCAACCAGTCAATCCTAAAGGAAAGCAGTCCTGAGTATTCTTTGGAAAGACTGATGCCAAAGCTGAAACTCCAATACTTTGGATGTGAAGAACTGACTCATTGGAAAAGAACCTGATGCTGGGAAAGATTGAAGACAGGAGGAGAAGGGGATGACAGAGGATGAGATGGTTGGATGGTATCACTGACTCAATGGACATGGGTTTGAGCAAGCTCCGGGAGTTGGTGATGGACAGGGAAGTCTGGCATGCTGCACAGTCCATGGGTCACAAAGAGTCGGGCACGACTGAGCAACTGAACTGAACTGAACACATGCATAGACCACATCTTCTTTACCAATTCATCTGTCAATGAACATTTATATTCCTTCCATATCTTGGCAATTGTAAATAGTGCTGTAGTGCACATTCCAATACATATATTTTTTCAAATTAGAGTTTTCATATTTTCTGGATACATGCCCACAAGTGGGACTGCCAGATCATATGGTAATTCTACTTTAAGGATCCTCTATACTGTTCTTGGAAGGAACATTATGACCAACCTAGATAGCATATTGAAAAGCAGAGACATTACTTTTCCAACAAAGGTCCGTCTAGTCAAGGCTATGGTTTTTCCAGTGGTCATGTATGGATGTGAGAGTTGGACTGTGAGGAAAGCTGAGCGCCGAAGAATTGATGCCATTGAACTGTGGTGTTGGAGAAGACTCTTGAGAGTTCCTTGGACTGCAAGGAGATCCAACCAGTCCATTCTGAAGATCAGTCCTGGGATTTCTTTGGAAGGAATGATGCTAAAGCTGCATGAGGTCGCAAAGAGTCGAACACGACTGAGCGACTGAACTAAACTAAACTGAACTGAACTGAAAATCCAGTACTTTGGCCACCTCATGCGAAGAATTGACTCCTTGGAAAAGACCCTGATGCTGGGAGGGATTGGGGACAAGAGGAGAAGGGAACGACAGAGGATGAGATGGCTGGATGGCATCACTGACTCGATGGACATGAGTCTGAGTGAACTCCAGGAGTTGGTGATGGACAGGGAGGCCTGGCGTGCTGCGATTCATGGGGTCGCAAAGAGTCGGACACGACTGGGCAACTGAACTGAACTGAACTGATACTGTTCTCCATCATGACTATAGCAATTTACATTCCCACCAATAGTGTAGGACGGTTCCATTTTCTCCACACCCTTCCAATATTTATTCTCTGTAGACTCTTGATGATAGCCATTCTGATTGTGTGACATGATACTTCATTGCAACTTTGATTTGCATTTTTCTAATAATTAGCTATGTTGAGCATCTTTTCATGTGCCTGTTGTCCATCTGTAAATTTTCTTTGAAAAAAATGTCTATTCAGGTGTTCTGCCTATTTTTTAATTGGGTTGTTTGTGTTTTTGATGTTGAGTTCTATGAGCTTTTTGTATATTTTGGAAATTAATCCCTTGTCAGTTGCATCATTTCTTGATTATTCTTTTAGGAGAACATCTCTCCCATCTGCTCCCTTATTTATATAGCCAAAACTTCAACCCAGCTCCTGATTCCTGGCCCTCCTACCTCTGAAATCACCCGTCAACTTGGCAGCCAAGACCTGTATCTTGTCCTAAGCTGCCTTGCTGGAGTAGGCCAAGCCCTCATCCATAAGACACTATTCCTATGAATCCATTTATTCTACTTTATGCCCCTCCCAAACCCCAGAGCTTACAGAAATAATCTACAACATACTAGGATGAAATGATAATAAGGGGACATCAAACCAAGGAAAATTAAGTGTAGATAAAGTAACAAAATGAGATAAAGCAAGTACTTAAAATGCATGCTTCAGGTACTATTGGATTGCTAGAGATAGACCAAAATTGGCTCCAAGGAGACCGATGATTCTAACCAGTTCAAGTTCTTTAGTAGGCTGCTTCAGAACCTAATTCTTCTCATCTTCTTCTATTTCTGAGTACCCCTAAGTCCCTCCAAAAACATCCCTCTTCCCATATTTGATGCTTCATTCCTAGAATTTTGTACTTACTTAGAGAACCATCCTCTTCTGATGATTCCAATGCAGAATTAAGAATGCTGTACCCATGAAGGGCTTGAGTTCAAGTCCCCTCAGTCACCCCCAATTCCAGCCATTTTCTTATTTATTCCTGGAGTATGCATTTAGTCTACCACATAGGGTCTTTGCATGGTTTAAGTGAGAGGAGATATATTAAGGGGATGGAGTCAGGTTTAGAGCTACTCACCCCAGCTGTCTCTAAGTTCTTGGCTAAGTGAGATATACCCAGATTAATTAGTAGCCAAATGGGAAATGACCTCCAGTTTTTAAAATAATAACTGGATGAATATGTAATTTTTTTCCTTTTGCCTCTTCCTACATTGAGCCTTCTCTTATAATCTGCACTGGAGAACATGACTCAGAATAGGGACTTTTGGTTTCTTGTTCCCTTGTCTTAGTTTAAGACAGATTTGCAAATCAGACCCTGAAGTCACTCATCCATCCAGCCTCATAGATAAGAAAATCTTCCCCACCACTCAGTCACAAAGAGAAGCTGGAGTAGTGTGAGTGAGGAAAATGTGAGAGCATTTTGAGGCAGGCAGCCCAGCTGGCCTGCCCAAGCATGCTTAGTGGCATGGAAAAGAGGACTTCAAGAAAAGGCCACAGGCTATAAACAGCTCTTCAAGGTGCAGTCATCCTGCTCTCTGGTGACCCATGACCCCGTAAGTGAAGCAGAAGACCCAGGTTCAGTCCCTGGGTGGGGAAGATTCTCTGGAGAAGGAAATGGTTATGCACTCCAGTATTCTTGCCTGGAGAATTCCAGGGACAGGGGAACCTGACAGGCCACAGTTAATGGGGCAGCAAAGAGTCAAAGACGACTGAGTGACTAACACAATCAAATTAGCAACTCATAACATAGAGACACACAAGGGAGGCTCTCAAAAGGCAAAAGTTGTGGAGAGGGGCTTGATTATTCCTTCCACGTCCACAGAATGTAAAAGTGCAGAACATGAACTCAGTACCTAGAAAACACTTAGTAAGTCATACATATTTGATGTTTTCCATGTGGCTGTTACCATTATTTTAGTAGAAAAATAACTTTTCACCATTTGTATTCATTTATACTCCTCCCAAAAATTTGAGAAAAAAAATGTTTATTCATATCTGGGCCATATATATGTCTTCACGTCAAAGATGGTATCAAAATTCTATTTCTTAAAGACTAGCTAATGAAAGCTAGTGCCCACCCCCTCTTCCTTTCACCAAAAATCAACAGGTTACTTTTTGCCCTCCCTTGTACTTGCATATGTGGTTAACATTTATTTTTAGCTATAGTCTAAAACAGTTGGACAGTTTGTCCTTGTGTCTTCCTGGTGCTCTCAGTGTCACTTGTATCTATTTTAGACCTCAGTTTTCTAGAGAGCAGGGAGGAATATCTGGTTAATTCATTCAGCATCCACTGCACAGAATGGTGTGTGCGTGTATGTGTGTGCACGCACGTGTGTGTGCGTATGTGTGTGTGCATGCATGTGGGGGGTGTTATAGAGGAGAAATAACTAATAAGTATACCCTATTCTTGAATATGTATAGACAGAATCTAGGTCTTTTAAAAATAATGGCACTTATCATATACCTGCTGTTCAGTTCAGTTCAGTTCAGTTGCTCAGTCATGTCCGACTCTTTGCAACCCCACGAATCACAGCACGCCAGGCCTCCCTGTCCATCACCAACTCCCGGAGTTTACCCAAACTCATGTCCATTGAGTCAGTGATGCCATCCAACCATCTCATCCTCTGTCATCCCCTTCTCCTCCTGCCCCCAATCCCTCCCAGCATCAGGGTCTTTTTTTTTTTTTTTTTTTAATCAGGGTCTTACCAATGAGTCAACTCTTCACATGAGGTGGCCAAAGTACTGGAGTTTCAGCTTCAGCATCAGTCCTTCCAATGAACACCCAGGACTGATCTCCTTTAGAATGGACTGGTTGGATCTCCTTGCAGTCCAGGGGACTCTCAAGAGTCTTCTCCAACACTAAAGAATTGATTCAAAGCATCAATTCTTCGGCACTCAGCTTTCTTCACAGTCCAACTCTCACATCCATACATGACCACTGGAAAAACCATAGCCTTGACTAGACAGACCTTTGTTGGCAAAGTAATGTCTCTGCTTTTTAATATGCTCTCTAGGTTGGTCATAGCGTTCCTTCCAAGGAACAAGAATCTTTTAATTTCATGGCTGCAGTCACCATCTGCAGTGATTTTGGAGCCCCCCAAAATAAAGTCTGACACTGTTTCCACTGTTTCCCCATCTAGTTCCCATGAAGTGAAGGGACCAGATGCCATGATCTTCATTTTCTGAATGTTGAGCTTTAAGCCAACTTTTCCCTATCCTCCTTCACTTTCATCAAGAGGCTTTTTAGTTCCTCTTCACTATCTGCCAGAAGGGTGGTGTCATCTGCATATCTGAGGTTATTGATATTTCTCCTGGCAATCTTGATTCCAGCTTGTGCTTCTTCCAGCCCAGCGTTTCTCATGATGTACTCTGCATATAAGTTAAAGAAGCAGGGTGGCAATATACAGCCTTGACGTACTCCTTTTCCTATTTGGAACCAGTCTGTTGTTCCATGTCCAGTTCTAACTGTTGCTTCCTGACTTGCGTATAGGTTTCTCAAGAGGCAGGTCAGGTGGTCTGGTATTCCCATCTCTTTCAGAGTTTTCCACAGTTGGTTGTGATCCTCTCAAGACCTCTGAAGGCCTCTACCAGGTTACCAGTGTTCTGCGCCTAAAGCCACACCCCAACAGCCACAGATTGTGATAGGATAAAGCACCATTGAGATTTGAAATCAAGCCTTGATTGTGCATAATTGGCTCCACCAGTTAATAATCCTGTGACTTAGAGTGAAATAAACCTCTCTAGCCTCAGTTACCTTCAACAAAAATTGGGGATATTGATGATGCTCTTTTGTTGTAAAAATTAAATTATTCAGTGATGTAAAAGAGCATGATATCTGGGTCACAGGAAATGTTTTAAAAGTTAAAACCATTTTTATTTAATATTGATAATGATAATTTATTTCATAAGACATTAAGTACAGGGATCTATAGGAATCAGAAACGAGAGACTTATTTCTTCTTCTTCTTTTTTTTTTTTTTTTTTGTCCCAGCTTCCTACAAGAAAATAAACACTCGCTACCTCAAGGTCTCAGGGACAGATGAGGTAGAGCTCACCTGCCAAGCTGAAGGCTATCCCTTGGCAGAAGTGTCTTGGCCAAACATCAGTATTCCTGCCAACACCAGCCACACCAAGACCTCTGAAGGCCTCTACCAGGTTACCAGTGTTCTGCGCCTAAAGCCACACCCCGGCAGGAATTTCAGCTGTGTGTTCTGGAATGCCAATGTGAAGGAACTCACTTCAGCCACCATTGTCCAAGGTAAGAGCTGCCCACCCTTCCTAGCTCTACCAGTGAGGGTTCAGGCAAGAAATGGATGACACAGTCAGAATGAGTAACCTGAGAAGAGTGTAATAAAGAGAGTGATTAAGATTTAGAGAAACTACTTAAAGTACCTGGGACTTCAAAAGTCGTGGAGCTGTACCACCTCTGCCTCCAGGAGAGTCTGCTGGAACCTGGAAAAGGGACCTGGGGCCTCCAGTACAGGGGTACTGCCACCTGCGGCCACTCCCAAGAACTGAAGGTGATGAATGGATGCCCCAACCTTGTTCTCCCACCCTCCAGTCTCCTGCTGGAGCCTCCCACTGGCAGAATGCAGGTGAGGTCAGAGAACAAGGGAGTCCTCTGATATGTTCATAAGGTCAGCCTCTCAGGGCTTAAAATAGAGTGTGCAGTGAATGGACCCAAAGAGGAAACTGAAAATACCCAGCATAAGGGCTGATCACCTTGACTCAGGCATAATGCCATGAGTCAGCAGTATGAATATTACTTTGCTGGCTTTTCTGCCAGTCAAGTGGTTTTAGAGTTTTCCAGGAAAACTGACCTCTTTAAAAAAATCACTTATAGACCTCTCTGGCTATGCTGAATCCTATACTTTAGAACTTCATGCATCAGTAAAATTTATAACAGTTCTCATAGTCTGCTAATTTTTTATCTGCTAAAAACATTCATTTGACAAATAAGAACAGCTAACATTTAGTATCAAATCATTTAGTATCAGCTAACATTTAGTATCATAATCATTTTATAAGACAAGTCATTTTTTTGCAGAGGCATAAGTCTCCTATTGTTCCACAACCATCATGGGCTTTATTTTTTTAAAGAATTTTATTTATTTATTTAGCCATGTCAGGCCTTAGTTGTGGCATGCAGATCTTTCCTTGCAATGCATGGACTCTCTAGTTGTGGCGCACAGGCTTAGTTGCCCCAGGATACATAGAATCTTAGTTCCCCATCCAGAAATCGAACCCATATCTCTGCATTGCAAGGTGGATATTTTAGCACTGGAACACCAGGGAAGTCCCCACTGTGGGCTATAGACAATACAAATTTATTAGATCACACTTCCGGAGGTCAAAAGTCTGAAAAGAGCTTTACTGGGCTCAAATCAAGTTGTCACGGGACTGTAGAGGCTCTAAGAGAGAATTCATTTTCTGGATTTCTCCACCTTTGGGAGGCTACCTGCATGCCTTGGCTCATGGCCTTTCTTTCCACCTCCAAAACCAGCATTAGATTTCTACTTCTGCCATCACATCTCTTTCTTTAACTCTCTTGCCTCTCTCTTCTACCTCTTAAGGACCCTTGTGATTACATTAGATTCCCCCCCCACCAATACATACCTCAACCTGATAATTCAGGATAGTTTTCCCATTTCAAGGTCCTTAACCACATCTGCACAATCCTTTGTTATGTAGGGTAATGCATTCATAGGTTTCAGAACATGGACATCTTTAAGAGGAGCCATTATTCTGCTATCTTACCAATAAAGGATATAATTTCAGAACAAAGACAGTCCTTAGTAGTGATTAAATTTGACTTTACAGAAGATTTGCTATATTATCATTATATTCCGCTATTTACTCTCTATCTTAGTTAGATAAAAGAACTTATGATGAGGACTTGTGTGGCATGGAGGCATTTAGGTGGTGACCCCAAGGGGCAGAAGTGAGACATTCAAAAATTAAGACAGGAAAGAAGGAAGAGAAAATAGAAGGGTGCATTATTCCAATTGTTGGCATGAACAGTAGAAGCTGAAATACTCAAGAATCTCGTGAGAAGTGTATAGATCATCTCCTAAGATATTTACTCAAAGAGCTTCAGACTGAAGGACTAATCTTTTGCTTTTACCCCCAGTGGTGAGCAGTTGTCCCCAGGAGTGTAACTTCCTTCTGCTGTGAGCTATGCATGAATGTGGGCTGAGAGAACTCCCCCAGCATCTATGGCATCAAAGTCATTTCAGGGCAGAAAGCAATGTGTCCACCTGAGGGAGTCACTGACCATGAAGTGAGTTGAGGCCCACCCAGAATTCTACCCAATATGTGGTTAACTCAGAAGAGAGGCTGAGAGAAAGTGAGGCAGGACGACAGTAGTCGATCCCTTCCACTGCTCAGGTCTGTCCCTTCATGCCTTGTATTCAAACTACTGTCTCCGAGCCTTTCCGAGCCTTTGGGCAGGGAAATAGCTACTATCACTGCACGAGATACATATACCAGAGTTCATGAAACAAGTTAGTTTCTGCTGCTGCAACTGATCCCAACCCATAGTTGATATTTGTCATCTCTCTCATCAGCATACATTCTAGCTTTCCCTCACTCAGCATTTCAGATGGAATAGTTTGTTTGCCTGGAGGCACCCCTTGAGGGTGGAGGGAAGGAAGAGTGTGGGGGTGATTCAGACTTTCAACACTGGGAGACCTGAGCCCTAGTCGCCTCATCCTCAGCAGACTGCAGTTGCTACAATTGCCTTTTCATTGTTATCACTGGGTATGGAAGTAACAAGACTCAGAGAATCAGTGGATCCCTGAGTTCCAGACAGTCTTCCCTGCCTCCATTGTGTAGCAGCATCGGAATTCTTCATGGGAACCATTACTTTGCCAACAAAGGTCCATATAGTCAAAGCTATGGTTTTTTCCAGCAGTTATGTATAGATGTGGGAGTTGGACCATAAAGAAGGCTGAGCATTAAAGAATTGATGCTTTTGAACTGTGATGTAAGAAAAGATCTTGAGAGTCCCTTGGACTGGAAATCAATCCTGAATATTCATTGGAAGGCCTGATGCTGAAGCTCCAATATTTTGGCCACCTGATGTGAAGAACTGACTCATTAGAAAAGGTCCTGATGCTGGGAAAGATTGAAGGCAGGAGGAGAAGGGGATGACAGGATGAGATGGTTGGATGGCATCACTGACTCAATGGACATGAGTTTAAATAAGCTCTGGGAGATGGTGAAGGACAGGGAAGCCTGGCATGCTGTAGTCCACGGGGTTACAAAGAGTCAAATACGACTGAGAGACTGAACAGCAGCAACATGGGAATCAAGATCAGCCCCTCTACCAGTATTAGTATGCTTTGCTTTGCCTGCTGGTCTGACAGTGGATAGAGCTCAAGTTGACTAGGCAGTAGCTATAATTTTACATGTGGTAGAACATGCCCCTTGGTACACAGCATCCTTGGTAGAAGTATTGGCCGTATAGGGAGCTGGAACTTTAATCCAGGGCAACCTAAATTTGTAGATAGGAGAAGCAAAGACTCTACAAGTAGGTCACTGGAAAAAGTGATGAGAGGAAACAACCCTCAGCACTGGGGAAGCCCTGGCACAAAAGCAGCACACTGTTGAGGGATGGCTGTCATGGCTGAAGTGAGTTAGAACCTGCAAAGAACCATCCGTCATTCAGCCACATTGAGCCATGGCTGAAATCAGGTGGGACAGACAGAATATGAGTTGAGGCACCAGAGATACTGCTCTATCTCAAATTAAATTTTGTCATGGACTGGCACTGATCCACAGGCCAGTTGGAGAACTTTGAAATGACTCAGTGCCCATCTCATCATTAATTTCCTAGCATTTTTTCTCCTAGAAAATAAAATCCTCCCTGATATAGTTTTCAGAGCAGCCAGCTCCATTGTCATTCCAAACCCCCATTTCCCCACCTCCCCACACTTCACTACACAATTCCAACACTAAAGTTAGCCCAGCTTCTTTCTAAGTTATTATGATGAAGTGAAAAGGCAAAGAGAGGATTCATGCTAAGAAAATGGACAGAAATGAAGACATTATAAGTGTAACATTTTGAGAACGAATTTTAAGTGAAAATAATGAATTAGGCAGGTTGACCTTTCAACATTCTCTACATCTCCTTTTATCACAACTAAGACCACCAGACTTGTCACCTTATAAAAACTGAGCTATAACTAATTTGAAACCAGAGCTCCACAGGCTCAAATATTAAGAATCCCAGGGGAATTCGTTTTTTCCAGGAATTGTTTAGTCAACTTTCCTTTGTTATGTAGAATTTTCTGTCTGGTTAAGTGTTGGCCAATATTGGATGAAATATGGTTTTCTAAAGTGACTCTTACATAAGGATCTTCACTGGGAAACAAGGGCCTGGATAAGAAGAATTTGGAAATAACTACAGCCTACCCTTGTCATCACTGATTATATCAGTATTTTTCTCTTCATAGTAATGAGGTGGAAGGGCAGACTGACCATTTGTCTAGAAGCCTGAAGGCAGTGAGAAGTTGAGAATGAAGTAAGCTGGCCCTTCTCTCCATGGGAGAGACCTAATAATAGTAAAGTCAACAGTTGTGGGAGGTACCTGTGGGGTCTCCTAGGAGAGCGCTCATGAATGCAGCCAGCAGGGAGATGGAGGAGTCTTGGTACAGTTAGATTCTCTGAGTTGAGAGTCCCTCTCAGCCCTACATTCCTCCTGCCCCCAGACACAGATCCTCTGCTCCAAGTAGTACCCTTTCCTCACCCTGTACTCTCTGAACCTACCTGCACCTGTCTGGTCACCGTGACTTCTTTCCTCAGGCAGTTTCTTCCACACAAAATATCATTCTTCATTGTCCTCACCAGCTCTCAGGGTAGTTCAGGTATCTCCAGAGTACAAGGCATCTTTCCCTCATCTCACCTCCTAAGACCTATTTCTTTGCTTGCCTGCAACTGTGCTTGTCTTTTCTCTTTCATTGCTCTTTTATTTTCCATGCATTTTAATTGTTCACATGAGTCTTCTTTATATCCAAACTAAAGCAAAACCTGAGTGCTCTGCCCATGGTAAGTGCTCAGTAAATGTAAGATTAATGACTTGGAGACTTACTCCTGGACTATCCCAGTCCCATCATCCCAGCTGCCAGTCTGTGTGGTACAAATGATTGCCTAGTTTTGTGATACAAGTACCGGCAACAAAATGACCAAAGTCACACATCCTCCCATGGGTTCCTTGCTCCTATTTCTCAAAGACATTTTTAAGTTGTCTTATGACTGTGCCCTTTCTCATAAATTGGCTGCTCATTGCTGACATCTGTGACCCACACATACTTCTTCAGAAGTCAGTGAAGAAAACACATACAGCAGTTGAGATTCTGGGGTGGGAGGTACTCCAGTAGCTCCAGAATAGATGACTGAACATCCTAATTTTCAATCAGAAATTAAGGAGCAGTGACACCATTTTCCTTTTGAAACAGGGTTCTTTCCACTTGACCAGGGATGCATTTTCATTAGGAAATATAATGAGATGGGAGCACAAGAAATAACTATAACAAGACCTTTGTAGGGCTGGCAGAGAAGCTCTCCCAGGAGACTTGGAGGTGACTCTCTGGCAGTGCTCAGGATCATGGGCTCTGAGGTCAGATGGACTAGAATTTCAAATCCTCTCTCTGCTACCTCCTAGCTTTGAGAACATGAACATATGACTGAGCCACCCTAGAACTCAGCCTCTCATCTGTAGAATAGGGATAAATAATGGTAGATACCTAATAGAATTATCATGAGGATTAAATGAAATATGTAAAGTCCTTAGCAGTCAGAAAGGATAGAAACAGGAAAACAAAAAAACATGGTTTGTCCAGCAAGAAGCCTGGTTTCCTTATAAGTGCATGAGACTGTGGATAAAAACAAATCCAATATTTTTCCCATTTCATCAGGACATCTCATTGTTAAGTAGCATGCAATTATTATAAAACAGTCTGGAATAATATGCATTAGGATTTAGGCTAAGAGACCTCAAAATATAGTAGCTTAAAGGCAGGAGTATACTTCTCTCTGATGTCACATTCAGAGATAGAAGGTGGGTCAGAGCAGGTAAGTTGCTGTTTCCTGTAAAGTCATTCAGTAATCTAGGTTCTTTCTGTCTTATTGCTCTGGGACTCTCCAGGATGTTACCCTGTTGAACTGTCAAAGCTGGGTCACTGCCACATTCATGTTTCAGCCCACAGAAAGAAAAAAATACACCCAGTGTTTGAAGGCCAAGACACAATAAAACCCATTCTCTAGGCCTGAACTTAGTTCACATGGCTGGCCATACCTAACTGCAGGGAAGGCTTAGACATGTATTCTCAGCAAAACCATGTGTCCAGCTAACACCTAGCTAATACTAGAGAAGAAACAGAGAATGGATTTAGCAGTCTGCCACAAGATTTGACTAATGATAAGAAAGATTGGGCAAGGTAGACTAGATGGACAGATAGTCAATTCAGTCCAACAAATCCTCATTGACACCTTTCATGTAGCTGGTGCTTGGCTCTATAGGGGATCCAGAGATGACTTTGCAAAAGTCTTTGTAATTTCATGTACTTACATGCTAAGCAGACTGATGTCTTATTGCATGTTCAGTGTTCGAAAATCTTTAAGAGTAAGTAGAATTTGTGTTTGGAAGGAACTATGAGGGAACCTTACAGGACAAGGGTTTGCATAAAGGCACTGAGGTAAGGACATCTCCTGCTGTGGGGACAGTAAGAACTCCTTGACTTATGGTGCTATAAGCAGCAAGTAGTTAATAAGCACTTCCTGCGTATGTGTGCTCAGTCGCTCAATTGTGTCCAGCTCTTTGCAACCCATGGCCTATAACCCAGCAGGCTCCTCCATCCACGGAATTTTCCAGGCAAGAATACTGAAGTGGGTTGCCATTTCCTATTCCAGGGGATATCCCAATCCAGGGATTGAACCTGCATCTCTTGCGTCTCCTGCATTGGCAGGCAGATTCTTTATTACTGCACCACCTGGGAGGCCCCAGTAAGCACTTCCAAGAAAATATTAGTTACTATGGGTTATGTGTGATAAGGGCTGTTAACTAGATGTATTGTGGTGATAATTCACAGTGCATACAAATATCGAATTTTTATGTTGTATGCCTGAAACTAGTATGTTATATGACAATTATACCTCAATTAAAATTTTTAAATATGGATTATCTAATGTTTAGATGAACCAAACTTCTTAATGCTTTTTATCTTTATGTTCACTACATCTTAAACTTAGAGACAAATACCTGAGGGGCCTGAGCTTTGGATCAGACAGATCTGGGTTTGCAGTCCTGGTCTGGCCGCTTACTTTGCAGGGATGTGTGCATGCGTGCTCAGTTACTAAGTCGTGTCCATCCCTTTGTGACCCCGTGGACTTCAACCCACCAGGCTCCTCTGTCCAAGGGATTTCCAGGCAAGAATACTGGAGTGAGTTGCCATTTCCTTCTCCAGGGGATCTTCCCAACCCAGGAATCAAACCGGCATCTCCTACTTGGCAAATGGATTCTTTACCACTGAGCCACCAGCCCATTAGCAGTGATGACCTCAGGAGCAGTTTTGCCAGACTTTTCCAGGACCAGGCTATGATGCTTATTCTTTTTTTGGCAGTGCCCAGGCCCTCAGCAGAGAGAGTGCAGACTCCCAACCACTGAACAGCCAGGGAATTCCCTGTTATTTTTATTCTTTATGAGTTACTCCATAAGGCAAAATTCAGCCTGTTGTAAAGGGCACAGTTTACTTGAGTATGCTTCCATCTCCCTGTAGTGAACCCCCATCCAGGCCTGTCCTTGGTCAGTCTGGAGCCCTCATTCTAACCAGAGCACTCCTTTACAAGGCTTTCTCCAGCCTCCAAACTTACTCTTCTCATCCACCTCTCTACTAAACTCATCTCTTCCTCAGTGCCAGACCTTGATTCTCTGAGGAAAGGAAAATGGCTAGCTGTAATGATTCACATTAAGGTATGATATTCTGTTTTTTCAAAAGGATCCTCTTAATCCTGGAGATTGAATAACTGATCAGATATATTCTAAGCATCATGAATGCTCAACAGTGGAGGGGGAGACATATTTGGGCTGAGGGACTATCCTGTAAAAAGAGAGCTGATGAAGGAGAAACAGCAAGGAAGGAAGGAAGAAAAAGAAAGAAAGGAAGGAGAAGGAAGGAAGGGAGGGAGGAAGAAAGAAGAGAAAGAAAGAGAACATAATACAGTAGGTATATAAGAATGGTGAAAAAGATGGAATGTGGAATCAGGCAGCTTGGACTATATCTCAGCTATGTCACTTAATGTGTAATTTTAGGAAAGTGTGCTAGGTCTCTGTGCCTCACTTTCTTCATCAGTAAAACGAGAGTTATAGTACAGCCTGCCTCATAGAGTGGTCATGAAGAGTAAAGGAGCTCATACAGATATCATTCATATATATACAGCATTCATAGAAAAATACCTGGCATGGAGTAAATGCTCAATGCAAGTTGGCCATGTTGGTTATAACTCACTTACTTGGCTGCATTGTTGGTTTGCCTCTGAGTTACCATACAATGGGATTCTGGTGCTTTTTCTTTCTGCCAGGTCCTATGGAAGACCCCAAGATCCCTCCATCTTCACTGCTTCATGTTTTCATTCCCTCCTTCATCATTGCTGTCATGTTCATAGCCACAATGGTAGCCCTAAGAAAACGACTCTGCCAGAAGTTGTATTCTGGAGAAGGTAAGTGAGTTTTATTCATGGTAACCAAGTAGACTGGGTGTCTGCAGTGTGAGGCCTTGCTTGGCTCCACTGATCTGTAGCTTCACACTGTGTCCACTCAGGGCTCATGAGTTTCTTGGAGCTTGTCCTGATGATTATTTTCCAGGAGAAAATGCCTCTGGTCTCCAGTAAGATGCAATATTTTTTTGAATAAAAATATTGATAAAAGTAAAAATTAAAAAACTGAATATTTTTAAATGAGTGTTTCATTCTGTAGCTGAAATGGTTTGCTTTGTTCTCTGAGCCAAGAAGTGTCATCAGCCTCATGAGATCAGTGTTATTTGGGCAATGCAGATGGTTGTGCCGTCAGCGTTCACTGGTGGGAGGATGGCAGGATCCTTCATGAGGACTCCTTTAGTTCTCATTCCTCCTTTGCCCATTCTGGGTCTGAGCTGGGCTTAGCCATCCTCTTCCCTACAGGAACCTGAATCTTCTGGTTGAGTAAGGAAAGGAAAGAAGTGTAAGGCCATCTGGTGTAGGGAAAGCACCCGACTGGTGCTTTCAGTCAGGAGATCTTTTAGCAGCTCCCTCCTCAGCCCATCACAGGCTTACCAACCTATTCCCATTCCACTGTGACAGTGAGACAGAGCATGCCTGTGGTGTTTGAATCCAGGCCAGAATACCTGCAAGCCCATCTGATGCTTTCCTAAACAGGTCCTTTCCTACACAGCACCCAGTGAGGCTCCTCTCAAGATCTATAGAGCCTATAGAAAAGGAAACAGCAGCTAGGAATAATTCACTAAGAATTTGAAGTGGTCACTGTTTGAGGACTGGGGGGCTTTTCAGTGATTGTTATCCTACATTTACAATCTAACTTCTATATTCTCATCTGCCATGAAATATTATCATCATCTATTTGTCCATTGACCTATGTGTGCATTAGCTTGGGTAGTAACCACAAACCCTCTACTGTAGAATCCAAGATCCATGAACTGTTGTCCAAAGAAAGAGGGGGGTTGGGGAGGAAGGAAGAAGGGAATAAGGGAGGGAGGAAAGGAGAAAAAATGATAGGGAAAAAGAGTGGAAGTAGAGGAATTTCAGGGTCTTGCCCAAAAAATCTTGGGGTAAACAGAATCACTTCTGCAAATCTGTGACTTCAGAGAGTTATGACAGATGCAGCTCATCAGAACCTTATCTTTGGTATCTTTTTTTTTGGCTGCCCTGGGTTTTCGCTGCTGCTTGGGCTTTCTCTAGTTGTGACAAGCAGGGGCTCCCCTAGTTGCAGTGCACGGGCTTCTCACTGTGGTGACGTTTGCTGTGGCGCACAGGCCCTACAGCATGTGGGTCTCAACAGTTGTGGCTTGCGGGCTTAGTTGCTCTGCAGCATGTGGAATCTTCCTGGGCCAGGGGTCAGAAACATGTCCCTTGCACTGGCAGGCAGATTCTTAACCACTGAACCACCAGGAAAGTCCTGCATTCCTCTAGTACTACCCTCATGTGTGCCCCTCAGAAGCATTTTATAACCAAGGTTCCAGGCTTGGAGCCTGGGAACCCATTAGGCACCTCATAAATGAGCAGCGGATTTTTTATCCTTACTCTCTGAGAAAATGAAGTAGAGCCACATCTCTTAAAGATAGAATGGAGAAAAGAAATTTTCCCCTCATCCCTTATCCCAATTTCAAGTGTAAGTAGCACCAAGCTGAGTGTGAGTCTCAGGCACCAACTAGACTGGGAGAGATTTGTTACTAATAAGAGTTAAGTGAATACATTTTCAAGTGATTTATTTTTTAATAAACTAAAGTGAAATCACTATTGCTATGTAATAGCCCTCCTCTGTAACTCTTGTGCTTTGGGATCTGCTCTCTTAGAAGGGAGTACACAAGTACACATGAATTCAGGGATTATGGTTTCTCTTTTTCATCAGTATTTGTCCAGTGTCTAAAACATTACCTGGCATATACAACAAAATTGTTCAATAAAATTTTAGACTTTGAATCTTTGATATGCAGATATGTATGCTAACCTGCTCTATACAATATGGCCATATGTGGTTATTTAAATTAAACAAAAATTCAAGTCCTGGGTCTTATTTTAAGTGCTCACATATTGTAAGTGTTCAACAGTCACATGGGGCTAGTAGCTACTGTATGGGATAGAGAAGTATTTCTAATTTCTATTGGATTTAATAAACATATGATATTTCAATAAATATGATCATAAAAAACCTAACATATTAGAAGAGATGTCTAATGTTTGCACTTTATTTCTATGCCTGTCTCATTATCGACTGTTAGTAATTAAGTCACCCACCAGTACTAGCCTGTGCACCACATTTTGCCCTAAAAGACTGAGCCAGAGTTTTGCAGAGATTTAAACCAAAGGCCAAATATATTGACTAATGTTTGCATGAGAACCACAGAAAATGACAGCACTGACCTCAGGCATTAGAGTCCTTCACTGAATCTCCAACATTCAAGGGCAATTCCTATAGTTTAGCCACTGACCCCTTTCAAATACAAATGCTCTTGGAGGAGACTGCAATGCTGGATAGAAGCCCTCTAAATCTGGGCCAACGTCAAGATGGATACAAAGGACTTACTAAGAAGCTGATATGCAGAACAAAAGCAGATTAGGGATGGACTGAGTTCAGGAACCCAAGCAACTGCAGCACATGGGTATTGAACCCTGTAAGAAAATCAGAATAAGAGAGAATGTGTGAGATCAGGGCTTGATAAAGATATAAAGCCAGGGAAACAACGTTGAGCAGCAACCCGTCTTGTGAACTTGTGTTTCTGTTCCCAATGTTACTTTGAACCAGTATCAGTCAATTACACCTTAGTGCAGATTTATTGATTAGACCTTCTGCTCTGTGTAGGGAAAACAGGAAGGAAGTGGTATTCAGGACTAAAGTAAAACAGGGAGTGAGAACTTCAGAGGTATTTCCAGGGCCAAATACCCAAATTAGCAGTCCCTCAGCCTCTGAGGACCTGGGGGCCTGGGCAGACAAGGGAATGGGAAGTAAGCAGAGGCCTTCTTTCTTCACAATTTTCTCCTAAGGGTATGGTTTTAGTTTGTATCCAGCCTGAGGTCTCAAACCACGGTGGAAATTTATGCTTCTCTATGTGGATTTATTTGGATTTACTTTTCGTTCTGACATTATTTCGCCTATAAACAGAACAGTTTCCTTAACCCACCCCTGGAATTTTTCTTTTTCAGATGCAACAAAAAGATCTGCCACCATGGTAAGGAGAGAAGTGGACAGAGCTGTGAGTAATCATGATTTTTCTTTTCTGTTTCACCTTCTTTTCTCTCCCAGATTAAATTAAGAAATAAAACCTCTGCTTTGTTGCACGAAGGGCAAATAGCCTGGGCAGAATCTTCCTGCTAAGTGGCATTTAGTTTCTCTTGCAATCCTGCACTGTTCCATACCTTTCTTGGAAAATAAAGATGGTATCAGTTAATAGCCACAGAACAACTATAAGGCCTTTAGTCTGTTTATATTCCTAAGCACTCCTAGAAAATAATGCACGGGAGATCTGGGCTCAAATTAGAAACATGGTTAAATTTAACAGCAGAAAGAAGGTAGTCTACTGTGACACAATCAGCAGCTGGGATTTTTGCAATAGTCGTTAAGTACACTGTGGGTTGTGGGTTAAGGGTATTTCTGGAGATGTAGAAGTCTCTTCATGAGATTGAAAGGCTTGGAGCTGGAATTTGTGGAAGAGGGAGGAAGTGATCTAGAGGTCAGGAGAAGCAGGGTTTCTGAAACCATTCAGCTTCATCAGATGAAAAGCATAGACACTGGGGAAGTGGTCTGTTGGAGATCCATGGCTCTAGGTCACATTGTAAAAGGGGTATTTCTAGCTCTCTTGGGAAAGCTTCTTTTGCCCGAAATCTAGGGATCACATGGTGTCACACAGGACTTTATGAGTTCACCAAAATAATGAGAGGCAATTCGTAGACATTTCTAAATAACTATGTATTATCAGCTGCTCAGAATATTAAGAACTGTTTATTTTTGAATTCTTTTGAATATATTCCCCAGATTCCAGGGACACTGATTATGAAAATAACCCTATAAAACCTTCAAATACCAGGGTCTGCATTTGGCTAATCTATCACACATGGCAGTTCATAAGCACAAAATATGACTTAAAAGAATGAAATGAAAAGAGGCTCCTGCACCCTCCCTGTCTCCACCACTTCCCTGAAAGAGATTCTTGAAAATACATCCTTTCACTATAGGCTCATTCCTGGACCCAGTGCCAGAGAAGAAATGCAGCCTAAGCAGGCTGTGCTTGACATCCCATTGCCTGAGCTTTTCTGAATCATGAGACAACTTTCAGATCAACACTGCAAGTTCTGATACAAACATTTGTTTCTTGGGAAACAAAAATCCTGTATTCCTATAAATTGATCTCCTTGGCCTCCAGGTGAGTTCCCATGAAAGAGGCCCAATATTTGCTGAATTTCATGAGGTTAAAATGTTTGAATAAGTGATTCCTTCAGCTGCTCAGCACAAGGAAGAAATAGTGAAAAACTTGAGCACAGAAGTAATAAACTCAGATGCCTATTGGGCCAGTGATGAAATGAGTAAAAACTGTCCCTAACCAAATAGGGAGTGGGGGAGGGGAGGGATTTTGACAAATTGGAGAGCATTTTCCCTGTCAGTTTAGCAGTAGCCTTACATTGCCAGAGAAGATGGAAATCCAGATTTTTGTATAAAATATCTTAATTATTAAATGCTAGCCAAAAGTATTTCAAATAGCAAACAAACTAAACAAAACATGCCTGTAGGTTAATTGAGCCTGTCGATCAGTTTTCAAGTCTTTTCCTAGAAACATAATTTTGTAAGGGAAGAGTTTAGAGTCTGAGTAATGAAGGCAGAAACACCTGTTTGAGGAATTGATTACTCAACGGCTTGCTGCCAACCTAAATGTCTCTCCTGTGACCTGCCACATGGTCTGAATATTGCAGTTATAAAGTGAGGGTATCACAGTCATTTTTAACCAGTAGAGCTCCTTTATAAACAGAGGAATCTCACACTCTCTTTTAATAGTTGTCTGAAATTCAAAATAAAGTAACTGTCTTGATCAAAAGTCAAATTAAAGAAATGGGATTCATTTTCTCCATCCCCTGCCCGACCCACTGCCCCTCCACATATTATTTACCCACACTCTCTACCTTTTAACCTGGAGGAAGAGTCAGGGAGGTGAAAGTGATGCTTCTCCTCTTCCTCCCTCACTCCTCCTTGACACTTACCTGAGAGTAGTAAGAGGTCAGGACCAGTTAGATATATATCATAGAAGATACAGCTAGGAATGTACCTGGTACTATTACCTATAACAGTGACAAATTAGAAATAATCAAATATGAATCAAAAAGAGAAAAGATGAATAAGTAGACAATAATTAAAATGAAAGCACCAAAACTAGATGTATTTTTGAGATGAATAAATCTGAACAATACAATTTTGAGAGGAAAGATAGATGCAGAAAGACATAGATAGCATATTACCAATGACAGAAAGTTCAGAAACATGCAAACAACCTTAAGTAGTGTATATGGGAAACAGTCATATGTACAAAGTACGAAAGAAGTACAAAAATAGCATGGAAATGATAAACATCAAATTTAACCTCCTGAACTGAGTAGTGGGTATACAGATGTTCATTACATTATTCTCTTGATTTTATACCTGAATTATCTATTTAAAGAGGTCACAATTAAAATTCAAGACAATTTAGATTTAAATTTTTCTGTGATCTAGCTACATAATCTTAGGTAAGATCTGCCTCTTCTCTGTGCTTCAGTTTTGTCATCTGTAAATTGAGAAAGTTAGATCAAATCCAGGAGGGCAAACAAGACTCATGTCAGGTGCGGGGAATGCCTGGAGCAGAGATGAGGATAGTTTGGGAGACCGTTTCTAGATGCAAACTGTGGTGATAGATGGATGAATAATGTCTGCCTTGGGTGCAGGTGGAAAGAGTTGAGGGCCTTGGCCATTTAATAACAAATGTGGAGGGGATGTTTTTCATTTAAAAAAAAACTGTGTTTATCTATATTTCTGTTCACCTTTATCACGTACATATGTACATGACATTATTTTATGGTCTATTAGTACTTGTTTTGATTGCATTCAAAGTTATTTTCAGATTGATTGAAGTATTTCTAATCATGTTTAGAGCTGCATAAAATATAGAACTTGGTTGATGATCACTAGCGAAGTATTAAAGGAAAAATTATTTTTATTTAGTATAATGTATTATGGTTTTGTCAAAGCAGATACAAATGTGTTAGATTTTCAGTAGATGCTTTTTTTAAAGTTCTTCCCTAAAAAGTTGCTCATCAGTTATTAACTCTTTATTGAGAACTGATTTAACATTTGGAATAATATCCCCTGGGAAGAAGAGGGAACAGAACATGGAAATACTGATCTGAAGGATAGAAAGAGAACAGATCTGGGGCCAAGTGTTTGGACAGCCAAGAAAACTTGGAATGTGTTGCTGGGGATGAGGGGCACTTCATGCTTCTCTGGAAGAACAGAAACACAGAACCACTTGTTGTTTAGTCACTAAGTTACATCCAACTCTTCTGCGATCCCATGGACAGTAGCCTGCCAGGCTCCTCTGTCCATGGGATTTCCCAGGCAAGAATACTGGAATGAGTTGCCATTTCTTTCTCCAGGGAATCTGTCCAACCCAGAGATCAAACCCATGACTCCTGCATTACAGGCAGATTCTTAGCCTGGAAAGTATGAAATCTGTAGGGCTGCCAGGTTGGGAACTCAGGTAGGATATTTTTATATTACAAACTTGAGGCAGAATTCCTCCTTCTCTGA
Source organism: Budorcas taxicolor (assembly GCF_023091745.1). NCBI lineage: Eukaryota > Metazoa > Chordata > Mammalia > Artiodactyla > Bovidae > Budorcas > Budorcas taxicolor. The sequence goes on along the minus strand of NC_068917.1, from coordinate 42,232,582 downwards.
TTGCTGTTAAGGTCTTCAACTGATTGAATGAAGCCCACCCATATTATGGAAGATAATCTACTTTATGTAAAGTCAGCTGATGGTAAATGTTAATTACATCTATTATACAAAATACCTTCAGAGCAAGATCTAGACTAACATTTCACCAAATAGCTGGGCACAGTAGTCTAGCCAAATTAACATAAAATAAACCATCACAGGCATCAAGAAATGAGGGGGACATTCTTGCCTGGAGTAAGTCAGTTGGTCAGACTTCCTAGAGCCTTTGAAAATACAAGTATGTGGCCATCTATTTTCTGGTCACTGTAGTTGTCCAAATGACCAGGGCTTTGTCTAATACCTGCTCATCCATGCAGCTGCCACTCCAGATTTGCATGTAGACTAATTAGGGTTTTTTGTTATTTCAGCAAGATGTTTTTCCCTCAACTCCCTGCCTGTCAACCATTCAGTAACAAAAGGGCATCTGTGACTTCAGAATCTACCACTTTGTATATTTTGAAGTAATGAATATCTGAGTAGATCTAGAGGGGGTAAAAAAAAAAAAACAAACCCCGAACTTGTAGCCAAGAAATTACTTGATAAAATCAAACAAGTTTTTTGAAAAAATAATTTTTACTTCTCAGTAAAATGAACAAATTATAAGAGCTGGATTTGACTTATCTAACATCTTGTTTCATTGCCAACACCCAATGAGAACTATAGATAGATACGTATAGCTATGTATAGATAGCTTTGGGAAGTCCCCTTGAGTGGAGCAGCACATACTGCAAGATCTGATTCCCCCTACACTGTTTTCATCATCAGGCCAATCTCCTGTCTCTTGATTAGATTTGAGCTCTTTTGCATGGCTTTTCAGGCCATCCTTCTCCCTTTCCTGTTCCCAAGCCGTGCTCATTCCTACCTTTGCGCCTTTGTTCATGTTGCGTCTTCTGCCTGGAATGCCCTCCTCATTCCTTCTTGCTGAAACTCAAACTTCTTGTAGGATCTGCCTTAGTATAGAATAATAAGTTAGCATTATTATTGTTTTAATGCCAGACCACTGTTCTAAACACTCTAGAGGTACATTTAATTTCACAGTGGCCCTACGAGGTATATACTTCCTCCCACCATCTCCAGTCTCAGAGATGAGGAGATACTTGTGCACGGTCATATGACAGTGAATGCATGGGCCAGAAAATGGACCCAAGTATGCCAGGAAGAGCCCATGCCTATGCACTGAACTGTACTCCCTTTCTTAGTCTGTAAGACTCTGTCTGCAGCTCAGCCCTGTTTGTTTTTCCCTCTGCATTGTACACACAGTCTATACCACTCTTAACAGCATGGTCACAGCATTATTTCCTGGCTTATTCTAAGTGTACATATTTTATATCTACTTAGTCAATGAAATGAAGTGAGATTTTACTGTTAATAAAACTATTGGGTTTTTGGTTTTGTCTCCTTTATTAGCTGTTTTTCTCTACTTCTTTTAGCTTATTCTATGATCAGTTTAAAAGAAAGTGACTGATTTTGACCAAATTAAGCTTGCTACTAAAAAATCTTGTTTAATTTTAGTTGAGTTTGCCAATTCAAAAGAGAACAACTTATAATGATTTCTAGAACATTTGTCATACTTTAGTAGGCACCTATTAATGAGAATCAACCAGTTAACACTCTCCTACCCACTGGTGTGTATCGATTAAAAAAAAAGAGTAGGCAAGCCATGGCCAGGGGGTCAAATCCCCAGCTGTTTATGTAAACAAAATTTAAATAATAATGAAAAATAAATAAATTTTGGACTCAGAGGGAGAGGGAGAGGGTGGGATGATATGGGAGAATGGCATTCTATCATGTATACTATCATGTAAGAATTGAATCGCTAGTCTATGTCTGACGTAGGATACAGCATGCTTGGGGCTGGTGCATGGGGATGACCCACAGAGATGTTATGGGGAGGGAGGTGGGAGAGGGGTTCATGTTTGGGAACACATGTAAGAATTAAAGATTTTAAAATTAAAAAAATAAAAAACTTAATACTAAAAAAAAAAAAAAAAAAAATTAATTTTTAAAAATGAAAAAAAACTTAATCATGCTTTTCATTTTCTTATTGTCCCTGTCCCCTAATTTCCCATCCATTCCTCTGCTTCTTATGTTAGAGTTGAGTAATTGCAAGAGACGATATAGCCCATAAAAATCTAAATTTTTTATAATCTGGCCCTTTACATAAAAATTTTGCTGTCTCCTGACCTAGAGGTTCTCCCGGGCTTTGCACCTCCTTCCACAGTAAATGTAATGGGTTGGTCAAAAAGTTCGTTTAGGGTTTTTCATAAGATGTGGAAAAACCTGAATGAACTTTTCTGCCAACCAAATACTTCTTCCTGAGCTAAGGGATACAATGTCACCCCCACTCCTATGTCAGTTTCATGAAATCTGAGGACAGAGCCCACCGGAAGTTCTTAGGCTGAGCCAGCCTCTCACTCTCTGACACACAGTCTCTGCTACCCTAGCTCTGCCTCACCCTCAAAACCCACCACTGGGAGACAGTGTTAGGTTCTTGGCTTTCCAGGAGCAATCCTGGGCCTTCATATTCTTACTCATTATCATCTCAGAAGATGAAGTCTGGGGACTTGCTCTGAGCATGCCTTTGGACATATTTAATTTCATTTCTTTAATTTTAATTTTTATTGAAGTATAGTTGATTTACAGTATTGTACTAGTTTCAGTTGTACAACAAAATGATTCAGTAATACATATATAGTTTTTCAGATTCTTTTCCATTATCAGTTCAGTTCAGTTCAGTCACTTAGTCGTGTCCGACTCTTTATGGCCCCATGAATTGCAGCACTCCAGGCCTCCCTGTCCATCACGAACTCCCAGAGTTCACTTAAACTCATGTCCATCGAGTCAGTGATGCCATCCAGCCATCTCATCCTCTGTCGTCCCCTTCTCCTCCTACACCCAATCCCTCCCAGCATCAGAGTCTTTACCAATGAGTCAACTCTTCGCATGAGGTGGCCAAAGTACTGGAGTTTCAGCTTTAGCATCAGTCCTTCCAAAGAAATCCCAGGGCTGATCTCCTTCAGAATGGACTGGTTGGATCTCCTTGCAGTCCATGGGACTCTCAAGAGTCTTCTCCAACACCACAGTTCAAAAGCATCAATTCTTCAGCACTCAGCTTTCTTCACAGTCCAACTCTCACATCCATACATGACCACTGGAAAAACCATAGCCTTGACTAGACAGACCTTCGTTGGCAAAGTAATGTCTCTGCTTTTCAATATGCTATTTAGGTTGGTCATAACTTTACTTCTAAGGAGTAAGCGTCTTTTAATTTCATGGCTGCAATGACCATCTGCAGTGATTTTGGAGACCCCCCAAAAAAAGTCTGACACTGTTCCTACTGTTTCCCCATCTATTTCCCATGAAGTGATGGGACCGGATGCCATGATCTTTATTTTCTGAATGTTGATCTTTAAGCCAACTTTTTCACTCTCCTCTTTCACTTTCATCAAGAGGCTTTTTAGTTCCTCTTCACTTTCGGCCATAAGGGTGGTGTCATCTGCATATCTGAGGTTATTGATATTTCTCCATTATAGGTTATTATAAGACACTGAATATAGTTCCCTGTGCTGTACAGTAAATTCTTGTTGTTTATTTTATATATGGTTCAGTTCAGTTCAGTTCAGTCGCTCAGTCGTGTCCAACTCTTTGCGTCTCCATGAATTACAGCATGCCAGGCCTCCCTGTCCATCACCAACTCCCGGAGTTCACTCAGATTCACGTCCATCGAGTCAGTGATGCCATCCAGCCATCTCATCCTCTGTCGTCCCCTTCTCCTCCTGCCCCCAATCCCTCCCAGCATCAGAGTCTTTTCCAATGAGTCAACTCTTCACATGAGGTGACCAAAGTACTGGAGTTTGAGCTTTAGCATTATTCCTTCCAAAGAAATCCCATGGTTGATCTCCTTCAGAATGGACTGGTTGGATCTCCTTGCAGTCCAAGGTACTCTCAAGAGTCTTCTACAACACCACGGTTCAAAAGCATCAATTCTTCGGCACTCAGCTTTCTTCACAGTCCAACTCTCACATCCATACATGACCATGGGGAAAACCATAGCCTTGACTAGACAGACCTTAGTCAGCAAAGTAATGTCTCTGCTTTTCAATATGCTATCTAGGTTGGTCATAACTTTACTTCCAAGGAGTAAGCATCTTTTAATTTCATGGCTGCAGTCACCATCTGCAGTGATTTTGGAGCCCCCCAAAATAAAGTCTGACACTGTTTCCACTGTTTCCCCGTCTATTTGCCATGAAGTGATGGGACCAGATGCCATGATCTTCGTTTTCTGAATGTTGAGCTTTAAGCTAACTTTTTCACTTTCATCAAGAGGCTTTTTAGTTCCTCTTCACTTTTGGCCATGAGGGTGGTGTCATCTGCATATCTGAGGTTATTGATATTTCTCCCAGCAATCTTGATATATGGTAGTATATCTTAATACCATACTCTTAACTTATCCCTCGTTCCTGCCCCTTTGGTAATCATGTTTGTTTTCTATATCTGTAAGTCTGTCTTGTAAATAAGTTCATTTGTATTTTTTTTTTTTTTTGGATTCCACATGTAAGTGATATCATAAGATATTTGTCTTTCTTTGACTTACTTCATTAAATATAATATTCTCTGGGTCCATCCATGTTGCACCAAATGGCAATATTTCATTCACTTTATGGCTAATATTCCATTGTGTGTGTGTATACACATACTCACACACACTATATCTTCTTAATCCATTCATCTGTTAATGGACACTTAGATTGTTTCCATGTTTGGCTGTTGTAAATAGTGCTACTGTGAACATTGAGATATGTGTCACACATACTTCTGGCAAGACTCTTATTCAAATAATTATTCTTGTTTCCCACCTAAGAAAGGAAGAGCTTGCTGGTTTTGCCTCACTGACCAGTGACTGAAGTGAGGCCTGATTATTGTGAGAGTGCCCAGAAGGGCTCAGTAATTCAAGTAACAGCTGCTCTGGGCTGGGTTTTCCACTCCATGTTTCTACCCCTAACTTTCTAGAAAACTCTGGGAAAGGTAGTACCTGTTCCTGTTGTTGTGAAAATCCAGACTTCTCAGTCACCCAAGATGGGCCTTCAAGGCCTTAACCTTAATATTATAAAATTAAAACCTCAGATAAAACTAAATGTAGCCAAGGATATGGCCCTTTCCCATCCTTCTCCATGGTGAATGTGGTAGTCATTAGTGTTATTTCACACATTTCTAGATCTCTTGCTCTTGTGTACACAATAGGATTGCACTTCTGTATGATTAATTAGGTTATAAGTGTGGTCATATGACTTGCTTTGATCAACTAAATGTAAGCATAAGTGATGTGTGTTACTTTGGGGTAGAATATATAACAGCTAGCCTGTGCTTTGCTGTATTTTCTGTTTTCATCTGCAACATTCAAGGCAGTGATTTCTACATCAGCCTGGGCTTCTGAGTAACAACAAATAACAGGGCGTGGCTGACCCTAGGTGGGCATGGAGCATGACCAAGAGTAAGCCTTTATTTATTATATTGAGATTTAAGAGTTGTTTGTTATTGCAGCATAATCTAGTCTATCCTAACTGATACAACAGAGAAACAATAGAGCATATGTTACCATTTAACATTCTGTTTCTGAGGAAAAATGCTTTCTATATAAAAAAGAAAAAAGGATAAAGTGTCAGAATATATTCATCATATAATTAGTTCTCTATTTTAAAAAAAAGTTTTAATATAACCACCATACCTGCTTTCTCCCCCCAAAACGAAGACATTAAAATACCAAAAAAAACATTAAACTGCTCATAATCATAAAAAAATCCATAATAATTGTCATTGTGTGATGGAACCTCATATTATTTTCTTCATGTTTCCTGAATTTTGTTTGTACTTTAATACATTTTTAAATTCCCCCATGTGTCACTGTTTTAAGTACCTCAGGGGTGCCTGTTAGATTAAGAAAGGAGTTTTTAAGCCCTGTTAACCATCCCCTACTCATCTCTCTGTATCTCAGTAGTCAGATGCATTATGTAGGGCTCTTCATAGGGTCCTTTTCAGCTTTTGGGAGGGAAACGCTTTTACTCCCTTTCAAGAACATGTATCAGTGTCTTAGTTGCCTCTCACAAATTCCTAGCTCAGGCAACTGAGAAGGAATAGACACATACTGCAGGGATGTAACAGACAAGGTAACTTGCACAAGGTTATGTTATAACTTAATGATGGAACTCCTAGTCCAGAATTCCTGAATCCTTTTCTGTGGTACACTACCCTTTCCATTTGTGGAAGTTCTTGCAGCTAACTTGACTCACTTATGGGGCTATTCAGGCCCCCGGCTTCTTGTTGTTATGCAGGCAAACAAGCTGTCAGCCAATATAACTTTAGGAGTGGATTCTGATTCCTAGACATCATATTAAAAAGCAGAGATATTGCTTTGCCAACAAAGGCCCATCTAGTCAAAGCTATGGTTTTTCCAGTAGTCATATATGAATGTCAGAGTTGGACCATAAAGAGCTGAGCACCAAAGAATTGATGCTTTTGAACTGTGGTGTTGGAGAAGACTCTTGAGAGTCCCTTTGACAGCAAGGAGATCAAACCAGTCCATCCTAAAGGAAATCAGTCCTGAATATTCATCGGATGGACTGATGCTGAAGCTGAAGCTCCAATACTTTGGCCACCTGAGGTGAAGAACTGACTCATTTGAAAAGACCCTGATGCTGGGAAAGATGGAAGGCAGGAGGAGAAGGGGATGACAGAGGATGAGATGGTTGGATGGCATCACTGACTCAATGGACATGAGTTTGAGGAAGCTCTGGGTGTTGGTGACCGACAGGGAAGCCTGGCGTGCAGGCCATGGGGTTGCAAAGAATCGGATATGGCTGGTCGACTAGAACTGAATTCTGATACCATAGATATGTATCAGTTCAGTTCAGTTCAGTTCAGTTCAGTCACTCAGTCGTGTCCGACTTTTGCAACCCCATGGACTGCAGCACATCAGGCCTCCCTGTCCATCGCCAACTCCTGGAGCTTCCTCAAATTCATGTCCATTGAGTCAGTGATGCCATCCAACCATCTCATCCTCTGTTTTCACCTTCTCCTGCCTTCCATCTTTCCCAGCATCAGGGTCTTTTCCAATGAGTCAGTTCTTCACCTCAGGTGGCCAAAGTATTGGAGCTTCAGCTTCAGCATCAGTCCGTCCAATGAATATTCAGGACTGATTTCCTGTAGGATGGACTTGTTGGACCTCCTTGCTGTCCAAAGGACTCTCAAGAGTCTTCTCCAACAGCACAGTTCAAAAACATCAATTCTTCAGCTATCAGCTTTCTTTTTGGTTCAACTCTCACTTCCATACATGATTACTGGAAAAACAAAAGCTTTGACTATATGGGCCTTTGTTGGCAAAGTAATGTCTTTGCTTTTCAATATGCTCTCTAGGTTGGTCATAACTTTTTTTCCAAGAAGCAAGCATCTTTTAATTTCATGGCTACAGTCAGCATCTGCAGTGATTTTGGAGCCCCCAAAAATAAAGTCTGTCACTGTTTCCATTGATTCCTCATCTATTTGCCATGAAGTGATGGTATCAGGTGCCATGATCTTAGTTTTCTGAATGTTGAGTTTTAAGCCAACTCTTTCACTCTTTCACTTTCATCAAGAGGCACTTTAGTTCTTCTTTGCTTTCTGCCATAAGTATGGTATCATCTGCATATCTGAGGTTATTGATATTTCTCCTGGCAGTCTTGATTCCAGCTTGTGCTTCATTCAGTCCAGCATTTCTCATCATGTACTCTGCATATAAGTTAAATAAGCAGGGTAACATTATACACTGTTGATGTACTCCTTTCCTATTTGGAACCACTCTCTTGTTCCATGTCCAGTTGTAACTGTGACTTCTTGACCTGCATACAGATTTCTCAGGAGGCAGGTCAAGTGGTCTGGTATTTCCATCTCATGAAGAATTTTCCACAGTTTGTTGTGATTCACACAGTTAAAGGCTTTGGCATAGTTGATAAAGCAGAAGTAGATGTTTTTCTGGAACTCTCTCCCTTTTTTGATGATCCAACACATGTTGGCAATTTGATCTCTGGTTCCTCTGCCTTTTGTAAATCCAGTTTGAACATCTGGAAGTTCATGGTTCATGTACTGTTGAAGCCTGGCTTGGAGAATTTTGAGCATTACTTTGCTAGTGTGTGAGATGAGTGTAATTGTACATTAGTCTGAGCATTCTTTTGCATCGCCTTTCTTTGGGACTGGAATGAAAACTGACCTTTTCCTGTCCCATGGCCCCTGCTGAGTTTTCCAAATTTGCTGGCCTATTGAGTGCAGCACTTTCACAACATCATCTTTTAGGATTTGAAGTTGCTCAACTAGAATTCCATTACCTCCACTAGCTTTGTTCTTAGTGATGCTTCCTAAGGCCTACTTGACTTCACATTCCAGGATGTCTGACTCTAGGTGAGTGATCACACCATTGTGATTATCTGGGTCATGAAGATCTTTTTTGTATAGTTCTTCTGTGTATTCTTGCCACTTCCTCTTAATAGTGTGTGCTTCTGTTAGGTCCATACCATTTCTGTCCTTTATTGTGCCCATCTTTGCATGAAATGTTTCCTTGATATCTCTAATTTTCTTGAAGAGATCTCTAGTCTTTTCCATTCTGTTGTTTTCCTCTATTTCTTTGCATTGATCACTGAGGAAGGCTTTCTTATCTCTCTTTGCTATTCTTTGGAACTTTGCATTCAAATGGGTATATCTTTCCTTTTCTCCTTTGCCTTTAGCTTCTCTTCTCTTCACAGCTATTTGTAAGGCCTCATCAGACAATCATTTTGCCTTTTTGCATTCCTTTTTCTTGGGGATGGTCTTGATCACTGCCTCCTGAACCATGTCACAAACCTCCATCCAAAGTTCTTCAGGCACTCTGTCTATCAGATCTAATCCCTTGAATCTATCTGTCACTTCCACTGTATAATCATAAGGGGTTTGATATATGACATACCTGAACAGTCTAGTGGTTTTCCCTACTTTCTTCAATTTAAGTCTGAATTTGGCTATAACTAGTTCATGATTTGAGCCACAGTCAGCTCCTGGTCTTGTTCTTCTGATGACTGTATAGAGCTTGTCCATCTTTGGCTGCAAAGAATATAATCAATCTGATTTCAGTTTTGACCATCTGGTGATGTCCATGTGTAGAGTCTTCTCCTGTGTTGTTGGAAGTGGGTGTTTGCTATGGCCAGACATGTGTTATGCTTCCTTAAAAAAAAGTTATTCTAGTCATCCAAGTCATACTTTATTAGAGCTTCCAGACCTAATAAAGCAGCCTGACTTCTCTACTTTAGAGATCATGAGATTGAGTTTAAGGCATGTTAAGTGACAATTGATGAAATAATGACAAAAAAATAGAAAGATCTTGTGATCCCCAGTATAACACTATTTATTTATGCATTCACTCTCAAACATGTATTGTGTTTTTATTTGCAAGACTCTGTGTCAGGTAGGCCATGGGAGAATTTTGAAAATGACTTAAGCACATTAGTCATCTAAGAGTCTTACAATGAAGTATTAGAGATGAGGCACTCAAAAAACTGCTCTCATTGCCATAGTTTGGGTTAAGATTAAAATATAAGAGGCCAGCTTTCTAAATACCTCTGTATACCTCTTTCTGTATACTTCTGTATACCTCTATATATTTCTATATACCTTATATTAAAATATGAGGCCAGCTTTCTATGTATACCTATATAGTAATTGGTCCAATATCTTCATTTTGTTTTGTTTTGTTTACTTGATTCTCTTATCTTTCCTCGAAGAACTTCCACCAGAGAACCAACCACAGCTTTGGCATTCTATTATAGCAACATGGACATGTCTCCTTTTCTTTTTCCTATGCCAATGGTTCTAATTTTTTTTCTTCTTTTTTCTTATAACCCTTTATATATATACACATATATATTCTGAGTAGGAAAAAATTTGAGTTGTCCTCCTACATTCCTCTTTAACTCTCATACTACTATCAAACTCAAGCATATCTGACACCAGATGTGTGGAAGTTTTCCCCACATCAAGCCATTCTCTGCATCACATGGTGAGTGTCCTACAATGTAACTCAGTTCTGACACTAACTGGTGATAGCACGAGATTGCACAGGTTAAGGGCTCAGTTCCCAAGAGTGTTCCCCCTCTACTTCAGATGCCAGTCACACGTTCACCTGTACTTCTGGCCAGTCAGCTATAAATCTGAGGTCCTCATGACCACCTCCTTGGGTTCAACTAATTTGCTAGAGCTGTTCACAGGGCTCAGGAAAATAGTTTACATGTTTTATCAATTCATTATAAAAGGATATGATAGTGAATACAGATAGACACTGGTCCCTGCTCTTGCTAGTCTCAGGGGGCCCAGTATCCTCAGACTGAAGGGGAAAGGGAAGGGAGTAGTTCCAGAAGCCTGGTGAGAACCACAGGAGGAAAGGGCAGACCACAGAGCTGTAGACTTTAAGAGAGAGAGAAAACGGACCTGCAGCCTCTCCAGTAGGTGACTGAGGAAGAGATCTCCCAACCTTACTCTCCTATCCCATGCAATCTCCTCTCTCTCTGAGACTTGAGGGAAAAAATGGAATGGAAATCAAAGGAAAGAGAGGCCAGTGATGCAGTCCCAGGACGTGCACAGGCTGAGCAGAGTGGAGGAAAATGCATCTCCAGGAATAAACAGAAATATCTGACACAATGAAAGCTCTGAATAGGGAAGCCCCTTGAACTTTGCTCCACTATTGCTCAGCTGCCTGCAGCTCAGAGAACAGAGGAGAGAGCTTTTTGCCATCAGTCTGGGGAGAGAAACTAAAGATTTGGACTAGGGCAAATGGTCGAGGGGGTGGAAAGAAAGCTTTAAGCCCTGCTGCCTTTGAGCTTTTTTTTTTTACTCCAATTTTCTCACTCCAATTAGACTTTGAGAGTTTGTGTATTTTCTAGTCAGAAGAATGATTTTTCTGTTTGTGAACTTTTCTCTCCAGATGTGAACCTGTGGTCTCAGGAGCTGGGGTGACCTGATAGGACATCCTCAAGAAACTTCTAGACTCTGAACAAGAATCCTCTGGCCTGCAGAGCTTGTTGTTTGTACTTTTCAATTGTCTTTGTATAAACCAGCACTTTATTCTGGAGACTGCAGCATGACTAGGCAGCACCCACCACCATGTAACGGAAAGTCGGGCGACTGCCCCTCCACTGATCTGGGCTCTCTCCCCAACAGCCCATGGCTCCACGCACACACTACTGCACTTTAGAAAACAACCACACTGGATCCAGGACCCCACTGAGGGTCCTCTGGCTCTTTCTTTCTTCCAGACTGGAAACAGAGGGAATTATTTCTCCTTAAGTTTCCAAAGTGGTTTCCAGAAGCAGAGACAAGTAGAAGTTTCCAGTTACAGAAATGGACAGAAGATTTCCAGTAGAGTTATTTTTATGTGTAGTTTCCTCTGGATACTGAACAAGCCTATTGAGACTGTGAGTTCACAGACAGGACTTTATACAAAGTCAAGCCATAATTGACATGTTTTATGGTTTACAGGAAGCTAGAAAACATCTGAGTTGTTTTAATGCAATGTTTAAGCATTGAAGTGCACAGAGTGGTCAACTACAGATTGTGGAGAAAAGCCATTGAGTATTTTTCTGAGATCTAAATCACAAAGCATTGATTTTAACTTGTAATGGCACTGTGTTGAACGGTATTTTAAAAGCAAAAGCAAACTACATCTTTCCTTCAAAAAAATCCCGTCTACTTAACCTCAGAAGCCAATCATACACATTTTAAGTTTTGTCATACTAATATGCTATTTCTGCAAAAATTTCAGATGAGTAGCTATAATGGTCAAAGCACCAAACTAAGGCTCCTTTCCTAGCCTTCTCTTTGACTTTAAACTTAACCTTTCAGTAGCTCGGTTTCCAGGTCTGTGATAGAGTGATGGTCACTAGCTATGATCTCTGATGGTCAGTACTAGAAATCCTGTGGGACTCCGTTATCACGTGTCAAGGAGGAGGGTAACTGGATGTGGTCCATCAGGCTGATCATGTTCAATTTGGTCTGTGTGCTAGGACGTTCAAGGCATTAGCTGACCCATAAACTATCCAAATGTAAACATTATCAAGTATAACAGATGATGAGTGTGCTTCAAGCAAACTCTTTTAACTGATGCACAGACTAAGAACAATTTTAGGTTAATGAGAATGAAGAGGGGTGAAAGTGAGTAACAGACAATTATGTAACATCTCAGTTTCTTCTGTTGAAAATCAAAGAATACCACTGAAGAATAAAACTCAGTTCTTCAAAATGTTCCAGATGTTCTGCTTTTGGCTAAGTGGTTTCCTCAGGGCCCATCCAGGTCAGTAAGTTTAATGTTCCATAAGGCCAGTTGGCTCCCATAGGTGTAAAAGCCTTTGCAGCACACTCAAATTCCTTCTTTAGAAGGGCAGGGTCCCACGGCTGTCTCCCAGGTCCCATGTGTTGGTCTGGGGCCCCTGCTGGGGAAGGAAGCACCTCCTAATTGTGCAGGGGTCGGAACAGGCAGACAGGACCTTCTGCCCGAGGAAGCAGGTCTGTCCATGTGGGCTGCACATCTCCACTGATACGTGATTGGCATGCTGCATCCTTGGGTGGTAATATTTAACTCTATAGGAACCTGGTGGAATAATGGCTTCTGTCAAAATACCACCATCTTTAGTCCTAGATCAGGGTTCTTTTCTTAAACACCAAATTGGGACAGGGCTCCCTAGCTCCAGTATCCCAAAATTCAGGGTTCTTTGGGGAAGAAGACTACTAGGCATTGTGTCCTAGTGTGAGAAATGTTCTACACTACAGCCTAACAACCATAATGATTAACATTTACCAAGTACTTCCTACCTGATGTTGTCTAGCATTTTATACATATTTATTAAAACGAATTCTCTCAAAACCCTCTAAAAAAGGCACTATTCATGTCTCTATTTTAAAGATAAGGAAACTGAGGCACAGAGAGGTTAAGAAATTTGGTTAAGGCTGCCTGGTTGGCTTGGAAAGGATAGAACTAGAACAGTGGAACCATATTCATTACACCCCACCCTGTGTCTTTATTTCCTACTGGCTGGGATTTAAGGTGGAATTTTACTGGTTACATACACCCTGCAGTACTTTTTCTGGTCTAGAATTAATTTCACTCTTACTGTTTCCAAAGAGGCACTACAGGAGGTAGAAGACAGGCTCTGATGTCAGAGATTCCAACCCCACCTCAAATGTATATGAATTACACAACTTTGTACATATCATCTGATCTCTAAGCATCAGTTTCCTTATCTAAAAGATGAATACAATCCTCCCTCGGTATCTGCAGGGAACTGGCTCCAGGACCCCCTCGGATACCAAACCTGTGGATGCTCAAGTCCCTTATACAAAATGGTGCCATATTTTTGTGTAATCTATTCATGTTCTCCCATATACTTTAAATCATCTGCAGATTACTTATAAGACCCAATCAGTGTAAGTGCTTCAGTAAAATAGTTGTAACTACAATATAAATGCTATGTAATAGTTGAACAGCATATTTAAGTTTTGCTTTTTAGAATTTTCTGCAATTCTTTTCTAATATTTTCAATCCTCAGTTGGATGTGGAAACTCAATATGAAGGCCCAGCTGTAATATTAAAAAGACAGTTAGCATCTTCCTTTATCAGGCACTTAGCATGTACAGCACATGGTAAGTACCTGTTAAATGACAAGCACCACTGGTAATCCCCCTATGTACCAGCCACTATTTTTTGCTAAATGGGCAATGTCTGGACACTATTAAGCTAGTCTGTCTGCAGGATATTTCTCCTAAATCCTAACCCTAAGGGAGAAGTGAGCTGTGCTCCAAGGATTTCCAGCCAAGGGGTTTTGTCCCCAGGCTCTCCTGTACATGCCACATTCCCCCAGCTAAGTCAAGGGGCTCTCCAGTCCTCCAGTATGCCCTGTACTGTCCCCTGCACCCAGAACACCTCTTTTCTGGGGCCTCGATTTGCCTTCACAAAACCCTATGCTTTCTTTAGATGCCATTTCTGCCAGTGAATATTTTCTGGGTTTTTTTTTTTTTTCCCTACTAAATATGAGCTCTCTTTACTTTGGGTGGAGCAGTGTTTTCTTTGTCCCTCTCTGAAACAGTTATTTATTTTCAGTTTTGAATCATGAGGATTTGAGCATATTTTATATCGTCCCCTTAGCTATATGCTCCTAGAGGGCAGGAAAAAGTGAGATTTTGTCATTCTTGCAGTATCTTGTATGTGAGCGATGCCTCATGCATGACTGGCTCTGAGACTCATTACAACACTGGACAGAGTGGCTACACTTAACATTCTTACTTACCATGACCTTAATATGATTGGCCAGAAAGTTGTACAATGGTAATCCTCAAAGAAGAAGAGCTAAATGAGTTCTAAGTATTAAAAAAAAAAAAAAAGTCCCTTTTACAAAGAAAGCAAAAACAGCTTTTGGGAGAGTTTGAGGACTTGAGAAGGCCAAACAAGCAAAAATCACCTATGACGCCATCATCCAAACACAAGTATTTTCATTTCTGCTGTTAGCAGTTGCTTTGTCCAGACTTGTACAGCATCTTGGTATAGTTATTAACATATCATTTTCTGTCCTTTTTTCAAGTTCGCCATTGTATATAAGTTCACAGATGAGCTTCCCAGGTGGTGCTACTGGTAAAGAACATGCCTGCAAATGCGAGACATAAGAGATGTTCAGTCCCTGGGTCGGGAAGATCCCCCTGAGGGGGGCATGGCTACCCTCTCGAGTATTTTTGCCTGGAGAATCCTGTGAACAGAGGAACCTGGCAGGCTACAGCCCACAGGGTCTCAGAGAGTCAGACATGACTGAAGTGACTGAGCATGCATGAGTAAATCCACAAATATGTTGCTGACTAGGCTTCCTAATTATAATTTTTAATGGATGCATGGGTCACAGATCTATGATGAGCTGGAATTGGGCCCAAACTTTGTTTATCACCTGATCACTCTAAGCCCCTATTTTGACCATTAGATCACAGTGGTATTTGGGGTTCCTAAGGATTAGTGTGATTTCAGAGCAGTATTTTGGAATCCTTGAAAAGTTTGGGTATTTCCATTTCTCCCAATGCACAGACACCTTAGTAAATGACTATGTTCCCTTTAGGGATAGCTTGGAGGAAGACCTCCACTACGTATTTGCAGCATTGTTGCACAGTCCATCTTTAAGGGTCCAATTTTCCTCTTCAACCAGGAGCTTCAGATCTGTGAACTCATTGGGTCTATGAACTGGGCAAGAAGCTGATTCTTAATTGTGATAAGTCAAATTTCTGTCATATGGGTCAAGTAGTGTTTTGGTAGGCCAGCCACCCACTGCCGCCCCCCGCCCCCTCCCCTACTCTAGGATCGTCATCTCCACTGAAATCAGGAAGCCCATCTCAGTGGCAGCATTATCCAGCATCAACTTTGGCCTACAGAAAACAGCTCCCTGGAGGTATTCAAGATTGCTGGGGCTCCCTTACTAATGTATTTCTCAATACTTTAATGAGGGAAACATCCCTTGGACCCTTTCAAGGTGAGGAAAGACACATAGGTTACATGATAAATTACTCCATTATTCCTATCTCCCTAAGCCATTAGAATCCTTTCTATACATTATTCCAGCAAAATTCTGTCAAGTTGATATCATTGAATGTATTGTTGAACATAACGTTTCTGAGACAAGCAAACTGAGCCACTCCCAGCTGCTCAAACTAATACATTTGTTTTACCTAGCTTTTGCTGTATAACAAAACTTAGTGGCTTATGTTTATCATATGTTTTTATGATTTTGTAAGTTAGCAAATTGGGTTGGGCTCAACTGGGGCATTTCTTCCTTACATGTCAGCTGGGCTCATCCATGTGTTTGCAGTCGGTCTGGCGGTTTGACAGATTGGCAGAAAGATGCTGGCCTCAGCTGGTCTTACATGTCTTGGAGCTGCTGCCGATTGCTAGTGGGCCATGTGTCTCCAGCAGGTTAGTCAGGCTTCATCAACATGGAAGCTGGTCCAGAACAAGAAAAAAGAAGGCAAGCCCCAACATGCAAGGGCTTGACAGGTTTCTGTTTGCATCACATTTGTTCCAGTCTCATTGGCCAAAGCAAGTCAGACAGCTATGCCAAAGACCACTGTGGAAGGGGTTACATAAGGGCACAATATACAGAGTGGCATGATTCTCTGGGGGCTATGATTAACAGTTTACCATAGCATTAAGTCCAAAAATCTATGGAAAGTGTATTATATCAGGACTACCTAAATTAAGCCCCAACCCAATGTTCTGTTCTGTTCACCTTGGTCTGATACCTTAGAATCCACCCTCTGTTATATTAGATATGTTTATTCTAATATAAATGTAACCAAATCGTGTTATTCTTTTGGAGTATAACCCCCTTCCTCCTGATCAAGACTGTGCCCTTCTCTCCCTAAGCAGGCTGGGATCTGACTCCAGATAAAAGATTGAAGGCCATGAAAGTTGGGAGCAAAGGAGTTTAAAATGAATAGGGATCTCCATGCAAGGCAACTGCTCCATATATAGTCATTACAAAGTTTCATGCAAAGGAAGGCTAGTATCATCAAACAGGAAATAGAGGCTTATTTAAAGGAAGCTCAGTGATACTTGGGAGATTCAAGATTCTCAGCTTCATCCAAGTCCACTCAAATATTTCCATTCCTCAGAGTCCTATGCCTTCTAAATTACTGCCTAAACTTTGACATGTGAGATTTGGCCTGTCTGTGGATGCTTAGTTTGGGTCTGAATGTTTTAGATATGTCTCCTATATGTAGAGGGAATAAGAGATACTCTTAGGGGCATCCTTAGGAGCCCTCTGATACCCTGAAGATGATTTGAGTTGAAAGATATGAGCTTGTAATTTTTTCCTGCAAGCACAATATCACCATCAGGAGTAGCCATCTCACCTTACATTCCTTATAGTCATCTTCTCTACCATAATGATCACATACAGCAGTTACTTGATCTCCAAAAGCCAGCTGACCAGTGGCATTAAACCTGAGAAGAACATATGATGATGTCATCAATAAATCATGATGTCATCACATTCCACAAATTACTACTTCCCATCATCCATTGGTGAAGAGCTTAGCTCTGAGTGCAAAGCAAATGAATCCAGATTCCTGGTTTGAAAGTCTGTTTCCTGAAACCACTCCTAGTATCAAATACTGTATCAGCCAGGGTTCAATCAGAAAAACAGTATTTAATATAAGGAATTGGTTATAAAAATATTAGAAGGCAGAAAGAGTAAAAAGTGATACCAAGGAAACCAAGATATTAGAACTGAAGAGAACAAATCCCTTTCTGCTGTCTACTGCTACGACACATTCAGGAACTAGAAATAGGAAGGAATTCTCCTGTTCCCACATTCCAGTCCCTAAGGCTTCCCATTTATTAAACAGGAAATCAGCTGGCAAAGAAGGCTAGTAAAGGAGGTTTGCTGAATCAGAGCCCTACCACCAGCAGGTCAGAGTAGAGGAAGGTAGGCTTAGAACCAAGAACAGTTCAAAGGATCTCGTTGCTGGATCAAAACTTACCTGGGTAAAGGAGATGTATTCCTTGTGAGAGGAAAAATACAGAGACAATGAATTCCAATTGAACTGTAGGACAAGGAACTTGCTTAAACTTTGTGACATCTCACCACATAACAATAGCCTATTATGAATAGCCTTGATTCAGTCAGTTCAGTTCAGTGGCTCAGTCGTGTCTGATTCTTTGCAACCCCCGTGGACTGCAACACGCCAGGCCTCCCTGTCCATCACCAACTCCTGGAGTTTACTCAGACTCATGTCCATTGAGTCAGTGATGCCATCCAACCATCTCATCCTCTGTTGTCCCCTTCTCCTGCCTTCAATCTTTCCCAGCATCAGGGTCTTTTCCAATTAGTCAGCTCTTCACATCAGGTGGCCAAAGTATTGGAGTTTCAGCTTCAACATCAGTCCTTCCAATGAATATTCAGGACTGATTTCCTTTAGGATGGACTGGTTAGATTTCCTTGCAGGCCAAGGGACTCTCAAGAGTCTTCTCCAACACCACAGTTCAAAAGCATCAATTCTTCGGCACTCAGCTTTCTGTATAGTCCAACTCTCACATCTATTCATGACTACTGCAAAAACCATTTCTTGATTAATTGAGTAAAAAAATAACAACTAGGAACTGCTTTGGCCATGAGTATAGAACAAAATTAACTTATTTTAACATGCACTTTGCAGAAGAAGTTATATCACTTGGTGGCAAGCAAAAGAATATCCAATGCAAACTGGCTTAAATTAAAAAGCAGAATGTGTCAGCTTATGTTAACTGAAGAGTCAAAGATGCTGCCAAAGGTACAGTTGGGCAGAGGTGTCTTAACAGTGTCTTCTGTATCTCTGTCGAAGTTCTCTCCACTAGCTCTTCATTCTGTTGCCTTTTTGTTGACTCTACATTTGAAAATCATCTCCCTTTGTGATCACAAGGTGGTTGCAGTAGTTATTAAACCTTCCATGTTCAAATCGACACACACACAAAATGCCATTTTTCCAGCATTTGCAGCAATTCATATATTAACCCTAGACAAGTTTATGTCATGTGCCCTCTCCTAAACCTATCACTAGAAGAAAAACAATATGTGACTGATGTCTTAAGTTTGGAGCTCCACTCAACTGTTGTTGTTGTTGAGTGACTAAGTCATGTCTGACTCTTTGTGATCCCATGGACTGCTGAAGCACGCCAGGTTCTTCTGTTCTCCACAGTCTCCCAGAGTTTGCTCAGATTCATGTCCATTGAGTCAGTGATGCTATCTAACTGTCTCATCTTCTGCCACCTCCTTCTCCTTTGGCCTTTGATCTTTCCCAGCATCAGGGCCTTTTTCAATGAGTTAGCTCTTTGAATCAAATGGCCAAAGTATTGGAGCTTCAGCATCAGTCCTTTCAATGAATATTCAGGATTAACTTCCTTTAGGATTGACTGGTTTGATCTCTTTGCAGTCCAAGGGACTCTCAAGAGTCTTCTCCAGCACCACAGTTCGAAAGTATCAATTTTTTGAAGCTCAGCCTTCTTTATGGTTCAATCCTCACACCTATACATGACTACTGAAAAAATGAAAGCTTTGACTATCTGGACATTTGTCAGCAAAATGATGTCTCGGTTTTTTAATATGCTATCTGGGTTTGTCATAGCTTTCCTTCCAAGGAGCAAGCATCTTTCCATTTCATGGCCTCAGTCACCATCCACAGTGATTTGGGAGCCCAAGAAAATAATATCTGTTACTGCTTCCACGTTTTCCCCATCTATTTGGCATGAAATGATGGGACTGGATGCCATGATCTTAGTTTTTTGAATGTTGAGTGTAAAGCCAGCTTTTTCAGTCTCCTCTTTCACTTTCATCAAAAGGATCTTTAGCTCCTCTTTACTTTCTGCCATTAGAGTGGTATCATCTGCATATCTGAGGTTAATATTTCTCCCAACAATCTTGATTCCAGCTTGTGATTCATTCAGCCCAGCATTTTGCATGATGTACTCTGCATATAAGTTAAATAAATAGGGTGACAATATACAGCCTTGACATACTCCTTTCCCAGTTTTGAACCAGTCAGTCATTCCACCTCCAATTCTAACTTGCCAACTGACTCACATACAAGTTTCTCAGGAGACAGGTAAAGTGATTTGGTACTCCCATTTCTTTAAGAACTTTTAACAGTTTGTTGTGATCCACACAGTCAAGGGCTTTGGTGTAATCAATGAAGCAGAAGTAGATATTTTTCTAGAATTCCCTTGCTTTCCCCATGATCCAACGAATGTTGGCAATTTGATCTCTGGTCCCTCTGTCTCTTCAAAACCTTGCTTGTTCATCTGGAAATTCTTGGTTCACATACTGCTAAAGCCTAGCTTGAAGGATTTTGAGTATAACTTTGCTGGCATGTGAAATAGCACAATTATAATGTAGTTTGAACATTCTTTGGCATTTTTCCACTCAGTACATGTGAACTGAAAGTGTGGAGTACGGTAGGACCCCAAATTATAAATGGATGCTAGAGAGGAAAACCAATGTTTGCCATCAAAGCCAGTTATGTAATCAATCAACAGTTTATGAGCTCTTACTATCCACAAGGCTCTGGTGACTTAAGATGGCTAAATTATGGTCTTTGTCACTCACCACTAGGCTGAGAAGACAAAGATGAATGTAACCCTGATATCTGCCAGATGTTGGGATAGATGGATAAGAATCCTGGTGATGTCATTTGTGCTGAGATGTTGGAGGCCCCAGATGTTTCTGTGGGCCTCTCCTAGACTATATAGCACAAAATGTCAAAAGCCTATCCTAAGAAAAGTATTGCTCTCACATAACACCCTGAGGAAAAACACTTCCAATATATCATATTTTTGGTCATCCTGCCTTTTCTGATGATATACTTCTTACCTCTATGGCATTTCAGTTCACTTCAGTTCAGTCGCTCAGTCGTGTCTGACTCTGTGACCCCATGAAGTGCAGCACACCAGGCCTCCCTGTCCATCACCAACTCCCGGAGTTCACTCAAATTCATGTCCATTGAGTCGGTGATGCCATCCAGCCATCTCATTCCTTGTCATCCCCTTCTCCTCTTTCCCCAATCCCTCCCAGCCTCAGAGTCTTTTCCAATGAGTCAACTCTTCGCATAAGGTGGCCAAAGTACTGGAGTTTCAGCTTTAGCATCATTCCTTCCAAAGAAATCCCAGGGCTGATCTCCTTCAGAATGGACTGTTTGGATCTCCTTGCAGTCCAGGGGGCTCTTAAGAGTCTTCTCCAACACCACAGTTCAAAAGCATCAATTCTTCGGCGCTCAGCTTTCTTCACAGTCCAACTCTCACATGCATACATGATCACTGGAAAAACCATAGCCTTGACTAGACAGACCTTTGTTGGCAAAGTAATGTTTCTGCTTTTGAATATGCTATTTAGGTTGGTTATAACTTTCCTTCCAAGGAGTAAGCGTCTTTTAGTTTCATGGCTGCAATGACCATCTGCAGTGATTTTGGAGCCCCCCAAAATAAATTCTGACACTGTTTCTACTGTTTCCCCATCTATTTCCCATGAAGTGATGGGACCACATGCCATGATCTTCATTTTCTGAATGTTGAGCTTTAAGCCAACTTTTTCACTCTCCTCTTTCACTTTCATCAAGAGGCTTTTTAGTTCCTCTTCACTTTCGGCCATAAGGGTGGTATCATCTGCATATCTGAGGTTATTGATATTTCTCCCGGCAATCTTGATTCCAGATTGTGCTTCTTCCAGCCCAGCATTTCTCATGATGTACTCTGCATAGAAGTTAAATAAGCAGGGTGACAATATACAGCCTTGACGTACTCCTTTTCCTATTTGGAACCAGTCTGTTGTTCCATGTCCAGTTCTAACTGTTCCTTCCTGACCTGCATATAGGTTTCTCAAGAGGCAGGTCAGGTGGTCTGATATTCTCATCTCTCTCAGACTTTTCCACAGTTGATTGTGATCCACACAGTCAAAGGCTTTGGCATAGTCAATAAAGCAAAAATAGATGTTTTTCTGGAACTCTCTTGCTTTTTTCATGACCCAGCAGATGTTGG
The DNA here is from genome assembly GCF_023091745.1 of Budorcas taxicolor. NCBI lineage: Eukaryota > Metazoa > Chordata > Mammalia > Artiodactyla > Bovidae > Budorcas > Budorcas taxicolor. The sequence goes on along the minus strand of NC_068917.1, from coordinate 42,210,966 downwards.
CAATTTGATCTCTAGTTCCTCTGCCTTTTCTAAAACCAGCTTGAACATCTGGAAGTTCACGGTTCACATATGGCATTTAGATGTGTTAAAGTGCAGGGGAGGGTTTGGACTATACATTATTTCTTTTGTTGAGCTTGAAACAATAGATAACCAGTGTTATAGTGTCAGTAGCCATCATGAGGGCAATTGTTTATCATTGTAGCTAACTTTCATACCATGTGCCAGACATAGTTCTAATGGCTTTACATGTATCACATTATTTAACCTTTGCAGTTTAATGAAACAGAGGCTATTCTTGTCTCCATTTTACATGTAAGCCAAGTGAAGTCCACAATAAAAGCTCACAGCACATAGCAGAACAAGACCTCAAGATTCTGCAGGTCGCTCTTGGTCCTAGGGCATATAATACAGTCAAGCTTACACCACATGGTACTTTGTAATTACATATGTGTTTGGTTTTCTCCAAAAGCCTGCATCATACCTAGGAATAGGCGCTGGATGTTTATTCATTTACAAAGTCCTAGAACCCAAACCCAAACGCAATACCACTTCAGTATTCTTGCCTTGAGAATCCCATGAACAGTATGAAAAGAGAAGATAGAACACTGAAACATAAACTCCCCAGGTCTGGAGGTGCCTGATATGCTACTGAAGAACTGTGGAGAAATAACTGAGGAAAGAATGAAGTTCAGTTCAGTTCATTTCACTTCAGTCACTCAGTCACGTTCGACAGTTTGCAACCCCATGGACTGCAGCACGCCAGGCTTCCTGTCCATCACTAACTCCCAGAGTTTACTCAAACTCATGTCCATTGAGTTGGTTATGCCATCCAACCATCTCATCCTCTGTCTTCCCCTGCTCCTCCCTTCTTCAATCCTTCCCAGCATCAGTGTCTTTTCAAATGAGTCAGCTCTTCACCTCAGGTGGCCAAAGTATTGGAGTTCCAGCTTCAGCATCAATCCTTCCAATGAATATTCAGGACTGATTTCCTTTAGGATGGACTGGTTGGGTCTCCTTGCAGTCCAAGGGACTCTCAAGAGTCTTCTCCAACACCACAGTTCAAAACCATCAATTCTTCAGCGTTCAGCTTTCTTTATAGTCCAACTCTCACATCCATACATGAATATTGGAAAAACTATAGCTTTGACTAGATAGACCTTTGTTGGCAAAGTAATGTCTCTGCTTTTTAATATGCTGTCTAGGTTGGTAATAACTTTTCTTCCAAGGAGCAAGCATCTTTTAATTTCAGGGCTGAAGTGACCATCTGCAGTGATTTTGGAGCCCCCAAAAATAAAGTCTGTCACTGTTTCCATTGATTACTCATCTATTTGCCGTGAAGTGATGGGGCCAGATGCCATGATCTTAGTTTTCTGAATGCTGAGTTTTAAGTCAACTTTTTCATTCTCCACTTTCACTTTCATCAAGAGGCTCTTTAGTTCTTCTTCACTTTCTGCCATAAGTGTGGTGTCATCTGCATATGAAGTTATTGATATTTCTTCCAGCAATCTTGATTCCAGCTGTTGCTTCATCCAGCCCAGCGTTTCTCATAATGTACTCTGCATATGAGTTAAATAAGCAGGGTGACAGTATACACCATTGATGTACTCCTTTCCTGATTTGGAATCAGTCTGTTATTCCATGCCCGGTTCTAATTGTTGCTTCCTGATCTGCATACTGATTTCTCAGGAGGCAGGTCAGGTGATCTGGTATTCCCATCTCTTTAAGAATTTTTCACAGTTGATTGTGACACAGTCAAAGGCTTTGGCATAGTCAATAAAGCAGAAAGCAGATGTTTTTCTGGAACTCTCTTGCTCTTTCGATGATCCAACGGATGTTGGCAACTTGATCTCTGGTTCCTCTGCCTTTTCTATTTTTAAAATATATTTATTTATTTTAATTGGAGGCTAATTACTTTACACTATTGTAGTGGTTTTTGCCATACATTGACATGAATCAGCCATGGGTGTACATGTGTCCGCCATCCTGAACCCCCTTCCCAACTCCTTCCCCATCCCATCCCTCAGGGTCATCCCTGTGCACAGGTTTTGAGTGCCCTGTTTAATGCATCAAAGTTGGACTGGTGATCTATTTCACATATGGTATTATGCATGTTTCAATGTATTCTCTCAAATCACCCCACCCTTGCCTTCTCCCACTGAGTCCAAAAGTCTGTTATTTACATCTGTGTCTCTTTCGCTGTCTCATATATAGGTTCACGGTTACCATCTTTCTAAACTGCGTATATACGCCGTAATATACTGTATTGGTGGGTTTTTTTTTTTTCTGACTTCACTCTGTATAATAGGCTTCAGTTTCAACCATCTCATTAGAACTGGTTCAAATGTGTTCTTTTAAAAAGCTGAGTAGTATTTCATTGTGTATATGTACCACAGCTTTCTTATCCATTCATCTGCTAATGGACATCTAGGTTGCTTCCATGTCCTAGCTATTGTAAACAGTGCTGTGATGAGCACTGGGGTACACGTGTCTCTTTTCATTCTGGCTTCTTCGGTGTGTATGCCCAGCAGTGGGATTGCTAAGTCATACAGCAGTTCTATTTACAGTTTTTTTAAGAAATCTCTACACTGTTCTCCATAATGGCTGTACTAGTCTGCATTTCCACCAACAGTGAGAGGGTTCCCTTTTCTCCCCACCTCTCCAGCATTTATTGTTTGGAGACTTTTTGATAGCAGTCATTCTGACTGGTGTGAGATGGTACCTCATTTGCATTTCTCTGATAATGAGTGATGTTGAGCATCTTTTCATGTGTTTGTTAGCCATCTGTATGTCTTCTTTGGAGAAATGTCTGTTTAGTTCTTTTGCCCATTTTTTGATTGGGTTGCTTATTTTTTTGGTATTGAGCTTCATGAGCTGCTTGTATATTTTTGAGACTAATCCTTTGTCAGTTGCTTATTTGCTATTATTTTTCCCATTCTGAAGACTGTCTTTTCATCTTGCTTATAGTTTCCTTCATTGTGAAAAAGTTTTTATGTTTAATTAGGTCAATTTGTTTATTTTTGCTTTTATTTCCATTCTCTGGGAGATGGGTCATAAAGGATTCTGCTGTGATTTATGTCAGAGAGTGTTTTGCCTATGTTTTCCTCTAGGAGTTTTATAGTTTCTGGCCTTAGATTTAGATCTTTAATCCATTTTGAGTTTGTTTGTGTATGATGTTAGAAAGTATTCTAGTTTCATTCTTTTACAAGTGGCTGACCAATTTTCCCAGCACCACTTATTAAAGAGATTGTCTTTTCTCCATTGTATATTCTTGCCTCGTTTATCAAAGATAAAGTGTCCATAGGTGCGTGGATTTATCTCTGGGCTTTCTATTTTGTTCCGTTGGTCTATATTTCTGTGTTTGTGCCAGTACCATACTGTCTTGATGACTGTAGCTTTGTAGTATAGTCTGAAGTCAGGCAGGTTGATTCCTCCAGTTCCATTCTTCTTTCTCAGGATTGCTTTGGCTATTAAGGCTTTTTGTATTTCCATACAAATTGTGAGATTATTTGTTCTAGTTCTGTGAAAAATGCCATTGATAGCTTGTTAGGGATTGCATTGAATCTACAGATTGCTTTGGGTAGTGTACTCATTTTCACTATATTGATTCTTCCAATCCATGAACATGGTTTATTTCTCCATCTATTTGTGTCATCTTTGATTTCTTTCATCAGTGTTTTATAGTTTTTTATATATAGGTCTTTGGTTTCCTTAGGTAGATTTATTCCTAAGTATTTTATTCTTTTTGTTGCAGTGGTGAATGGAATTGTTTCCTTAATTTCCTTTTCTGTTTTCTCATTGTTAATGTATAGGAATGCAAGGGATTTCTGTGTGTTAATTTTATATCCTGAAACTTTACTATATTCATTGATTAGCTCTAATAATTTTCTGGTGGAGTCTTTAGGGTTTTCTATGTAGAGGATCATGTCATCTGCAAACAGTGAGAGTTTTACTTCTTCTTTTCCAATCTGGATTCCTTTATTTCTTTTTCTTCTCTGATTGCTCTGGCTAAAACTTCTAAAACTATTTTGAATAGTAGTGGTGAAAGCAGGCACCCTTGTCTTGTTCCTGACTTTAGGGGAAATGCTTTCAATTTTTCACCATTGAGGATAATGTTTGCTGTGGGTTTATCATATATGGCTTTTATTATGTTGAGGTATGTTCCTTCTATGCCTGCCTACTGGAGGGTTTTTATTATAAATGGATGCTGAATTTTCTCAAAGGCTTTCTCTGCTCTATTGAGATAATCATATGGTTTTTATCTTCCAATTTGTTAATGTTGTGTATCACATTGATTTGTGAATATTGAAGAATCCTTGCATCCCTGATATAAAGCCCACTTGGTCATGATGTATGCTCTTTTTAATATGTTGTTGGATTCTGTTTGCTAGAATTTTGTTGAAGATTTTTGCATCTATGTTCATCAGTGAATTGGCCTGTATCTTTTTTGTGGCATCTCTGTCTGGTTTTGGTATTAGGGCAGAAAAATATTCAGCAGGTAAAGGAACATGATAAATGCCCACCAAACCAAACAAAAGAGGAGAAGATAGGGAGTCTATCTGAAAAAGAATTCAGAATAATGATAGTAAAGATGATCCAAAATCTTGAAAACAAAATGGAGTTATAGATAAATGGACTAGAGGCAAGGATTGAGAAGATGCAAGAAATGTTTAACAAGGAATAGAAGAAATTTTTTAAAAGAGTCAGTCAATAATGAATAATGCAATAACTGAGATCAAAAGCACTCTGGAGGGAATCAACAGGAGAATAACTGAGGCAGAAGATAGGATAAGTGAGGTGGAAGATAGAATGGTGGAAGTAAATGAAGCAGAATGGAAAAAGGTAAAAGAATTTTAAAAAATGAGTACAACCTCAGAGACCTCTGGGACAATGTTAAATGCCCCAATGTTCGAATCATAGGAATCCCAGAAGAAGACAAAAAGAAAGGGCATGAGAAAATACTTGAGATAATAGTTGAAAACTTCCTTAAAATGGGAAAGGAAATAGTCACCCAAGTCCAAGAAACCCAGAGAGTCCCAAACAGGATAAACCCAAGGTGAAACACCCCAAGACACATATTAATCAAATTAATGAAGATCAAACACAAAGAGCAAATATTAAAAGTAGCAAGGAAAAAACAACAAATAACACACAAGGGGATTCCCAGAAGGATAACAGCTGATCTTTCAATAGAAACTCTTCAGGCCAGAAGGGAATGGCAAGACATACTTAAAGTGATGAAAGAGAAAAACCTACAACCCAGATTACTATACCCAGCAAGGATCTCATTCAAATATGAAGGAGAAATCAAAAGCTTTACAGACAAGCAAAAGCTCAGAGAATTGAGCACGACCAAACCAGCTGTTCAACAAATGCTAAAAGATCTTCTCTAGCCAGGAAACATAGAAAAGGTTTATAAACTCAAACCCAAAACAATAAAGTAAATGGCAATGGAATCATACTTATCAATAATTACCTTAAATGTAAATCAATTCAATGCCCCAACCAAAAGACAAAGACTGGCTGAATGAATACAGGTCTTGTTTCTGTATCAGCATTCATTATGCTGTCTACAAGAGACCCACCTCAAACCAAGGGACACATACAGACTTAAAGTGAAAGGCTGGAAAAAAGATATTTCATGCAAATGGAGACCAAAAGAAAGCAGGAGTAGCAATACTCATATCAGATAAAATAGACTTTGCAATGAAGGCTGTGAAAAGAGACAAAGAAGGACACTACATAATGATCAAAGGATCAATCCAAGAAGAAGATATGACAATTATAAATATATATGCACCCAACTTAGGAGCACCACAATATATAAGGTAAGTGCTAACAAGTATGAAAGGGGAAATTAACAGTAACACAATATAGTGGGATACTTTAATACCCCACTCACACCTATGGATAGATCAACCAAACAGAAAATTAGAAAGGAAACACAAACTTTAAATGATACAATGGACCAGTTAGATCTAACTGATATCTATAGAACATTTCACCCCCAAAATATGAATTTCACCTTTATCTCAAGTGCACATGGAACATTCTCCAGGATAGACCACATCCTGAGCCATAAATCTAGCCTTTGTAAATTCAAAAAAATTTAAATCATCTGAAAGCACCTTTTCTGATCACAATGCAGTAAGATTAGATGTCAACTACAGGGGAAAAAAAACTATTAAAAATACAAACATATGGAGGCTAGACAACACACTTTGAATAACCAACAAATCACAGAAGAAATTTTTTAAAAAGTCAAAAAAGAAATCAAAATATGCATGGAAACAAATGAAAATGAAAACACAACAACCCAAAACCTATGGGATTCAGTAAAAGCAGTGCCAAGGGGAAGGTTCACAGCAATACAAGCTTATCTCAAGAAGCAAGAGAAAAATCAAGTAAATAACCTAACTTTGCACCTAAAGCAACTAGAAAAAGAAGAAATGAAGAAACCCAGAGGTAGTAGAAGGAAAGAAATCATAAAAATTAGGGCAGAAGTAAAAGAAACAAATGAGACTATAGCAAAAATCGAAAACTAAAAGCTGGTTCTTTGAGAAGATAAATAAAACAGACAAGCCATTAGCCAGACTCATCAAGAAAAAAAGGGAGAAGAATCAAATAACAAAATTAGAAATGAAAATGGAGAAATCACACCAGACAACACAGAAATACAAAGGATCGTAAGAGACTACTATTAGCAACTATATGCCAATAAAATGGACAACTTGGAAGAAATGGACGAATCCTTAGGAAAGTATAACCTTCCAAAACTGAACCAGGAAGAAACAGAAAATCTTAACAGACCCATCATAAGCACGGAATTCAAAACTGTAATAAAAAATCTTCCAACAAACAAAGCCCAGGACCAGATGGCTTCACAGGTGAATTCTACCAAAAACTTTGAGAAGAGCCAACACCTATCCTACTCAAACTCTTTCAGAAAATTGCAGAGGAAAGCAAACTGCCAAACTCATTCTATGAGGTCACCATCACCCTAATACCAAAATCATACAGAGATGCCTTTTCTAAATCCAGCTTGAACATCTGGAAGTTCATGGTTCATGTACTGTTGAAGCCTGACTTGGAGAATTCTGAGCATTACTTTACTAGTGTGTGAGATGAGTACAATTGTGCCATAGTTTGAGCATTCTTTGGCATTGCCTTTCTTTGGAATTGAAATGAAAACTGATCTTTTCCAGTCCTATGCCCATGGCTGAGTTTTCCAAATTTGCTGGCATATTGAGTGTAGCACTTTTATAACATCATTTTTCAGGATTTGACATGGCTCCACTGGAATTCCATAACCTCCACTAGCTTTGTTTGTAGTGATGCTTTCTAAGGCCCACTTGACTTTGCATTCAAGGATGTCTGGCTCTAGGTGAGTGATCAGACCATTGTGATTATCTGGGTCATGAACATCTTCTTTGCATAGTTCTGTGTATTCTTGCCACCTCTTCTTAATATCTTGTGTTTCTGATAGGTCCATACCATTTCTGTTCTTTATTGTCCCCATCTTTGCATGAAATGTTCCTTTGGTATCTCTAATTTTCTTGAAGAGGTCTCTAATCTTTTCCATTCTATTGTCTTCCTCTATTTCTTTGCACTGATCACTGAGGAAGGCTTTCTTATCTCTCCTTGCTATTCTTTCCAACTCTGCATTCAGATGCTTATATGTTTCCTTTTCTCCTTTGTTTTTCACTTCTCTTCTTGTTTCAGCTATTTGTAAGGCCTCCTCAGACAACCATTTTGATATTTTGCACTTCTTTTTCTTGGGGATGGTCTCGATCCCTGTCTCTTGTACAATGTCATGAACCTCCATCCATAGTTCTTCAGGCACTCTGTCTATCATATCTAATCCCTTGAATCTATTTGTCACTTCCACTGTATAATTGTAACGGATTTTATTTAGGTCATACCTGAATGATCTAGTGGTTTTCCCTACTTTCTTCTATTTAAGTCTTAATTTGGCAATAAGGAATTCATGATCTGAGCCACAGTCAGCTCCTGGTCTTGTTTTTGCTGACTGTATAGAGCTTCTCCATCTTTGACTACAAAGAAAGATGCAGCCAAAAAAAGCAAAAACAACACCCAGTTGCAGATGTGACTGGTGATGGAAGTAAAGTCTGATGCTCTAAAGGACAATATTGCATAGGAACCTGGAATCAACATAAATTGGAACTAGTCAAACAGGAGATGGCAGGACTGAACATCGACATTTTAGGAATCAGTGAACTGAAATGGAAAGGAATGAGTGAATTTAACTCAGATAACCATTATATCTACATCTGTGGGCAAAAATCCCTTAGAAGAAATGGAGTAGCCCTCCTGGTCAACAAAAGAGTCCAAAGGGCAGTTCTTGGGTGCAGTCTCAAAAACAACAGAATGATCTCTGTTCGTTTCCAAGGAAACCATTCAATATCACAGTAATGCAAGTCTATGCCCAACAAGAATGCTGAAGAACCTGAAGTTGAATGGTTCTATGAAGACCTATAAGATCATCTAGAACTAACACCCTCAAAAAAATTTCCTTTTCATTATAAGGGACTAGAATGCAAAAAAATCAAGAGATACTTGGAGTAAAAGGCAAGTTTGGTCTTGGAGTACAGAATGAAGCAGTGCAAAGGCTAAGAGAGTTTTGCCAAGAGAATGCACTGGTCATAGCAAACACCCTCTTCCAACAACACAAGAGAAGACTCTACACGTGGACATTACTAGATGGTCAATACTGAAATCAGAATGATTATATTCTTTGCAGCCAAAGATAGAGAAGTTCTATACAGTCAGCATAAACAAGACCAGGAGCTGACTGTGGCTCAGATCATGAACTCCTTATTGCCAAATTCAGACTTAAATTGAAGAAAGGGAAAACCATTAGACCATTCAGGTATGATCTAAATCAAATCCCTTATGATTATACAGTGGAGGTGACAAATTCAAGGGATTAGATCTGATAGAGTGCCTGAAGAACTATGGATGGAGGTTCATGACATGGTGCAAGAGGCATTGATCAAGACCATCCCCAAGAAAAAGAAACGCAAAAAGGCAAAATGGTTGTCTGAGGAGGCCTTACAAATAGCTGTGAAAAGAAGAGAAGCAAAAGGCAAAGGAGAAAAGGAAAGGCATACCTGTTTGAATGCAGAGTTTGAAAGAATAGCAAGGAAAGATAAGAAAGCCTTCCTCAGTGATCAGTGCAAAGAAATAGAGGAAAACAACAGAATGGGAAAGACTAGAGATCTCTTCAAGAAAATTAGAAATACCAAGGGAACATTTCATGCAAAGATGGGCACAATAAAGGACAGAAATGGTATGGACCTAACAGAAGCACACACTATTAAGAGAAGGTGACAAGAATACACAGAAGAACTATACAAAAAAGATCTTCATGACCCAGATAATCACAATGGTCTGATCACTCACCTAGAGCCAGACATCCTCGAATGCAAAGTCAAGTGGGCCTTAGGAAGCATCACTATGAACAAAGCTAGAGGAGGTGATGGAATTCCAGTTGAGCTATTTCAAATCCTGAAAGATGATGTTGTAAAAGTGCTGCACTCAATATGCCAGCAAATTTGGAAAACTCAGCTGTGGCCACAGGACTGGAAAAGGTCAGTTTTCATTCCAGTCCCAAAGAAAGGCAATGCCAAAGAATACTCAAGCTACTGCACAATTGCATTAATCTCACACACTAGCAAAGTAATGCTCAAAATTCTCCAAGCCAGGCTTCAACAGTACATGAACCGTGACCTTCCAGATGTTCAAGCTGGATTTAGATAAGGCAGAGAAACCAGAGATCAAATTGCCAACATCTGTTGGATCATTGAAAAAGCAAGAAAGTTCCAGAAAAACATCTGTTTCTGCTTTATTGGCTATACACAAAGCCTTTGACTGTGTGGATTCCAACAAACTGTGGAAAATTCTGAAAGAGATGGAAATACCAGACCACCTGACCTGCCTCCTGATAAATTCATATGCAGATCAAGAAGCAACAGTTAGAACTGGACATGGAACAACAGAGTGGTTCCAAATCAGGAAAGGAGTACATCAATGGTATATATTGTCACCCTGCTTATTTAACTTATATGCAGAGTACATCATGCGAATTGCTGGGCTGTATGAAGCACAAGCTGGCATCAAGATTGCTGGAAGAAATATCAATAACTTCAGAAATGCAGATGACACCACACTATGACAGAAAGCAAAGAAGAACTAAAAGGCTCTTGATGAAAGTGAAAAGGTAGCTTAAAACTCAACATTCAGAAAACTAAGATCCTGGCATCTGGTCCCATCACTTCATGGCAAATAGATGAGGAAACAATGGAAACAGTGAGACTCTTTATTTTCTTGGGCTCCAAAATCGCTGCAGATGGTGACTGCAATCATGAAATCAAAATACGCTTGCTCCTTGGAAGAAAAGCTATGACCAACCTAGACATCATATTAAAAAGCAGAGATAGTACTTTGCCAACAAAGGTCCATCAAGTCAAAGTTATGGTCTTCCCAGTAGTCATGTATGGATGTGAGAGTTGGACTATAAAGAAAGCTAAGTGCTGAAGAATTAATGTTTTTGAACTGTGGTGTTGGAGAAACTTTGGAGAGTCCTTGGACTACAAGGAGATCCAGCCAGTCCATCCTAAAGGAAATCAGTCCTGAATATTCATTGGAAGGACTAATGCTGAAGCTGAAACTCCAATACTTTGGCCACCTGAGGCGAAGAACTGACTCATTGTAAAAGACCCTGGTGCGGGGAAGGATTGAAGGCGGGAGGAGAAGGGGACGACAGAGGATGAGACAGCTGGATGGCATCCCTGACTTGATGGACATGAGGTTGAGTAAACTCTGGGAGTTGGTGATGGATAGGGAAACCTGGCGTGCTGGAGTCCATGGGGTTTCAAAGAGTCAGACATGACTGAGCAACTGAACTAACCTGAGAACTCAAACCAATATTGACTCATAGAAGATCTTAACAAAATACTATGGAATTGGATTGAGGACAAAAGCAGAGAGTCTAGGGAAAAGAGACCAATGTGGAAAATTGTAATTATGAATCTCGAGCACATCCAGTGGCAAGGAGTCCCTGTCCTTCCAGCACATGCATTCCTACCACCTGTGTGGTCTGTCCCTCCAGTGGTGATGGATGCACTGGATTCACATAGCTTGATGACCAGCCATTAACATTATTCCAACCACCATCCTCTCTTCCCACCCCATCCTAATTCTATAGCTCCTGAGCAAACTGATTATAATTTGACTTTTCATACAGATTCTTCTATGGGAATAGAATGTTGTGAACCAATATCTGATATGCACATTGATGGTATTTCTTATTATATTAAAGTCCAAGGAATTTGGTTGGCATGGTACAATTTTTTAGTTTAATTCTGAGTGTACTGACAGAATCAATTTTTTGGACCTTTAAGGTAAGACCTTGGTGATGTCAACTTTTCCTGTAAGGACACTTAGGTCATCATCTGCCTCCTACAACACATGTTGTCTATAACTGTGTATTCTTAAAAGCAGGCTCCACTTAGAAGAGGCAAACTCAAAGAGAGCAGCATGGCTTCTGCTCAGTTCTATTTGTTCTATAAAAACAGAATTCCATTTTAAAACAGAATAGCTACAAGAAGTACAGAGGAAGCAACCAACGCCTGAAATTTTGTGTTGTACAGATCAAAGAGGAATAAAATCAGGCTGCTAGTCAAGTCAGGCAACATCCCAATGTCTCAGTTCCCCTTGCTTTAAAATTGAAAAAATGAAAGGCTTTACAATTCATTTAACATTCAAAGAAAAACAAAACTTAAGTAGGCCTTTTAAATCATTCAGTTCAGTTCAGTTCAGTTTCAGTTCAGTTGCTCAGTCGTGTCTGACTCTTTGTGACCCCATGAATCACAGCACGCCAGGCCTCCCTGTCCATCACCAACTCCCGGAGTTCACTCATCAGACTCATGTCTATCGAGTCGGTGATGCTATCCAGCTGTCTCATCCTCTGTCATCCCCTTCTCCTCCTGCCCCCAATCCCTCCCAGCATCAGAGTCTTTTCCAATGAGTCAACTCTTCGCATAAGGTGGCCAAAGTACTGGAGTTTCAGCTTTAGCATCATTCCGTCCAAAGAAATCCCAGGGCTGATCTCCTTCAGAATGGACTGGCTGGATCTCCTTGCAGTCCAAGGGGCTCTCAAGAGTCTTCTCCAACACCACACTTCAAAAGCATCAATTCTTCAGCGCTCAGCTTTCTTCACAGTCCAACTCTCACATCCATACATGACCACTGGAAAAACCATAGCCTTGACTAGACAGACCTTTGTTGGCAAAGTAATGTCTCTGCTTTTCAATATGCTATCTAGGTTGATCACAACTTTCCTTCCAAGGAGGAAGCGTCTTTTAGTTTCATGGCTGCAGTCACCATCTGCAGTAATTTTGGAGCCCAAAAAATAAAGTCTGACACTGTTTCCACTGTTTCCCCATCTATCTGCCATGAAGTGATGGGACTGGATGCCATGATCTTCGTTTTCTGAATGTTGATCTTTAAGCCAACTTTTTCACTCTCCTCTTTCACTTTCATCAAGAGGCTTTTTAGTTCCTCTTCACTTTCAGCCATAAGGGTGGTGTCATCTGCATATCTGAGATTATTGATATTTCTTCCGGCAATCTTGACTCCAGCTTGTGCTTCTTCCAGCCCCGTGTTTCTCATGATGTACTCTGCATATAAGTTAAATAAGCAGGGTGACAATATACAGCCTTGATGTACTCCTTTTCCTATTTGGAACCAGTCTGTTGTTCCATGTCCAGTTCTAACTGTTGCTTCCTGACTTGCATATAGGTTTCTCAAGAGTCAGGTCATTACATTGGCAAAAACCTTTTTAAATTTTAACATATAATGCTCCAGAATATTAAATTGATAGAAGTTGAGCCTGGCAGGATATAGTCTATAGGGTCACAAAGAGTCACACAAGACTGAAGCGACTTAATACAGACACACACACACTCTTAAGTTGTTAGTGGTCATATAAATCAGTACAAATTTGGAAGGAAGGTAATTTGTCTATAGATCAGGGCTCTTAAAGTTTTTCATACCATTTGCTTGAGGAATTCTACATATTTTAATCTGAGGAAATAGTTAAAAAAAAAACAGAAAAAGCAATAAACATGGAGAGGTTCATTACAAATGTAAATATATATATATATGTATGATTTTTTAAAAGCTTTGCCATAACTCTGAAAGAATGAAAAATGTACAAAACTCTATACTTGCTTTGATTACTCAATTAAAAAAAATGAACTAGAAAAAATTATTGAATAAATAGCAAGAATCATGTCGAGGTTCATGCTTTTATCCAAATATACCATTCCAAGGGTTTTTTAAAAAAGGAAATCCATAGACTGAAGTGGAATACGTTAATAGATGAAAACATACATTACAGTGTTACCTGTTGTTGTTTAATCGCTAAGTCTTGTCCAACTCCTCTGCAATTCCATGGACTGTAGCCTGCCAGGCTCCTCTGTCCATGGGACTTCCCAGGCAAGAATATTGCAGTGGGTTGCCATTTCCTCCTCCAAGGCATCTTCCCAACCCAGGTATCAAACCCGGGTCTCCTGCATTGGCTGGTTAATTCATTACCACTGAAGCACCAGGAAAGCCCATACAGTGTTATCTAGATGGCCCCAAACTGGAAATAATCTGTCAAACAAAACAGAAGTGAATTAGTCATAGTGATATATATTTGCATTACTGATCACTATCTAGTTATAAAGATTATGTAGAAATATGAAATAACTATGATATAATTTTAAGTAGAGAAATAGTTTCTATATATTAAATGCTTACCATGAGCCTGTCATTCTGTTACTCAATTTATATACTTTATCGCTTTTGGCACCCCACTCCAGTACTCTTGCCTAGAAAATCCCATGGACAAAGGAGCCTGGTAGGCTGCAGTCCCTGGGGTCGCTAAGAGTCGGGCATGACTGAGCGACTTCACTTTCGCTTTTCACTTTCATGCATTGGAGAAGGACATGGCAACCCACTCCAGTGTTCTTGCCTGGAGAATCCCAAGGACGGGGGAGCCTAGTAGGCTGCCGTCTGTGGGGTCGCACAGGGTCGGACACAACTGAAGCGACTTAGCAGTAGCAGTAGCAGTAGCAGTGCTAGCAGAACCTGATAAGTAGGTAGAGTGCTATCCTCAGTGACAGTAAGACAGTTGTAACAAGGTTGCTTAATAATTTTCCTGAGTTCACACAGCTAGTAGTCAGACCTAAAGCTAACTGATATCAAAGCCATTTCCCCTTAACTAAAAATGTTATAAAATCCCTAGACACCTAAGGTAGTAAACAAAGTAAATATAATACACATATATGGAGAAAAAGAGAAAATCAGAGTGGAGCAATGGTGTTCAGTTCAGTTCAGTTCAGTTCAGGCACCTCAGTTGTGTCCGACTCTTTGTGACCCCATGAACTGCAGCACGCCAGGCCTCCCTGTCCATCACCAACTCACAGAGCCAACCCAAACTCATGTCCATTGAGTCGGTGATGCCATCCACCCATCTTATTCTCTGTCGTCCCCTTCTCCTCCTGCCCTCAATCTTTCCCAGCATCAGGGTCTTTTCAAGAGTCAGCTCTTAACATCAGGTGGCCAAAGTATTGGTGTTTCAGCTTCAACATCAGTCCTTCCAATGAACACCCAGGTGCAATGGTATAGATAGTCTCATAGTAATTTTTTCCCTTCTATTACAGTGTTGAGTACAAACAAACTAGCAAATAAAATGTTAACAGTGAGAATCAGACAAAAGTCTGGAAAGATGTATACTAAAGTGTTAATAGAGTTTTGTTAAAGTGGCAAAGTTCAGTGTAATTTTCTCCTTTTCTCTATTTTACAAGGTTTTTTGGTAACATATATTGCTTCCCTGGTAGCTCAACTGGTAAAGAATCTGCCTGCAATGCAGGAGCCACAGGTTTGATCCCTAGGTTGGGAAGGTTGCCTGGAGAAGGGATAGGTTACCCATTCCTGTATTCTTGGGCTTCCCTGGTGGCTCAGATGGTAAAGAATCTGCCTGTGATGGCTAAGACCTGGGATCGATCCCTGAGTTGGGAAGATCCCCTGGAGAAGGGAACAGCTACCCACTCCATGGGTAGAGTTCCATGGACATGATGGACAGAGGAAACTGGCAGGCTACAGTCCATGGGGTCACAAAGAGTCAGACATGACTGAGTGATTTTCACACTTCACATAAGACTTTTGAAAAATACTTTAAATGCTTCAGCAACACATATGCTAAGATTGGAAAGATACTGAGAAAGATAGTATGGCCCCTGCACCGGGATGACACACAATTTAATGGAGCATCACATACACACACACACACACACACACATACATATACATCTGTCCTCTGTGATACAGAAACCAGAGCTCTGTAAACTTATTGATCATTGAAACACTGTGATATTCAGAAACAGCAATGGTACTCCTGGTGGTATAAGTGTTATTAAGAATACAGTATATCTGTCATTTCTTTCAAAATTCTTGGTGTTACTTTCTATAGAGTCCTATTTTTTAAAACAGGTTTGAGAAGAAAATCTAAAAGCTGATATTCCTTTTTTTACTCCCTTCCTCTCCTTTCCTTTGCTTTTTTAACTATAAAATTTGTGTGGTATGTGATAATAGTAACTCTCTCCGTTTATGTGATAAGTGCAAGGGCAATTTTATTTTCATTATATTCTTCCTGTATTTGAAAGGTTTTGAAAAACACATTTAACAATTTAAATCTGAAAAATTATCTTTAAATTTAACATTATAAATTATTAAATTTGAAAGAGTTTAAAAGTATTTTTGAAATTTTAGAAGTTCTGTATTTATTGAAAATCAAAACATGGCACACATACCAAGTATAATGATATGTTTGGCAAAACTCTTGTAAGCACAACTCATGTTTTTTCCCTTTCTGATACAAACTTTCACCTGTGTTTTGAAGAGGCTCTAAAAAGAAACTAAAAGGAAAATTTGCTAAGTGAAAGTTTGAGAAGGTTCTGGGGTTGCCAACATCTTGCCTGCTTAACTGAACGTCGCATTGGCCGCTGCACGCACCGCATGGCTGGGCTGCAACACAGCACATGACACACATGTGACAGCACGAGCGGCTCGCGTTCTTTCCGAGTGGTGCTCTGGGGAGTCATCCTCAAGAACCACCCTCCTAAAGGCAGAAAACTCAGGGCTGGGGAGCGAGAGGGGTCTTTCCAAAACGCAAAAACTCTTCTGAGTGTTCTAAAAATGAAGAGGAGGAAAGGACAATGACTACTAGATGCTAAAATGTGACATTTGAAAGTGTTAGGAAAAATGCCAGACTGACAACTCCAGCTATAACCCCCCAAGTCAAAATGAAAGTTCAAGCTCAGGCTGATAGAGGCCCGACTTTTCTGAATGTTCGTCAGCAAGATGGGAAATTCATCAAACTACCCGGATGGCATGTCCTCCCTTTCTGAGCTGCTGGGAGGAAAGGTTTAGTTCCCAGGATCTATCCAGTTCTGTCTTGAAAGTCTGAACCTCAATCAGCATTGTGTGAGATACAAAGTCTATATTAGATATGCTTCACTCTGGGGAATTTATAGGAAGTGGGAGGAATACATCATACATAGGAAAAGTTGTATAAAAAACAAGGCCACATAAAATTGTCTGATGTGTGGAACAGACCATAAAGCAAAGAAATTCAGAGTGGAAAGGAGCTTCTACAGGAGGGAGAAGCACTAGAGACCTGGGGGAAGATGAGAAATGCACTGGGCCTGGAGGATTTTCCGTGGTGAATGGGGAGTAATGGGGGCAAGGCTGATATTTTAAAAAATCACCAGGCATTATAAACAGGAGTAAGAAGGGAGCAAATAAAACACAAACTAATTCTATCAGCATTAGTGACAAGTCATCATTCTAAGTTAGATTTCTGTGACAAGTTAAAATTTCAAAGGATTTTAAAAATATATTTATTTTTGGCTACACTGGTTGTTTGTTGCTGTGTATGGGCTTTCTTTAGTTGTGGTGCTCAGGCTTCTCATCACCGCGTCTTTCCTTGCTGCAGAGGACTGGCTCCAGGGTGTGCAGGCTTCAGCAGTTGCGGACAGTGGGCTCTAGAACTCTGATTCAGCAGTTGTGGCATTCAGGCTTAGTTGCCCTGTGGCGTGTGGAATCATCCCAGACCAGGGATGAAATCCATGTCCCCTGCTTTAGCAGGCAGATTCTTAACCACTGGACTACCACTGGACTCCCTGACAAGCATTTTTAAATGTCTTTATTCTGGTTGAGCTGCTAAGTCATGTCTGACTCTTTTGTGACCCTATGGACTATATAGCCCATGGGATTTCCCAGGCAAGAAGACTGCAGTGGGTTGCCATTTCCTCCTCCAGGGGATCTTCCCAACCCAGGGATCAAACATGTGTCTCCTGCATTGGCAGGTGGGTTCTTTACCATGAAGCCACCTGGGAAGCAGCCTTCCTAACAGTTAAGGGAGTAGGGCAACTACTCCTAAATCAGAGATAAGGAAACTTGGTTCAGAGAAGTTAAATAACTTGCCCAATTTACTCCATTTCTATTTTTAGTAACATTACCAGTTTGGTAATTCAGGGAGGTGCCAAGGACACAGAACATCTTTATTTGTAGCATAGCATATAATAAAGGATTACATTTATATGCATGTGAATAAATTAATATGGTTGGAGAAGAAGTCAGGCTGACAAAGCAACTATTAAGAAACTGACTTCTTTCTGGGGGCCTAATATGAAAAAATATGACTGATACCATACTTGTCAATTATAACTGTGCCACAGCTACAAGTGCAAGCTGAATTGAAATCCAGTTGCCAAAAACTAAGGAGAACTTCAGAACCACCAATAGCAGGATATTGTCCAAAGCTGGGAGCAGATAGTCTTGCTGTCTTCCTACTATATCTAGACCAGACTGCATCTAGAATGTTTGGTCTATTCTGGGCTCTGTCTGTTAACTGGAACACTGATATGTGGGAATAAATCTGGAGGAAGCACCTAAGATGGTGATGGGGCTGGAAACCACCATAACCTAGTAATACCTTAAAAGTTGGGTGTATTTCTCCTGAAGAAGGTTTATTAAGGGAAGACACGAACATCAAGTTCAATGGGTACAAGTTACATTTAAGTAGAGTTTCACCCAGAACTGAAAAGGACTTGCTTACAACCTGAGATACTCATCGAAAGTTAACCTCCCAGTTCTTGGAAATAGTCTCATAGCCTGGAAATGCCATTTTTCATGATGCTCTAGAAGGTACTCTTCTTTTAGGAGGTAAATTTATAAGGTCTCCTTCTTGCCCCCAAACCCTATGATTTCTCAATCTAGCTACCTTACTTCTCTCGTGGGAATCGAGTTAGAATGAAACAGTTCTTAAATTCCCTTCTTGCTCTCTCCTTCCATGAAGTATCTCATTCTAAAGTTCAGCTTCACTTGTGTTTCACAGTGATATCAGAGACAGGAATCTTTCATTTCAGCTTGACTCTCAAGATCTTATCCTCAAATGAACTTACCACTACCAACTGAAGTAAGTTCTTAAAATCTTCTGTCAATGAATCATCAAATGAGTCAGCTTTTCAAGCTTAATTGGCATGGTTCCTTGATAACTATGTCACCTTGCCATATTCCTTTTTTAGTATTATTATTTTTTCCCCTAAACTCTGTTTTTAAACTCAAACATCCTGCTTTCAACACTCTTTGTATCTAAGAATATAGTGGGGCTGATGACACAGGACGAGAAACTTGTAAAGGGTAACAAATATTTTCCTTTTGACTGGTAGATGTTGTCAGGAGTAGAGAAGGACTGATGTGAAATTCTGGGCTTGACCTTAAGGAAGTAACTGGAAGTCTTAAGAGTATCGTGCGAAAGACTTGCCTCCAGACAGGATCAGTCACTGTAGGAAAAGTAGGTGGCTGTGTTCGCATGTGTTCTGAGAGATTCTGGGAAGTCCCTACCCTTTCCCCTACATGTACACCCACCCATTGCTCCATCTTTCTGTCTTTAGAAATAATTTCATTTAGGCCACAAAGTCTTTTAAGACTTTAAAAAGCTCCTTGTTCGTGCTAGGTCACTTCAGTCGTGTCTGACTCTTCTCAACCCTATGGACCATAGCCCTCCAGGCTCCTCTGTCCATGGGATTATCTGGGCAAGAATACTGGAGTGGGTTGCCATGGCCTCCTCCAGGGGACCTTCGCAACCCAGGGATCGAACCCACATCTCTTATGTCTCCTGCATTGCAGGCAGGTTCTTTACACTAGCACTACCTGGAAGCCCAATAAGCTCGGGGCAGAATACTGTGGAGAAGCGGGAAACGGGGAGTAGTTTCATAAAGTTGCCTAGTTGAGTCTGTCTGTTCCTTTACAACCAGCCTTAAGGCTAAGAGAAGGTGTAGGCCTGGGTTGAAGGCAACTCTGCCACTAACCAGCTATATCACCAGAGGCAGCTGATGCTCTCTCAGCCTTAGTTTCTTCCTATGTAAAGCAATGAAGCTTAGCTGGCTGCATTTTGAAGGAAGTAAAGATAATGCACTGAATTTCCTGTCACAGTTAGTATGTAACCATAGAGCCTGAACTTAAGGAACCCTTAACCACTAGGATAAGTGATTTGTCTTAAAAGCTGGATTGGGGGATAACAGAGTCTGCTCAGTCAGACTTCATGCAGAAGTGAAAATCCTGGGATTTGCAGAGAATATGCTCTTAACAGTAAATGCCCTCTATAATGAGGTGTGACAGCTTAGGCTGGGGGCAAATATTTCATGAGATCTTAATTGCCAGAAATAAGAAGTTGAGGTGCCGAGATGGGGAGAAGCTACTTGTATTTTTAGTGTTCTGGGTTGTTTTATGTTTTTCTAGAAGAAAGATATTAAATTTACATTTGAGATGGATTATTTCAGGGTAAGAAGATTAATAATTTTTTTTTAATCACATAAAGGTAAAGCCAAGATCCTGATCTGGAATAGAAAGTTTGAGACCGTTCATTCCTTTATTCCCACAGTCCCAACCTTTTTGACACCAGGGACTGGCTTCATGGAAGACAGTTTTTCCAGACCTGGGGGGCAAAGGTGGGGGTCACAGAATGGTTTAGGCTATAATGCAAGTGGTGGGGAGTGGCAAAGGAAGCTTCACTTGCTCGCCTCCTGCTGTGCAGCCAGGTTCCTAACAGGGCCGGGGGTTGGAGACCTCTGCTTTATTGACTCAGCAAATATTTGAGTACTTGCTATACATATATTACACAAGGTAGTGAACATAAAAAGCACTGATTATGCAAAAAGGTTGTCTTTGCAGTGAGTAGAATTACAGTCTTGAACCTGTGTTTCCTTGGGGTCTGGAAGGAGAAGTTTGGTTAATGGACTCTGGTCTATAGGAAACTGGGTCCCTCCACCATGGCAGCAGGATAGGGACTGAGGGAGAGATACCCTTCCTTTGAGGAGAGGATAGGAAATGTTTCAGACTTCCCCAGTGGCTCAGCAGTAAAGAATCTGCCTGGAATGCAGGAGCCGCAGGAGACATGGGTTTGATCCCCTGGGTCAGGAAGATCCCTTGGAGGAAGGCATGGCAACCCACTCCAGTATTCTTGCCTGGAGAATCCCATGGACAGAGGAGCCTGGTGAGCTACAGTCCATGGGGTCACAAAGAGTCAGACAGGACTGAAGCAACTTAGCAAGCACTTAGGAGATATTTTGGAGGATCCAGATATTTTTTCTTTTATGCATCATTTTTTCTTTCTCCTTAAGTAAAGTTAGGCTAAATGTTGCAGTCTATTCCCCATTGAGAAGGGCTACCCTTGAGGCTCCAAGTAGTTGACTGAAATAAGCACACCCTAGGAATTCCCAGAAGTTTGAGGGAGGAGAAGTCAGATATTGACATTCCTGCAGTCAGGCGAGAGGTGAATCTCAGAGTTATTTGGGCATTAACTAGAATTGGGATTCTTTGAAAGCAGGACTCCTCAGTTACACATTTGTCCTTGTGAGCAGCTTGAATGATCCTCACAAAGTGCCTGAAGACACACTCTCATGATAGCAAGACACTGGGCACAGTTTCCAAGAGTATCAAGTCAAAGCAGCTCACTCCCCACAAACTCAAATAACATGAAACATGCAAGTTATTTTACATGCTGCAGAACAGATATGCTGAGCATGTGGACTAGAGCTTGCCAATCCAAGGTTATTTCCTTTTATTCCTCTTTTCCTTTCTTACCTATCATCCATGCTTCTCCCAAGCTCCCTCTTGGGCCCTTTCCTCAGTTCAGTTCAGTTCAGTTCAGTCACTCAGTCATGTCCGACTCTTTGAGAGCCCATGAATCACAGCACGCCAGGACTCCCTGTCCATCACCAACTCCCGGAGTTCACTCAAACTCACGTCCATCGAGTCGGTTGTGCCATTCAGCCATCTCATCCTCTGCCATCCCCTTCTCTTCCCGCCTTCAATCTTTTCCAGCATCAGGGTCTTTTCCAATGAGTCAACTCTTTGCATGAAGTGGCCAAAGTATTGTAGTTTCAGCTTCAGCATCAGTCCTTCCAATGAACACCCAGGACTGATCTCCTTTAGAATAACCTGGTTGGATCTCCTTGCAGTCCAAGGGACTCTCAAGAGTCTTCTCCAACACCACAGTTCAAAAGCATCAATTCTTCGGCACTCAGCTTTCTTCACAGTCCAACTCTCACATCCATACATGACTACTGGAAAAACCATAGCCTTGACTAGACGGACCTTTGTTGGCAAAGTAATATCTCTGCTTTTCAATGTGCTATCTAAGTTGGTCATACTTTCCTTCCAAGGAGTAAGCGTCTTTTAATCTCATGGCGGCAATCACCATCTGCAGTGATTTTGGAGCCCCAAAAAATAAAGTCAGCCACTGTTTCCACTGTTTCCCCATCTATCTGCCATGAAATGATGGGACTAGATGCCATGATCTTCGTTTTCTGAATGTTGAGCTTTAAGCCAACTTTTTCGCTCTCCTCTTTCACTTTCATCAAGAGGCTTTTGAGTTCCTCTTCATTTTCTGCCATAAGGGTGGTGTCATCTGCATACCTGAGGTTCTTGATATTTCTCCCAGCAATCTTGATTCCAGCTTGTGCTTCTTCCAGCCCAGCGTTTCTTATGATGTACTCTGCATATAAGTTAAATAAGCAGGGTGACAATATACAGCCTTGACGTACTCCTTTTCCTATAGGGAACCAGTCTGTTGTTCCATGTGCAGGTCTAACTGTTGCTTCCTGACCTGCATACAGATTTCTCAAGAGGCAGGTCAGGTGGTCTGGTATTCCCATCTCTTTCAGAATTTTCCAGTTTATTGTGGTCTACACAGTCAAAGGCTTTGGCATAGTCAATAAAGCAGAAATAGATGGTTTTCTGGAACTCTCTTGCATTTTCCACGATCCAGCGGATGTTGGCAATTTGATATCAGGTTCCTCTGCCTTTTCTAAAACCAGCTTGAACATCTGGAAGTTCACGGTTCACATACTGCTGAAGCCTGGCTTGGAGAATCTTGAGCATTATTTTACCAGCATGTGAGATGAGTGCAATTGTGCGGTAGTTTGAGCATTCTTTGGCATTGCCTTTCTTTGGGATTGGAATGAAAACTGACCTTTTCCAGTCCTGTGGCCACTGCTGAGTGTTCCAAATTTGCTGGCATATGGAGTGCAGCACTTTTACAGCATCATCTTCCAGGATTTGAAATAGCTTAACTGGAATTCCATCACCTCCACTAGCTTTGTTCGTAGTGATGCTTTCTAAGGCCCACTTGACTTCACATTCCAGGATGTCTGGCTCTAGGTGAGTGATCACACCAACGTGATTATCTCGGTTGTGAAGCTCTTTTTTGTACAGTTCTTCTGTGAATTCTTGCCACCTCTTTTTAATATCTTCTGCTTCTGTTAGGTCCGTACCATTTCTGTCCTTTATTGAGCCCATCTTTGCCTGAAATGTTCCCTTGGTATCTCTAATTTTCTTGAAGAGATCGCTAGTCTTTCTCATTCTGTTGTTTTCCTCTATTTCTTTGCATTGATCATAAATGAAAGCAAAGAAGAAATTAACATGTAGGGAAATCTGCCATGCTAAACACCATGTGGGCTGTTCCACATAAACTATATCATTTAATCCTTTACAGGGGTTTCCCCGGTGGCTCAGCCATAAAGAATCTGCCTGCAATGCAGGAGACGCAGGTTCAGTACCTGGGTCAGGAAGATTTCCTGGAGGAGGGCATGGCAACCCACCCCAGTATTCTTGCCTGGAGAATTCCATGGACAGAGGAACCTAGCAGGCTATATTCCAAGGGATCACAAAGAGTCAGACATTAGCACGAACACATGCACTAGCCCTTACAACAATTTGGCAAAATAGGTAAGTTTATCGCCTTTCTGTGATAAGAAATGGAAGCTGAGAGTCCTATGTCCAAAGTACCACAACCAGCAAGTAGGTAGCGGTCCTGGGGTCCAAATACAGGTTTAATGTAACAACAAAGTTCTTTACACCAAACCACAGAGGAAAGTGTATGTTGGGAGAGAAACATAATTAAAAAGGAAAACATATTGGGAGATATGTTTCTGCTTCCAAGCAAACATAAGTAACTACCCATCAGTAGACACTGACCTCCAGTTGTAACTAAAACCCACGACACAGGGGGCACAGGTTCAGACACTTCCTCTCCACCTGGAAAACTGCCGCAGAGGAAAGAGAAGTGGTAAAAAGCAGTTTCAGGCAGATCATGACAAAGTCAACTAATCTTTCTTGGGTGATAGGAGTAAAGGAGCCATATCTGTCTGTCCTGGGGAATCAGTTGCCTCGAAGGTTAATGTAAATCTGTTGTTTAAAACACAGGTTGTTTTATATATACAGCCCCAAAAGTTAAAGCTTAAAAAAAAAATCCCTCATTCATGCAAAATCATGCTGACATATGAAGGCACATCTGCAGTCCACAGCTTGATCATTTGTATCCCTCTTATAAAGCACCAACCACACAGGGCTTTGTAGACCAGTAACAGTTGGTGGGTGGGCACAGATGCATGAAAGTGTCACTTTCACTTTCAATTACAACACTCTTAGCACGGGTTATTCTAAGAAAAAAACAGCCATTTAAACCTCAACATGGTCTCCACATATCAAATTACAACAAATTCTTTCTTCCTTCTTTTTGTCTCTCTTTTTTTTTTTAAACTTGAGCAATCTGCGGGGCTGCTTAAAAGAAGTCTTTAGTACCTATAGACTTTCTGAAGGAAATGAGAGACATTAGGAGGTCTCAATTATATTTTCTTTCTGCATAAATCTGAGCAAGACTGTTATTTTTATCATCTCAAAGATTAAAGTTGTGCAGGCAGCACAAGGGTAGAATCTTGAGGTTTGCATATTTCTTCCCTGTTTCCCCTGTCTCCTGATCCTGAACCCACACACAGAGAGAACACATAAGCTGAGCGACTTACTCATGGCAAGCATTTGAACTGGTCTTTTTATACTCATATTGTGGAATCTGTTTAAAAAACCACACCAGACAACCACCATGCCACCCACTTCACCTTTCTTTTGTCATCTGTGTTTTGTGGTAACATGGTTTTCTATCACAGAATGATGACACTCTTGCCTTAAGTGGTTTCTGTGATGAATTCCCAGACAGAGTTTGGGGGAAAAGCGTTATTTCTCTTTTGCTTCCCCTACCCCAAAGGTCCCTTATGTGTACCTCAAACGCTTCAGCCTCGTCTTCTCCTTTTGAGGGGAAATTAGTCAGTGGCTCAGAGGGATATACCCCAGCTCTTACCTCAGTGGCTTACCAAAACCAGAACCGGCCCCTCACTCAGTCAGGTCCAATCATGATCTTCCACAGACCCTGAAGCCATACTTGAACCTGGATTTTTTTCCCCCACTTAGGATTCCCCTTGGAGAAAAAGAATCAGGGAAACCACATGCAGAGGATTGAGCAAAGAACAGAAGTCCCAGAGCCTTCCAGCTTCAACTGTGCTTGCTGTCCTGATGGCCCTCCCAGGGCTAGAGAGGGAGAGAATCTAGCACAGGGGCGAGAGTGGCTGTTAGGCCCCTTGGGGAAGGGACCTCTTGGGCTCTCTTGTGAGGTCTGCAAGTGTGCAGAAACCCCTGCAGTTGCTAGGAAGATGCAGACATCCATGCCTGACAAATAATTGGTGCTCAATGGATGCACTAAATAGCTGAATGGTTGAATGAATAAATGGGCAAAAAGAAGCAGAAGAGAAGAGGATGAAGCAGAGCTTCACAGATCACTTTCATTTGCCTTCCTTCCTGGGCTCTTTTTTTTTTTTTTTCTTTTTTTTTTAAGATTTCTATCTATTTTATTGTTTGGCTGTGCTGGGTCTTCACTGCTGCATGCGGACTTTCTCTAGTTGCGGCGAGGAGGGGCTACTCTCTAGTTGCAGTGCAAGGGCTTCTCATTGCAGTGGATTTTCTTGTTGGGGATCACTGGCTCTAGGCTTGCAGGCTTCAGCAGTTGGATCCTGTGGGCTCAGTAGTTGCAGTTCGCAGACTTAGCTGCCCTGAGGGATGTGCTATCTTCCCAGACCAGTGAGTGAACGTGTGTCCCTTGTATTGCAAGGCAGATTCTTATCCATTGGACCACCAGGGAAGCACAGCAGTTATCCTTTTTCTTTTTTGCTCCTCACCCTTAAGAATAGCCATGCCACTTTTATTTTCTTATTTCCTAATTACTCTCTTAATTTTTTCCCCAGATGTTTCATGTACATTGGTTTATAAAGCGAGATCACACAGAAGAGCTAATAATGAAAAACAATCCAGTTACAAGGAAAAGCTCTATTCTTTCAGCTTTAATCCTTTTCTCCAGAGGGAGACAGTTTTAACTCTCTTAACTTCTGCTTGTTGGAATGCAGGTTCAGATTCAATAGGTCTTGATGAGGCCCAAGATTTTGCACTTCTACCATTTGCCTGGTAATGCCAAAGCTGCCCTATGGAGGAGTCTAGAACTTTGAGTAGCAAGGACCTAGACCATTGCTATAGTGTCTTCCAGCTTCAATTCTTGTCAAATCTCTTCCACTCTCACCCCCCACTTGGCATTCTGCCATCATCAGTGACTCAGAAAGCCTCAAACATGCCGTGCTCTTCAAACCTGCTTGGCTTTGTACATCTTCCCTCTGCTCCTCAGCCCCTTCACTGAATGAGCTTCTTTGTGTCTCAGCTCACACTTAATCTCTTCTATGAAACCTCCCCCAGATTCCCATCCTACCAGATGGTCAGGCCCTCTCTTCTCTGTGCTTATCACATTGTAGTATAACATGCTGTTTCCATGTCCAGGGCTATTGCATAGGATTGCTCAGGTTGCGCCCAAGGACAAGGATCCCTGGTCGAGGAAGCAAGAGGGGCTGAAGTCCATCCTGTTCTCTGCTTGCTGCGTCAGTGGAGGCCTAGTGCAGAGCTGCCTCTGCTAGGAGGCAAGGACGACTTTTTCTTTTTCACACAAAGGTACCATATGGGCTGATTTTCTGTCTTTTCTACCAGATGTGGTGCCCTTGAGGAAGGAATCAAGTCTCTTTCACCTTTATGTTTTTATTTACGAGCATAGTGCCTGTCATAGTTCAGTGTTCAATGAAATGTTTGTTGAATGGGTAAATGATAAGAAAAAGAAATGAAGCACAAAAGCAAAGCACAGACAATAATTTCACTCAGTTCTAAAATTAACTGAATTGTAAGCAAGAGGTCTGGAATTTGCTAATTGCTGATAAAAAGGCAAGGACTTAAAAACTCCACTTTGCTAAAAAGGATGGTAATAAGTATTGGTGAAAAGATATAAAGGTTATAGTCAGCACCTTTAGAAGACTCATTAGAACCAGTAAAGAAATAGGCTGCCCAGAATCAGTGCTAAATGGTCATGTCTTTTCAGATCTAGGGAAATATGAGGAAGATTCTGAGGATATTATTTGGTCCTAAGATTTAGAGGCTCCTAAAATCAGCAAGAAGGTCCTGAGAACAAGAAGACGTGATGACAAAAAACCATGCATTTATATAGAGGGGCTGAAGTCAAACAAAACATGCATTAGATTGTGAAAATGAGATTCCCATGACTGCTAGGAGCCTGGGCTTTATTGAGAAAGGCACAACCCGGATAAAGAAGCATCTTGACACAGATCTTTTAAATGGGGTCCATTCGATCTGCTTTGCATGAGCTCCTTGGGTGTTTCCACAGAATGTCTCTCCAATAAGACTGGAAGCTTCTGGAAGTTGGGACCAAGGCTTGGACATTTTTTACCTTCCTGAGAGTGTGTGATACTCTGTGAAATGAAGCAGGTGCCATATATGCAGGGAGTTTACAGCTGTCAATGACCATAAAGTAAGGGAGTGCAGAAGTGCTAGTCATCCTCCACTGAAATAGCAATTTCACCTCAGCACTGAGAAAGGGATTCTTTTGAGAAACATCCTAATACCTTGCAAAAACCCAAGCTGGGCTTCGCTTTCTTATATCATCTTATTCTCATTAAGGCCAGTTTCTGAAGCTACAACTGGTGGTTCTGTAGTAAGGGGAACTGAGAATCTTAAATACTGTATGCTACCATGTGACTTCAGGATAAAATGTTGTTCAAAACAAAACCTAAATTAAACACACGCACACACAAAGAAACGTAGGATAAGATCATCAAACTTACATTTATCTCTCACCAAGATTTAACCCCAGATCTCCAACAAACAAATTGGGAGGTGTTAGAAAGCATCTGGGGCCTTATCTTTTCATCTAAGGGGTTTTCTGGTCTAGTTATCTAGCACCAGCACTTGTGATCAGTGTGATAAAGAGTCACTGTCAAAAAGAGTAGAAATGAAGTCTTTCTGACACATCACTATCATGAGACCTAATGCTGTTTACTGCCCAGGACCCATGGACTATGCTGGAATTGAGAATTGGGCAATTGCAAAGTTTCCTCTTTTTAAGGCATAAAAAGTGCTAACTTCATGTCTTTATTCCCTGGGCCATTTCTAAAAGGAAGGCAAGCTAATTAACTTTTTTTTTTTTCTTAAAGAAAATCGGCCAAATAGCAAATACTCATTTTAAAAAGGCTTTCAGTTATTTAAAAAACTCATTCTCATTTTAGGAAAAAAAAAGTTTAAAGAAGTCCCCCCCCCCCCAAAAAAAAAGAGAGAGAGAGGTTATGGTAATCCACCTATTCTTACCAACCAGGTGGATTCTTTACCAACAGAGTCACCAGGGAAGCCCAGCACAACTTTAGCAATGTCTTACGTTAACTTTTCAAGCCATAGAGAAAATCAGCACCTGAAAGCTGTTCTCACACTCAGTTGGTAAACAAAATGTAGGCTATGCTCTTACACTCTGAGGTTCAGTGGAACTGTGCAAGTAAAAAATATTCTGGAAATCTTAAATGTTAAATTCAAAAATTAAGAAAATATGTGACTATTGATCACTTCTTTCAATGGATAACAGTGCAGATTTCCTGATCTGTCACATGGCTTTCTTTTTAACCAAACAGGAAAGGTTTCGACATCCTTGTTTGCTGTTTCTACATCTTGAAGAAAAGCTGAAAGCACCTTTCTAGATACTGGCTGCCACTGCTGCTGCTGCTAAGTCGCTTCAGTTGTGTCTGACTCTTAGTGACCCCATGGACTGCAACCCACCAGGCTCCTCTGCCCATGGGATCCTCCAGGCAAGAGTACTGGAGTGGGGTGCCATTGCCTTCACCTAGATACTGACACACCAAAAAACTCCTTTCAGAAAAGTTAGAGAAATCCCAGAATGTTATTTATCAAGCAGTTTAGGTGTATCCTTTTGAAAAGATTGACTCTGCAGATTTTATTACTTAGACTGTCACCTGTAAGACAGTTCTTCTGAGTGTCCATAACATTTTTACTCTTTGGCAGGGGCGGGGGGTGTGTGTCATTTACCCATTTCCCATGAGGTGATCTAACCTCAGATTTGGAAACCACATAGTAGGCTGTTAAATTTCTTACTCAATGATACAGAATTGCTTTTAAGCTGAGTTTTGAAGCTGTAAACTTCAAACTCTGATTTAAGGACTGAAGATGCTTTGGGCAAACTGTATTTCTTGGCATATAAAAAACAACACTAACAACCACAAAGTTCTTACAGTGTGTCAGGACCTATTCTTTGTGCTTTACAACTATAACTAACTCACACTTAAGCTTCATAATAAAATCCTCACAGTCATCCTATGAACCAGATACTGTTATTGTTCCCATTTTATATATGAGAGACAGAAAGCAATTTGCCCAAAGTCACAGAGCTGTTAAGTGGCCAAGCCAGTGATAAGAACTGGCCATCTGTCTTGGAGTCTGTGCCTCTCAGTCTCATCTAGCAGTCTACCCACCCCCCCAACCAGTTGAAAATTACACTGACTCCTTCTAGCCACCCTCCTCCAACATTAAACTCACTTGAGTAATTAAATGCCAAGTTCAGTAAAGCTGCATTCTCTTAACAACCCCTTTTCCCAAGGTCCATGGGAGAAGCTGGCTATTTGCCTGGGGAAGCCTGTCTGAAGGGGTTTGCGTGTGTGCACGCCTGCTCAGTTGTGTCTGACTCAGCGGCCCCATGGACTGTAGCCCACCAGACTCCTCTGTCCATGGAATTTTCCAGGCAAGAATCCTGGAGTGAGTTGCTGTGCCCTCCTCCAGGGGACCTTCCTGACTCAGGGATTAAACCCTCTTCTCTTATGTCTCCTGCACTGGCAGCTGGGTTCTTTAGCACTAGCACCACCTGGGAAGCCCCTGAGCTAACACTGTCACTGGGGAGAGAAAGGTGAGTTTTCTTGTTCATTTAGTGTGAAAAACCTCTTAAACTGACGGGTTTCTTTCCCCTCTCTCTGCTGCCAATAGCTACAGGTGAGAAGGTCTCCTGGGTATATTTCACATGATCTGCCTCAAGTAAAGAAAGGTCATGTGCCCTCAAAGAAGACAGCATACAGGAAGAGCGTAAGGGGAACGAGCAGGAATTATAAAAACTCTGTTAATGACGTAAATACCTCATCAGCTTTCATTTTCGCAGCTGGGAGGGCAACCCACATGGTTAAAGTCAAGAAAGAAACTCTCAAGTTATTGTATTAACAATTCTGTTCTTTGGAGGAGACATCATAAAAAACCTTGGGATGGTAGAGCTGGAACTCTTTTAGCATCATCCCCCACATTTTAAAGACAGGGAAACTGAGACCCATAGGGGATGCCTGGCCCGCTCGTGATAACACAACTAATTGGTGATTTTTAAAAATATATTTATTTCCTTTTTGGATTATTTTCTTTTGAAGAAAGAAGAAATTAATTAGCCTGTTTGGCCTTCTAGAAATGGCTCATGGCATAAGGCTCATGACATGAAGTCAGCATTTTATTGCCTTATACGGAGGAAACTGCAGTTATTACCTCCCATCCCAAAATGGGTCATGTCAGGCCCTAGGGCCTACGTATTGGCATGACAATGGAGACGCGTCTTGCTCTTTGGTCGTGTAACTACTGTGCTGCTTGCTCTCTGTTGCTGGCTGGTCCTGTAGCCTCTGTTGGGCTCTTTTGCCCAGCAGGTTGCAGAGACACTCCCACAACGGTCCTCTCTTTTGATCACAGGTCGCCACAAGGGATTCCTGCCACTGCCCTTGAGACTGAAGGGCTCAGGCCAGGCTTCCACAGGCACGCATCCAGGCTTCCCCCAGCAGAGGTCTCAGTCCCTTTGGAGTACTGTGCACAATTGCCATCAGATTCCCAGCACTTGTAGAACCTCCTGCACATCTGCCCCTCCCAGTAGCCTATCCATGCCAGTCTCATGCCTTCTCCCTTCTCCTTAGGGTCTGGCCACTTCCTTTCCCCTCCTCTTGCACAACTCCAGTTCTTACCATTCCAGACACTTTCCAAAGTAAGGGTTATAATGCAACCCTCAGACTAGGAAGCCCTGACCTCCTGGAGTAGAAAGCAAGATCTCTGTTATCCTGAACCAATTATTTATCTGTTTAATGTCTGACTCTCTTCAGATTATGAAGAGAGAATGAAATTGAGGATTAGGATCAGGTTAAAGTTAGAGTGAGATTTAGGATCCTTCTGTCTGTTCACTTTTGCCTCCCCTCTGCCAGCTCAGGGCCTGATAAATAATAGTCACTCAATACATATTTTCAGAGGTAAGAAAGGGAGGAAGGAGAAAGAGGGGAAGCTATTACAGTGGTATTGAAATAACAGCAATACTGAAATACCAAGTGTCTGATTTAAGGTAGTCTTAGAGGACATAAAGAGGAAAGAGTGGGAATGAAGTTGAAAACTATTAGGAAGAAATAATTTACAGGGTTTGATAACAAATTTGCCATGAAATATGTGAAATACAGCAGTCATGGGTGATTCTGAGATTTTATTTACTTATTTTGCTACACTGGGGCTTCATTGTAGCACATTAAACATATGGGATCTTAGTCTCCAACCAGGGATCGAACCCATGTCCCCTGCATTGAAAGGCAGATTTTTAACCAATGGACCACCAGAGAAGCCCTTATCTTGAGGGCTTTTAAAATGGACTTACCTAGATGTGCTCTGGGACTGTGGGAGAACAACTGGGTTGGTTTTGTTGGTAAAGAATGGAGGTTGGGGGTGGGAGGTGAACTCATGTACACCCGTGGCAGATTCATGTCAATGTATGGCAAAACCAATACAGTATTATAAAGTAAAAGAAAGTAAAAAAAAAAAAGGATGGAGGTTGGTGAAGGGCTTGTGAACAGTGGGTCTAGCTTGGAAACTGTAAGGTATTTGGGGAGCATGTCCAGCAGGCAGATATATCTGTGGGTCTCACTATTTTAAATACATGTGAACAGGAAAACCAAAATCAAATTGTGAGGTGGGAAGAGTTGTCTTTAGAAAGTCCCTTCTCTTTTAGGACCCATTTTAAGGCCCCAAGTTCCCTAATTTTTTGCCTGTTTTTCTTCATCTACATCTGTTTTTAAGAAGTGATCTGATCATCTCGATGATCTCAGTTTAGAAGACAAACTGTTGATGAAACACAATGAGTTAGTTCCTCAGGTTGTACTGGAATGCTCAAATGGGAGCACAGCCTCAAACCAAAGAAATGATAGTAACACCACCAGTAAGAGGCAGTGCTCATGCGCCTCTTCGTGTACCCCAGGCACTGCAGCAAGCACCTGCTGCTCTCTGCAACACCATGAGGCAAGAGTCATTTCAGAGAAAACTGAGCACCAAAAGGCTAAGTGACTTGTCCAAGGTCCCATGGCCTACTAATAATAAAGTAGGAAACTACCCTGGTGTTGCGGCTCTGGAGTCCATTCCTGTAACCAGTATACTGGGAATGAAAGTATAATGGTGGAAGTTTAAGAAGAGTGGAAATGTGCAGTAAATTTTTCAGGGGAGGGACCCTAGTAAGATTCAGATCCCGTTGTGCAGCTCACTGCAGTTTCATCCTTCAAACGGATGACCACGATGACTTGGGCTCTGCCGAGAATTAACCTTAGGCAATGTACTTAATCTCTTTCAGTTTCATTTTCCTCAAAGGAGAAATGACCTATGTAAAAGGTTATCCCTTATAGCAGCATATAGAGATGCTGGAAACAACCTAAATGTTTATTGAGAGGGGACTGGCTTAAAAAAAAAAAAAGGTTTGTACACCTATAAATGGAACATAATGCAGCCATAAAAAAGAGTAAGGTAGAGGTCTATAAGCTGTTATAGAATGATTTCTAGTATATATTGTTGTCAGTCAGTCCAGTTGCTCAGTCGTGTCCGAGTCTTTGCGACCCCATGAATCGCAGCACACCAGGCCTCCCTGTCCATCACCAACTCCCGGAGTTCACTCAGACTCACGTCCATCAAGTCAGTGATGCCATCCAGCCATGTATTGTTTAGAACAATACAATATGCCAGCAGTCCCCAACCTTTTTGGCACCAGGGACCAATTTTGTGGAAGACAATTTTTCCATGACCAGTGGGTGGATGGGATGGTTTGGGAATGATTCAAGTGCATTACATTTATCGTGCACCTCAGATCATCAGGCATTAGATCCAGAGGTTGGGTACTCCTGGAGTATGCTATAATTTAAGCTTACAGACCTCTACCTTACTCTTTTTTATGGCTGCATTATATTCCATTTATAGGTGTACAAACCTTTTTTTTTTTTTAAGCCAGTCCCCTCTCAATAAACATTTAGGTTGTTTCCAGCATCCCTACATGCTGTTATAAGGAATAACCTTTTACATAGATCATTTCTCCTGTGAGGAAAATGAAACTGAAAGAGATTAAGTACCTACTGGAGTGGGTAGCCATTCCCTTCTCCCGGGGATCTTCCCAACCCAGGGATCAAACACAGGTCTCCCACATTGCAGGCAGATTCTTTACCAGCTGAGCCACAAGGGAAGCCCATACATGCAGGAAACCTGTAGAATTGATTGCTTCAGGAGAACTGGGTGGCTGGGGGACAGAGATGTGAAGAGGAAGCTTGTACCTATCAGGATACCAGCAGAAATACACTCCAAAGGGAGTTTAATGAAAGAATGAGTTACAAAGGTGTGGACGGGGATAAGCACCCAACAAAGGATGGTGGTGCGTCCACCCTTGGACTAGCTACAGAGGAAAAGTCATTGCCATGCCTGGGCCCCAAGGGACAGGGGGAATAATGCTTACCTGAATCCAGAGAGCGCGCGAGCGAGCTGTAGGTATGGAAGAAGCCACAGACTTCCAACCCACAGCCCAGCAGAGAAGGTGCGGGGGTTAAATAGAGACCCTGACTCCATTCTTCTCCTGTCCTCCTATCTCTTGCCAGTGCAAACGCCACCAGCAAGCCAAGGGCAGAGAACGCTGTCAGTGCACCCTCCCCGAAGAGCCTCTCGGGGGTGGAGGCAGGTGGCAGTGGGTCTGGAGGGCAGAGACTATCCACCCCGGAAAGGGCATGTATAGCCTTTGACCTTGTATGCTTAGAACCAAGTGAATATATAACTTGTTTGAAAAGTAATACATTTTGCACACATAAAAAATAAATTAAAAATAAAACATAAAATTAGGGGTTAGAGTAGATGGTTGCAATGTCTCCCCCCCACCTCCACGTTCTATTTATTTGATGTGTGAGTTTTTCACCTAATGACAATCCAGGGCTCCACCTAGTGTCAGAGCAGCGCTTCACTGCATCCTGAGCACAGTCTCACTAGGAGGGAGGCTGGGGCAGACATGCTGGCTGCCCCCAGTCACTGGTGTGTAAGTAGTCTTCACTGTGAGTTATACCCACTTGGTGAATGATCTTACCCCCTGAAAGTAGAAAGTAATTATTTTGAGACACAGAACATTTGTTGTTATTTCTCTTAAAGAGATAGTGAAGCTTGAATTTTAATTCAATTTTGAACTAAAAAAAATGTATTTCTTGGAGAGTTTTAGAAAGATCTGACTGGAAATTCTAATTTAACTGGTTTGAGGTCTGGGACTCAGGCATTGATTTTTTGTTTGTTTCCAAAATCCGCAGCGGATGTAACGGGCCACCAGGCTGGGAGTCCCGGGTTTAAGGATTCATTGCTTTCTATGAGGTGTGTTTCCCTCACTACCCAGAATGTGCCCCTTTCACTTTAGGCAAACTAGGTTACATGTAAGACAATTTTCCACTCTCCATGTTTTGCTCATGCCACCCGCTCTGGACTGCTCATGCCTTGAATGTTTTGCCACCCCTGCCTGCATCTACGGCCACAGTTTTACCTGTTATCCCTGACACTGCTTACGGGCTACCTCCTCCAAGACTTCCCCTGCCCCTCATTTCCAAACAGCTGTCTCTTCCTCGTTTGAATCCTTGAAGATTTTTAAAATAACTTTTATTATTTTTTTCCTTAGTAGAAAATGAATATATTTATACAGTATTCTTTTTACTTATCAAATTGGCTGCAATCAAAAAGTCTAATACAGTAGTCCCCTCTTACCCACGGTTTCACTTCCCATGCTATCAATTACCTGTAGGCAACCACAGTCTGAAAACATTAATGGAAAAATCCAGACACAAACAATTGATAAGTTTTAAGTTATGCACCCTTTTGAGTAATGTGATGAAATCTTGTACCACCTGCTCTATCCCACCTGGAAAGTGAACCATCCCTTTGTCCAGTATATCACCCCAAATGCTAATTTTAAGAGTTTATTTTTAAAAGATAAAATATCTAGAGCAATTTTGGGTTTATCCAGAAATGCAAGTGAAGTTAAATACTAGAAAATAAATATAATTCACCACATTAACATTAAACAGGAAAGAACATAGAACCATCCTAAATATGCAACAAGTAATATCCCTAATGATAGGTAAATGAAAAGCAAACCCTAAAAAGTTCAGGAGCAAGGAAAGTCCATTTACCTCTATTTGGTATTATAATGTATTTCTTAACTAGTGTGGTAAGACAAGAAATAACAGAGCACAAAGATAGGAGAAGCAGTAGCTGGTAAAAGTATTGGAGTGGTCTTTTTTCATAAAAATATAGTTGTCTACATTCCAGTGAATCTTCAGGCAAATGATTAGTAACGAATGCAGAGCTCAGTAACATGGCTGAATAGAAGACCAATACACAAAATCAAATATACTTCTAAGCACTGGCAAAAAAGAGCTAGAAAATCCAATTTTGAAAAAAAAAGTGCAGTTTACCGTAACAATTAAAAAAACATAAGCTACCTCTTTCATAAGGCCTATATGCAATAAATTCCAAAACTCTATTTGATGAACATCAAGGAAGACCTATCACAGAAATACATGGTGGAAGATGTTCAATAGGAAGACTCTTTTGTGAAGTTGCCAGTTCTCCCCAATTTGACCTATAGATTCAATGTAATCTAATTCCAAATCCCATGGGATTTTCGTCCCCCAACCCCGACTAAAACTGATAAGCTGATTCTAAAATTTGTACAGATAAAACAAAAGTTGATATATAACAAAGACTCTTTTGGAGAATAAGGTAGGAAGACTTGTATCAGATTTCAAGAGTTTAATTATAAAGTCATAAGAATGAAGAGAGTGTGGTACTGATGCTGCAGTAGACAAGTGGATTCATGGAATAGTAGAGATTCCAGAAGCAGATTTATGTATTTATGGGCATAATATAAAAGAGGAGTGGTGGACTTACCTGGTGGTACAGTGGATAGGAATCAGCCTGCCACTGCAGGGGACACAGGTTCAATCTCCGGATTCCACAAGCTGTGGAGCAGCTAAGCCCGCACACCACAAGCACTGAGCCTGCACCCTAGAGCTTGCGAGTCTCAACTCCTGAGCTTGAGGGCCACAACTACTGATGCCCACATGCCTGGAGCCAGCACCCTGCAACAAGAGAAGCTACCATAATGAGCTCACACGCCACAACTAGAGAAAGCCTGTGCACAGCACTGAAGACCCAGCACAACCAAAAATCAACAAAGAAGAAGGAGAAGTGGTATTGAGCATACTATGGAAAAGAAGAATTAGTCAACAAGTGGTGCTAGGGAAATACAGGGGGAAAAAGCAGATTCCTACCCCATGGGTATATAGGAAATGCATTCTAGTTGTTTTAAAGACTTGAATGGGAAAGGTGATTTTTAAACATCTAAAAGGAAAATAAATAGTATCTTTATGTATTTGGGGTAGAGAAGAATTTCTTGAAACATACACACAATCTTATCCAAAACTGACAACAGAAAAGATCAACAAATTTGACTCTACTAAAATTAAAAGATTTCTGTTCTTCAAAAGACCCCACAAAATAATTTGTAGACAAACCACAAACCAAGAATAGATATTTGCAAAATATATAACTAGTGGTGTGCTTGTAAATGTTTTAAAACTAATTTTCCAGGGGAAAAAGCCATGATTTGTAGGGTTTGATGTTTACCATGGAGGAAATAATCCCACCATAGCCTATTTCAAACTACCAAAACAATGTCTTACACACAGTTTGGAAGAGATGCACAAAATTACTCTTATGAGACCAGGCAAGCCAGCTCCAGTGCACCACTTCATATTACATTAAAAGATTTGTTTCCAGAATATATGAAGAACTCTTCCTGTATATCAATAATTAAACATCAAGCAATGCCATAGAAAGATAGGTAAGAGACATGAATAGTCATTTTACAGAAGAGAAGATGTAGAGAATAGAAATATACAAAGATTCTCCACCTTCATTAATAATCATACAAATGTTATAATTAAGATTACAATAAGAAACTATATATACTCTATAGGTGGGTTAAAATTAAGAAGTATATTAATACTAAGAAATTGCAAAGACTTGGATCAAGAGAAACTCTTTTTATGTTGTGATAGTTTCAGATGAACAGAGAAGGGACTCAGCCATACATATACATGTATCTATTCCCCCCCCAGACTCCTGTCCCATCTAGGCTGCTCCATCAAGTTCCATGTGCTATACAGCAGGTCCTTGTTGTTTATTCATTTTAAATATAGCAGAGTGTACATGTCTATCCCAAACTCCCTAAATATCCCTTCCTCCCATCCCTCCTACTGGCAACTACCGGTTTGTTCTCTAAGTCTGTGAGTCCAAGAGGAACTCTTAAACAATGCTTCTGTGAGTATAAATTGGCACAACTACTCAAGAATTTAAAAAATTTTATTACCTTAAAAGTTGAATATTTGAATACCCTACAATCCAGAAATATGTTCTCTTTAGGTATCTATTTTAGAGGGATTTTAGCACAAGTATACCAGAAAGCACAAACATGAATGTTCATGGTAGCATTTCTATAATAGTAAAAAACAAACAAATAAAATTCAGCCCAAATGTATCAGTCAGGGTTTGTTCAAAGAAGCAGAACCACTGTGAGAAATTAATGCAATAAGGGATTTATTATAGGGGATTTAATTGTATGCAATTCCAGAAGCTGGCTACACTGTCTATGTGAAGCTGTTGTTCCTGTATCTGATATTAGAGCCAAAGACCACAGGATGGGAAGACAGGATGTGAAATGGGGGGAGCAAGGACATACCAGAACCCACAAGGGTAGACTGTAATCTGCACTAGTCTTTCCCTCCTCCCAAACCCGTGGTGACATTCATTGTGGAGTGAAACACACACCTGGCCCAAGAGTTGGAGAAGCTGAAGCTGATGATATGAAAGGAACTGGGGAGCTGCGGGCCTTTAGGGACTTCCTCCATATAAGGAAGTAGGGCCACTCCTTCCCTGCTACCCTCTTTACTGAGCACAAAATGTCTCTTTGTGTTTTCACGTAACCCTAAGAGGCCCAGAGAAGTGAAGCGACTTGTGACCT
This sequence comes from Budorcas taxicolor, assembly GCF_023091745.1. Lineage (NCBI taxonomy): Eukaryota > Metazoa > Chordata > Mammalia > Artiodactyla > Bovidae > Budorcas > Budorcas taxicolor. Next base: position 42,172,769 of record NC_068917.1, on the reverse strand, counting down.
ATAGAAGCCTACTTTTAAGCAGCGTCTTTCTGCATCTTTCTGCATTTCTTCTCAAGAGAGCTCATTTCAATATTTTGGATCTGAGTATCTGCTATTCCTCCTCTCCAAAGGACATTCCTGACAGGTACTTGTGCCTGTTGCCTCTCATGATACTGTATAAGCAGGCTTCGGTAGTTTTGTAATAACAGATCTACTTACATGATTAGCCTCCAAGGAAGTTCCTCATTCCACTATAAATAGATGTCATCTTAGGACTGATTTCCTCCCGAATAACATAATCTTATCTAAATTTGAGCAATACATCCAAATGTACATTTTATTTAAATGTGAATTGCTGGCTTTGAGCTAAAGACAAATTCTCAAACCTCTGTCCAAATTTGGTACCAAATTATCCATGGTTACTCTGCAACTACCAATCTAGCGGAGGAAACACTCTTTGGCAGAAGAGGAAGTCAGTTCCCAACCTTCATTTCTCTATTCTCAGAGACATCAGGATGAAGTTTAAATCCATTACCAAAACATGACAATAGAATTAAAATTATTTAAGGGAGAGACTAAGTCTTTGCCAATTCATTTATTTTGAGCAAAAATAATACAATAAAGTTCCAGTACTGGAAAAGAATTTGGCTAATATTCTTAAGAACAATATCACAATATGTTAACTTGAAGTGACTTTTTCTCCCTCTATATCTAAAAGTGTTGGGCCAAGGGTAATTAATCAGAAGTTAATGCAATTTTATATTAGATGTTTTGCTGTGGCTTTAGATTTTAAATAACAAATACTTTAGTTTAAATCATTTCAGTGAGTGAAAATCTGATTCCGTAAAGTAACAAATTGGAAGTTAGTGATTTCAATTTGCAATTCTTTTCTCTGTAAAACTATTTGTCATAAAAGTCTTCACATGGTGAGTTCTGCTACTGACTTTAAAATATAATTTAACTCACCAAAATATGATTCATAGTCCAGTTTTTCAGAGATGTATTTTTTTTGTACAAAGTGAGATATGTTAGTATTTCTTTCATTTCTAAATCTCTTTCTCTATTCTTTTTTGCTAATTTGTTTTTACTGTAAGATAACTTTTTATAAATATGGTACTTACTGAGTTATATTCTAATATGGTTATTATTCAGAAACCTCAAAAGAGAGAGATAGACAAAGTTCCTCCTGCAAGGGAGCCATCAATCACTAAAACCACCAGTCAACTGAGCATAAGACAGCTCTACATACAAGCAATAATTGGCTGCTTTGACTTTCTCTTTCTTTACTCCTTTGGGTCTATACTTGAGGAGTTAAGGTATCTAGATATTTGTACCTGGGCTCTGGGTACCTGCCATGAGAACTAGATTCAAGACACAGATTAAGGTAAGGAAGTTTATCAGGACGTGCTTGTGGAATCAAACCAAGCTATTGCTCTGGACTAGACCAATATTATTGTTTTGTTTATTTATTAATTTATTTTTGGCTGCACTGGGTCTTCATTGCTACGTGCTGGCTTTCTCTGGCTGCTGAGAGGGGGCCTACTCTCGAATTGCGATACATGGGCTTTTCACTGCAGTGGCTTCTCTTGTTGCTGAGCGTGGGCTGTAGACACAGGGCGATATAAGATTCAGCTGTTCCTTTCCATGTGGATATTCTCTTTTGAATATTGATGTTGGAGGATATGTGTTTATTTTAATTAAAGAAGGCAACATTTTTTTAAATCGAGGGCCTATAAATATTAGTGGCTAAGCATTTTCAAAAATTTGAAATTCAATCACAATCTTCATTATCAATGAGCAATTTAGAAGAACACAGCATTGTTACTGAAACAAATTTACTATATTTTCCAGACACTATCTTAAGAATTGAAAAACTGGTGGTTTTTGCTTTTTGGAAAATATGATACATTTTCTTCTCAAAGTTTCCTTTTTTTGCCTTATGTGGCCTCATAGCTCTCTCCATGCCCTGTGTACCGATTTCCAAAATCTGTTCTTGCTGTCAGGTAGAGATATTTAGCAACAAAGAAAAATCTAAGCAGGACCCACCCAGCTTTTATATCCTGCATGGCTGAACTTTAATGAAAGTTTGAGTTTTTCCAAAATCTGGTCTTCACTGACTGGGGAGGAAAACCAGTTTGGGAAAAAAAAAAAAATGCCTTCAGCATGTGAACCATGTAATTTTATTTGAACTCAGGAATTCCAAAAATACTTGCTTATTGAAAACACAGTTATGTTTTTGTGTTGAAACCTGTTATGGAGAAGGATAAGTGCTAGTTCTTTCCTCCACTATTTTTTCTCATAAACATAAAAAAATTAAAGACTGAGTGGCTGGGCAGAAAAATAATATGGAGGGGATGAGTCGGACCATGTCCTGTCCTGAAACCTATGCCTTCCTTGGGAGATCTGTATCCATTTTGTGGGATATACTGAGCCCCACTCAGCTTCAGATAACCCTTTCCCCCTCTGATGAGAATTCAGGGCTCCCTCTGGCCCGATCTTCAAGACTAGTTGGCTCACTGTTCTACTTGCTGATTTTCAGTGTAAATGCTGTGCCAGTAGCAAGACTAGAACTTCTGGGTTCCTGCAGGGCAAACTGGCCAAGCAGAACATTTTAAGGTCTGGTCAGGTTTAAGGGGATCCAGTGTTAAGAATAATATTAATAACTAGCATTTGGGGGAATACATACTATATGTCAGTCGCAATACTGGGTGTTTGCTGTTGTTGTTTTTTAATGTGAATTACCTTATTTAATCCCCACAACAATCCTTTGTGGAATTTGATGCTTAGGGAAGTTTAAGAACCCAGAATTTGAAACCAATCAGCCTGTCTCCAGAACTCTTGATGTTCTTCCCTATTCTGCAAGCCCTGACATTTATTAATGGGTCTCCATGTACTAGATTGGAATCTCAGGCACCAGGGTAGCAGATGCTGTTGGTGCCCTGCCCATGTCTCCTTGAGGCTGTACCAACTGCCAGCAACTGCACCACCTATCAGTGACTTTCTCTAGTGGTTAGAGGTCCAGCTGTGAGTATGGAGGTTGGGTGTGCGGAGATTTAATGCCTCCCAGGAGCAGCCCTTAACTAATGATTGGTAGGAGCTGGTTTATAAATCTCCAGTGCCCTTGCTTCTCAGATGCAGTAATTCAGAAGTATGGGATCTACGCTTGTTCCCAGAATTCCCCAGAGGGACTAAGCACCCAATACCCATAGTGCTCATGTGCTTGAAAACACTCTCCTCGTTGGTTGTCTCCCATTCTTGCGTATTTCTCTGCTGGCATTTCCTGATACCAACACCGAAATGAACTATTGGCATGTGTATTCTTGTTGGCTTCTAGGGGAACCAAAACGAAGACAGAGTAAAGGAAAGGAGGGTCTGTGAAGAAGAAGAAGGCAGGTGGCGGAGCTGCTGCATTTCTGGAAAGAGCACGGGGTTGCTTCTGTAGAAAGTAGCCTCATAGGTGGTTCTCTGCTGTTGAAGGCGACAGTGTCTTTGTGAGACATGAAAGGTTTCGAAGGATTATTGAATATTGACACACTGGATGGTTCTTTTACAGCTCGGTTGGTGGAATGTTTGTCAGAGGTCTCTTTTGCTCCACTGTTTTTAAGTGTACTTTTGCCTAGTGTTTTAGTTGGAAGTAAGAGAAGCTTCCCTGGTGGCTCAGATGGTAAAAGAATTTGCCTGCAATGCAGGAGACCTGGGTTTGATCCCTGGGTTGGGAGGATCCCCTGGAGAAGGGAACGGCAACCCACTCCAGTCCTCTTGCCTGGAGAAACCCACGGACAGAGGAGCCTGGGGGCTACAGTCCATGGGGTCACAAAGAGTTGGACACAACTGAAGCGACTTAGCACAAACGCACAACAGGTAAACTGTTTTTTATTTCCTTGATCATGGAAGGACGTGGGCTTAATAACAAATATATACAGGCAGTGGCCAGCTTCTTCCAATACACCTGGCTGATAGATGCTTCCTTCTACCTGGTTAAGGTAAAAACCTGGAGGGAGCTCTTGCCACCTTTGTCAGTTTTCTTGTCTTTATTACAGAGGGGACAACCTCTGAGAACAGTAGTCTTGCTTGGGATTGGGAAAGTGTAGGTTGAGGGGAGAAACTGGAACGCTCCCTCCCAGAAACTGCTCTCTGATGGGAAGCCACAGACAGTGCAGCGCACAGTCAAACCCCAAGGGCCTCTCACAGGAAACAGCCTGCACTTGCTCACTTTCTAAAAATGCCCACTGAGTAGGGGAGAGTCTTCCTTGGTGAACCACGTATTGAATGATGTGGTGCATTAATGTTGTTGAAATACTATCCAACTGCTAAAAGGTTAATTCCTTGATTCACTTTACAGATTCAACATCCTACCTAAGTGATGCAATTCCTTCTTCCCTCTCTTCCATCCACTGCTTATTAATATTTTCACATGACCGTTTGGATAGATTATCATTTCATTTTTGCTTAAGATATAAAGGATGTTATTTGCTAGGTGAATATGAAAAGGCCAATTTCATTCATTTCCTTAGCAAAGCAACTTTTCTGCATGAAGGATTCATAAAAAATATTCTTAGGAATTGAAAAAAGTAGTTAAGTCTGCCTGATATAAAATATGTGTATTTTATTAGTGAGAAAATAAGTTTGTAGAGAGAGACTATATTCAAGTTGTTAAGTGCTTGTGTTCTGGGTTCAAGTTTTGATTCCACCACTTCCTCCTTTACTCTGAACCTTGAGCCTCTCTGAGCCTTAGTTTCTTCACTTGTAAAGTAAGGATAATAATAGCTACCTCATATGATTGTTAGGATGATAAACATTAAGTATTATAAAGTGCTTAGAGCAGTATCTAGCACATAATGAGAGCTGAATACTAGTTATTATTATTATCATTTGTGTAATAGAACTCATCATTAGGAAGTTCTTTGTGTCTAATTCAAAATATGCTTCAAAGGGCATGGATTACTTTGACCTTTCAGTCTCCAGCATCATTAAAAAAACAGAATCTGACAAGATAGGTATTAGCATCTCCACTCCACAGATGAGGAACAGTTAAAGGTAGTTTAGAGGGCTAGCAAGGCAACACAAAGGTGATGAACAGGGCCAAGTAGTCCATAAGCATGGGCTCCACTCACTCATGAGGACTGCTATTGAATGACTTAAGGTTACTTCAACCCCTTGGTACCCTCTGGTCTCTACAGCGGAGTTGTTATACCCTTTGGATAGCTCTTTCACCAGGAAATCAAGAAAATTCAGATTTGCTGGAAGAGGATTCATGCCCACACTTCCTCAGAATCCAGTGCAGCAGGATTTTGACTTGTTTGTATGCTGATAGGAGAACTGTATAGAGATTCTAGCCTACATATAGAATATAGACAGAAGGCACTTTAGCTTTTAACTCCTAATCAACTCTTTATTAACTCTTATTAATATGCATGAGAATCTTGTGGGTATTTGTTTAAAATGTTAATTCTTGGGCCACACCGTAAAGGGATTCTGACTCAGGAAGCCTGGGATTTGGTCATGGAATCTGCTTTTTATTTTATATTGTTTTCTGTGTGGCAGATTCTCTTTTCTTTTTTAAATTGAAGTATAATTATATACAATATTATATGTTACAGGTATATAATATAGCGAGTCACTATTTTAAAGGTTATCCTCCACTTATGGTTATCATAAAATACTGGCTATATTCCTTGTGCTGTACAATATATTCTTGTAGCTTATTTTATATACAATAGTTTACAGATATCTGGATGTTAAGTGTATCTCCAGACAGTTCTGATGCAAGTGATAAGTGGACCACAATTTGGGAAAGTTGATCTCCTCAATAACAAATTAACATACAAAATAGCTATTTTTTCTAATTAAAAAAGAAAAATATTACTATTTTTCCACTTATAAAAGAAAAAAAAAACAGAAAATGCCAGGAATGAAAAAGAAAACTATGCATAATTATATTTTCTAGAGATGAGTTGAGTACTGCAAATATTTTGATGGCTTTCCCTTTAGTTTTATTTTTTAATGTGTAGCCACTTTTTCATATCCTTTAGTACTTATAATCAAGTGTATTAAATGTGGTTTCATAGATATGTTCCTTTTACATTAAGTATTTAGTAGTTTTATAAATTAATTTTGTGTTTTAAATATATGTAAACTTACTCTATGAAATCTACTTATATTCTTGTCGAGGCTGGAGATTGGACTAGATAATATTTCAGGCCCATTCTGATTAAGATCTCATACTTGTGAGATTCGTATAATTCTTTGAGTGTAAGAACTAACCCCATTCAAACCTGATACAGAATCTAAAATTACGTTCTCCAAAACTTAAGCTCAAAGATTTGCTCTTGGGCTTTGTCTTTCTCTCAGATCTGCTGATGTGACATTGTATCAAAGGTAATAATAACATTTGTTCAAAGATGATATACACATGGCCAACAACTATGTAAAAAGGTGTTCAATATCACTAATCATCAGAGAAATTAAAATCAAAACCCCAAATTATCTCACATCCATGAAGATGGCTACTATTAAAGAAGCAGAAAATAACAAGTATTGGTGAGGATGTAGAGAAATTAAAACCCTGTGCACTGTTGCCTGGGTTGAAAAATGGTTCTACCTCTATGAAAAACAGTATTGGAAGTTCCTCAAAAAATTAAAAATGGCACTACCATATGACCCAGTCATCCCATTTCTGGGTGTATATCTAAAGGAGTTGAAAGCCAGGACTTGAACAGATGTTTGTGCACCAAAGTTCCCAGCAGCTTTATTCACAGTAGCCAAAGTGTAGAAACAACCCAAGCATCCACATATGGATGAATGGATAAACAGAATGTGTAATATATTTATACAATGGGCTATTCGCCTTAAAAAAGAATGACATACTATCACATGCTACATACAACATGGATGAATCTTAAGAACATTATACTAAGTGAAACAAGCCAGTTGCAAAAAAGATAATTATTGTATGATTCCACTTATATGAGTTGGAAACTAAACTAGTCAAACTCACAGAAACAGAAAGTAGAATGGTGGTTATTAGGGGCTGGGAGGCAGGGGGAAAGAGAAGCTATTGTTGACAAGATATATAGTTTCAATTTTGCAAAATGGAAAGTTCTGGTGATCTGTTTCAGACAGGGTGAATAACCTAAAAATAGTTCAGTTCAGTTGCTCAGTCATGTCCAACTCTTTGTGACCCCATGGACTGCAGCATTCCAGGCTTCTGTGTCCATCATGAACTCCTGGAGCTTAGAACTCCGGGAGCTTACTCAAACTCATGTCCATCGAGTCGGTGATGCCATCCAACCATCTCATCCTCTTTCGTCCCCTTATCCTTCTGCCTTCAATCTTTCCCAGCATCAGGGGCTTTTCCGATGAGTCAATTCTTCACATCAGGTGGCCAAAGTATTGGAGTTTCAGCTTCAGCATCAATCCTTCCAATGAATATTCAGGACTGATTTCCTGTAGGATTGACTGGTTGAATCTCCCTGCAGTCCAAACAACTCTCAAGAGTCTTTTCCAATACTACAGTTCAAAAGCATCAGTTCTTTGGCACTCAGCCTTCTTTCTGATCCAACTTACACCCATACATGACTACTGGAAAAACCATAACTTTGACTAGATGGATCTTTGTTGGCAAAGGAATGTCTCTGCTTTTTAACGTGTCTAGATTTGTCATAGCTTTACTTCCAAGGAGCAAGCGTCTTTTAATTTCATGGCGGCAATCACCATCTGCAGTGATTTTGGAGCCCAAGAAAATAAAGTCTGTCACTGTTTCCATTGTTTCCGAATCTGTTTGCCATGAAGTGATGGGTCTGGATGCCATGATCTTAGTTTTTTGAATGTTGAGTTTTGAGCCAGCTTTTTCACTCTTCTCTTTCACTTTCATCAAGAGGCTTTTTAGTTCCTCTTCACTTTCTGCCATAAGAGTGGTGTCCTCTGCATATCTGAGGTGATTGATATTTCTCCCGGCAATCTTGATTCCACCTTGTGGTTCATCCAGCCCGGCATTTTGCATGATGTACTCTGCACATAAGTTAAGTAAGCAGCGTGACAATATACAGCCTTGATGTACTCCTTTCCCAATTTGGAAGTAGTCTGTTGTTCCATCTCCGGTTCTAACTTGCTTCTTGACCTGCATACAGGTTTCTCAGGAGGCAGGTGAGGTGGTCTGGTATTCCCATCTTTTTCAGAATTTTCCACAGTTTGTTGTGATCTGCACTGTCAATGATGCAGAAGTAGATGTTTTTCTGGAATCTTGCTTTTTCTATGTTCCAACAGATGTTGGTAATTTGACCTCTGGTTCCTCTGCAATTTCCAAATCCAGCTTGAACATCTGGAAATTCTCGGTTCATGCACTATTGAAGCCTAGCTTGGAAAGTCTCATTTGCATCCGTTAAGGCTTATTAATAATAAGCCATTCTGGCTTTATGGTTAATTAAATGATTCTTAGTAAAATTTAACACTATTTACTGTGAGGAGGACTTTGGACAAGGTAGACTGGTTAATCACATTTTCATTTACTGAAATTTTTAAAAATTTAAATGTTTGTACTTTTTAAATCAAAGTTTCAACCATGTGGAAAAGTAGAGTGAATAACATGTTGAGTTCCCTACTAGCCATCACTTAGCTTCGAATATAATCAACTCATGGCCAACTTTGTTTCATACATACTTCCACCTTCTCCACTCACCCCCAGATTATCTTGAAGCACAACCCAGACATCGTATTAGTTCAGCTGAGATATTATCAATCTTCAGGAGGGCATAAATGCTAATCAAGAATCCATCCCAGAAGCAAATACATTAGCAAATATAAATATAAAAGTATCATACAAAAAATACAAAAAAGCAAATACAAAAATATCATAAAGTTGAATGTTTAAATCATATTAAACAATCCAAAACTAAACCAGTATCATATTCAGTGAATATTGTGATAGGCTCTTATAGAGGTCCCCCCAAGTTGGGAGCGGTGTGCGCAGAATCAGAATCCAGTCAGTTATGTATCATCATAAGAAGTCTTTTGGACTCTGTGGGAGAGGGCGAGGGTGGGATGGTTTGGGAGAATGGCATTGAAACATGTATATTATCATATGTGAAATGGATCGCCAGTCCAGGTTTGATGCATGATACAGGGTGCTTGGGGCTGGTGCACTGTTATGACCCAGAGGGATGGTATGGGGAGGGAGGTGGTGGGGGGGGGGGTTCAGGATGGGGAACACATGTACACCCGTGGCAGATTCATGTCAATGTATGACAAAACCAATACAATATTGTAAAGTAATTAGCCTCCAAAAGAAAGAAAGAAAGAAGTCTGTGAATGTGTGAAGGGCAGAGAGCCTACTTTTAGTTTGATGACTCAGAGTGCTTTTCCTCCTAATCCTTCTCTCACCAGTCTTGCGACAGTGCCTGAAGCTCCAGATTACTACATTCCTCTCTTTGATTTGCCTGCACTGTAGGCCTCACTTAAAGCAGAAAAGTGGGGCATTATAAATCATTAGCAACTTAACTTTGTCTTATGGAATTTTTTTTCATTACAAAAGTAACATGTATTCATTATAGACAATTTGGAAAACACAAAAAACCCTCCCAAAGAACACAAAAAAGCACCTATAATCAGGGGTCAACACCAATATTTTAGTGAATTTTCTTCCATTTTCTCCTAGGCATTTTTATACATTTTTTTTTATGAACATGGGATATTTTCCATACCGCCATTTTTCTGCTTTCATTACTTCATAATATATACTGAATATACTTCTATGTGATTAAATTTTCTTCCCCACAACTCTTATTTTTGCAAAACATTTCATAGTAAGGAAGGACTATAACTAATGTCTTTTGAGGGACATTTAGATTATTTCCTCTTAGCTATCTTTGTGGGGTACATTCTTAAAGTTAAACTCTGTACATACTGGTGTTTTTTCCTTTAAAAAAAATCACTAAAGGAAAAGAAATGGTTGGTTCCAAAGGTAACAAATGTTTACGCGCTCTCTCTCTCCCTCTCTTCTTAAAAATGTAAGACCAGCTACTCTTGAGCTTCCCTGGTGGCTCAGACAGTAAAGAATCCACCTGCAACGTGGGAGACCTGGGCTCTATCCCTGGTTTGGGAAGATCCTCTGGAGAAAGGCATGACAACCCACTCCAGTCTTCTTGCCTGGAGAATCTTAATGGACAGAGGAGCCTGGCAGGCTATGGTCCATGGGGTTGCAGAGAATAGGACACAGCTGAGCAACTAAGTACACAGCACACCAGCTACTCTTTAGAAAAATTGCGCCAACTCTTCTTCCAACAACTGTTTATAAATGTACCTCTGTTCTTGTGTCCGAACACTATTGCTTGTGATTAAAGAGAGTCCGTTAGTTTGATACATGAAAACTTGTACCTATTAGATTTCCCCTACACTTCAGTCTTAGCTCAGAATAGAGTTCAATAAGTTTGACTTGAAAGTGACGGTGGTGTGCAGAAAGGAAGAGAAGGTACATCCAGAGCATAGGAATTGCTAGTGTATTTTACAGATAAATGTTAGACTGTGATATCTGAAAGTTTGAAAATCCCATTCATAGGGTTTCTACCACAATGGAGGGGGGGACTCTTAAGTAAGGGGTTGTGGAGAGAGTCAGATATTTTACTTCTCCCTGGACAGGAAGAAAGGCCTACAGGATCTCCCTGCCTGGAGCAACTACCACAGGTCACTTCAATCTAGAGATCAATAGATCTGTAGAAGGAAGACTTTAGGCATGTCTACCACTCTGGTCCTGTTAACATCACACCAATGTTACCTACCTTGAAGATTAGCTACAGAACAAAATCAAGTCATGCATTTGAAAATATTTTGCAAACCTTAAATGCTACAAAGGAGTGTGTTAATAAATCAGCAAGTAAAGTTAAAAATGAGTGCAATGAAAAGTACTTACAAGTTCCTTAAACTGTGTGTGAGTGCAGTTAAGTGCTAACATTTAGGAGGCACGTGAGAACAAACACCCTCTGAAGGAGAGCTGGGAGAAATACACCCTCAGGAAATTTTCAAGTGGAACTGGTGCCCTGTAACTTAACTTTAATTTCCTCTCTCTTTCTGCCAAATGCATAACTGAATCTGAGAATGTTAGATGACTGTATGATGCAACTGTGTTATTTTTCTACAATTTTATATTAGCAAGTCAAGAAACTGCTTTGGGCCTCTTTATTTGTCTAATGGTGCAGTTTAGTTGGATCAGGGTTTCATCCAAATCTTCCTTTGACAAAAATTTTCAGTTTACTATCCTTACTATTTAATATGTTCCAGGCTGCTATGCTGTTTGTCGGGAAAAAAACACCAGGAAGGAGACACAGTCTGGCCACAAGAGGCTGGTGAGTGGTGAGGCAGTTTAAACTTTGCTTTGAGGAATCTTGGATTCTTTGATCACCTTCTGGAGAATGCAGTGAATGTTTAGGAAAATTATGGAAAGTTACATATTTTGCTATGAGTACCAGCTACAATACTGCATCCGATATGGATTAAGTTAGTTTCCTTTCTTGCTGTTTGTTTATTCATGTGAGTTAACTTAAAAAAAAAAAAAAAACTTGGGCTCTTAAAAAAAAAACTTTTAATTGAAACATGGGGAAAAATTCAGACTGTACAAAGACGCAGATAATGAGAAGAAAGTCTTTTAATCCAGAACCCCATTCCCCTACTCCTCCTTCCCTCGCCACTCCTGCATCCTCCTTTTCAGATGTAATCCCAGGGTCAACGCTTAAAGAAACTCTTATTGTTAAGGTGATCCCTGGGGTCCAAAAATTTAAACATCAAACTACAGAATCGCTAAAGTCGGTTCCAGTTCCAAAATTAAATCACATGCTCTACTGAGAGTGCAAAAGAGAAAGCCTTGCCTTGTCTAACATTATGGCTGGTAAATGGATACAAGATTGCAAACCAAATTTTAAAATATACACTACATTTAGAATTCCTGAAGGACAGAGAACAGGATTCAGGCACTTTCACGGCAAGTGGTTTATGAATTGAAATAAGGTCCCCTCTAGGGTGTAAACTCCATGAGGGCAGGGACTTCACCACCAGCTTTCACTGCAGACCTTGGCATACAACAAGGGTTCACTGGACAAGGGACCGCACAACCCCGCACAGAGACCGCGGCCCACAAGCCAGGACAGGAATTGAAGCAGCAAACGTCACGTGAGTCACCCTCCCCTGCACGTGCCCCCGACCCAGGCAAGGCAGCTCCGGACCCACCTCCACCAGAGACTTCACCAATCAGGGAAGGAAAGTTAAATTTGGCCGGGCAAGGGGCGGTCCCAGATCGTAATCTCCGAGTAGCTGAGTCTTGCTGGCTGGGCCCACTTGTCGCCGAGTCTCAGGCACTTGTCCTGCCTGCTAGCCCTGAGTATACAGCCCACACAGCAACTGGGAGGCGCAGAGGAGCCAGAGCAGCGCAAGGCGCATGCGTGTTGAGCTGAAGCCCAAGGCGGAGTTTCAGACAGCAGTGAAGATTATCTCCAGTACGCACGCGCGCAGCAGCCCTCGCCGGCAAGACACACGCGGCGCGGCGTGGTGACGCCAGTGCGGCCCGAGGAAGGGGCGGGGCCAGGGCCGGGGCGGGACTTCCAGCTCCTCCCGCCCCCTCTCCATCCAGCCTCTCCCGCCCCCTCCTACCCCCACACTGGGCCCCGTCTGCGCTGGGGTGCCTTCGTCGCTTAGCGTTGTGTCGGCCTGGCCCGGCCCGGCCCGGCCAGAGGGCAGATGCCCGGAGCTGCCACCGGCGCCGCCGCCGACTCGGCCGGTGGCGGTGTGGGAGACGGGCGTCCGACCCTGGGCCGCTGAGTGTGACGGACGGGGCCGGGGGCCGCCTGGCGCCGCGGCGTCTGAGGCTCCGCGCGGACCATGTATTTCCTGAGCGGCTGGCCCAAGAGGCTGCTCTGCCCTTTGGGGAGCCCGGCCGAGGCGCCTTTCCACGTTCAGTCCGACCCCCAGAGGACTTTCTTCGCCGTGCTGGCCCCAGCTCGCCTCAGCATCTGGTACAGTCGGGTAAGTAGAGCCTCACGCCGCTTCCTCCCGGCTTCCCGGCACCATCCCGCCCCCAACTTCCACCCAGTCTGGGACCCCTGCCCCTTCGTACCAGACCCACTCGTCTTCGCCGTCCTTGTTCCGCCTCCTTGGTTGCGCGAACCCCCGGGTCTGGACACGTCCTCTGGCCAGGGCTCCGGGGTGGATGCCGTCGCTGCTGCCCCAAATCCCTGCACCTCCCTGCGTTGGGCCGGCGGCCGCGCACAGTGCGGACCCCACGCGCTCCTTCGGCCGAGTCCAGACTTTCCTTCCTCTCTCTTCCCCCATTCGCCGAGGAACAAATTTGGTTAAACTTTTCACAATTAGGAATCTGGCCGCTGTTGTGTTCCTAGTCTTACCTTGCTTTAAAGGCCATTGTTTTGAAGTTGGGGAAAGCCTGTTGGGCTTTACCCAGTCAGTGCCAGACTTGACATGCGGTGATAACATTTCTGCAACTACAGCCAGAGGTTTAGTGTTTTTTTTTAACTGAAGGTCTGGTAACCCAATTCCTCGCCTTGCCCTAACATCCCTCCACTTTTAGGTCAGTTATTTTCTCTACAGCTCTTGGACTCTTCTGTAGAGAATTATAGGGGGGTCAGTAGGAGCTGAAGTGGGACTCAATCTCTCCGCTCGCCTCCTGGTATTCGCACCTGGAAGTAATAAGATTTGGGAAGCGCTTGAACCAGTGTTCTGTTTTTGCTTTCTGTGAATCGTGCTCTTTTATTTCTTGTATCTAATTAGTCAGTGGTTGAAAGAATAACTTAAAAAATAACTGGTGGATTTCCTTATTTTCCTTGAACGCTGCTACAGGTCTGTTCATAAGCAACAGAATAGAGTATAAAAATTTCCCCCCACCCTCCCAAGAGAAGGCAGTGCTAATCTATGTCAGAGTGAAGTTGTTATCCTTTGAAAGCTGATTTTTACCAGGTGGAAATAGGTTTCGACCTTAGCTTTGTTAGATACATGTGAAATACTGGGTTTAATCAAATTAGTTAAAACTGTCACATCTGTGTGACTATTTGAATGCCTGTAAGGCCCTTGACTATCCTCACACACAGCCCTGCTAAAAGTAATGATGAGATTTAGGTATTTCTGGTATCTTTTATATGACTGTAATAGTTAGGTTTTAAATTATAGTGTTTGCCATTAAGTTTTGGCTGATTTAATTTTTAAATACATCTCAGAACAAAACAGGGCTTTGTGTTGTTTTGTTGTCACAAAACAGCAATGTGACACATCCGTCTGGTGCTTGATTGCATGTTTTTATGTATTGCATATCATCTGGGTCTTAAATGAGATACTAATTCATTTACATCATGTATGCCACTTGAGTAATTTTTTTTGTATATATTATTTTTAAGGCATATAAAAAATAATTAGAAGGTAAATTTTATATTGCCTTCTGAACTTTAGTTCATAATTCCACTCTAATGTAACAAATAGTAAAGCCTGAAATATAACTTTCCTTAACTCCATAAAGGACAGGCATAACTTAATTTTATCACCCAACACCTGGTGGCTCAGATGGTGAAGAATCTGCTTGCAATGCAGGAGACTCGGATTCTATCCCTGGGTCAGGAAGATCCCCTGGAGGAGGGAATGGCTACCCACCCCAGTATTCTTGCCTGGAGGATTCCATGGACAGCAGAGCCTGGCAGACTATAGTTCATTGAGTCACAGAGAGTCAGACAGGACTGAGCGACTGACAAAACTTAATTTTAGGCATAACTAAAAAGCCTCTTGATGAAAGTGAAAGAGGAGAGTGAAAAAGTTGGCTTAAAGCTCAACATTCAGAAAAGTAACATCACGGCATCTGGTCCCATCACTTCATGGGAAATAGACGGGGAAACAGTGGAAACAGTGTCAGACTTTATTTTTGGGGGCTCCAGAATCACTGCAGATGGTGCTGGCAGCCATGAAATTAAAAGACGCTCACTCCTTGGAAGGAAAGTTATGACCAACCTAGATAGCATATTCAAAAGCAGAGACATTACTTTGCCAACAAAGGTCCATCTAGTCAAGGCTGTGGTTTTTCCAGTGCTCATCCATGTATGGATGTGAGAGTTGGACTGTGAAGAAAGCTAAGCGCAGAAGAATTGATGCTTTTGAACTGTGGTATTGGAGAAGACCCTTGAGAGTCCCTTGGACTGCAAGGAGATCAGTCCTGGGATTTCTTTGGAAGGAATGATGCTGAAGCTGAAACTCCAGCACTTTGGCCACCTGATGCAAAGAATTGACTCATTGGAAAAGACTCTGAGGCTGGGAGGGATTGGGGGCAGGAGGAGAAGGGGACGACCGAGGATGAGATGGCTGGATGGCATCACCAACTCGATGGACATGAGTTTGAGTGAACTCCGGGAGTTGGTGATGGACAGAGAGGCCTGGCGTGCTGCGATTCATGGGGTCTCAAAGAGTTGGACACAACTGAGTGACTGAACTGAACTGAAATTTAATATGGGCTTCCCTCATAGCTCAGTTGGTAAAGAATCGTCTGTTGGTAAAGAATCGTCCGGTTTGATTCCTAAACTGGGCAGATCCCCTGGAGAAGGGATAGGCTACCGACGTTTAGTATTCTTGGGCTTCCCAGGTGGCTTAGTCGGTAAAGAATCCACCTGCAGTGCAGATGTGGGTGTGATTTCTAGGTTGGGAAGATCCCCTGGAGGAGGGCATGGCAACCCACTCTTAATATTCTTGCGTGGAGAATCCTCATGGACAGAAAAGCCTGGTGGGCTGCAGTCCATGGGGTCACTGTCAGACATGACAGCGACTAAGTGCAGTACACAGCATAAACTTAATATGAAGGAAGAATAGACCAGAAACCTGTAGACTACTTTATCTGTAAAAGAAACAAAAATGTTCCTTGACTTTCTTAGGGATATTGTGAATATTGAGAATATCAGGGTTTTATTGTGTGTGTTTTGTTTTGCTTTTGGACTTAGATATTAAACAAATCTATGGCAGTCCTGGTCAACGTAAAACTGGTCATACCCCTTTCCTTCAAATTCCAATGGTGCTCACAGATTGCTGGGGCCACTATCATTAAGATTGGCAAAAATTTAGGTTGTACAGAGTGTATGGGTTCAGAAGTATGTGAAAGGAAATTCAGGAATACCTTAGAGGAGGCTCCATGGTACTGTCAGTTCACTTATGGTTAACTTTGAACTCTGACATCACCGTCACTTTAGAAATCAAGTATTGGACGAGATGATTTTAAAGTTTATAACTGGGTGAATGGGGAAACAGGTGCCAGACTCCAGTGTTTATTTTGATTTTTTAAATTTCTAAACTTAAACTATGTAAGTTAAACCTATCTAAGTTAGGTTAACAAACTTCTTTTAAAAGTGAAAATACCTCTAGCTAAATTGAGTAGCTATCAGTCATTTCTATGTAATTTAGAGTGAACGGGTTTAACATTTTTGCATGAGAACATGAAAGCTTTGATTTTGGAGACATTGTATATGCAAGTAATTTTACAGAATAAAGTGAATTTTGAAGATCTGAAGAAGGGTTTTATGGAATTTGAAGTCTTTAAAGCAGCTTGAGGGCATTTAAAAACATGGAGAAACATGCTCAAAGAGATGTGAGGATATAATACAATTTGCTTTCTTAAAATTTTGTTAGGGCTCTTTTAGTAAGTTAAATTCAGTTAGGAGGAATGCATTTTTAAAAAGAGAAAACTAGCCTTGTGGGAGGAATGTGCACTTAATAGTCTAGCTGTTTGTTTATTTATTTTAATGTCTAAAAGAATAGCTGCCTGGAAAATGTTGATTAGACATGAGGGTATGAAAACAGTAAAATAAAATCTCTAAGAATAACGTGTGCATTTTGTGGGTTTTCTAGTGAGCTTTTATGTACCTCTTACAGCGACTGTTGTATACCCTATGTAGCTGTTTGGGATCTGAGTGTTATAGTCACGTCTCTTCAGAATTCTTTCCTGACTTCAAATTTGAGAAGTGTCGTAGAGTGCTTTTTAGATGTGTTGATAACTAAATTTCTGTTGATAGTCATTTTGCTTTTGATTTCATTTTTAGTGTGAGGGTGTGACTCATTTTCATTGTAATGTGTTGGTGTAAATTTGCTTTCTCTACTTAGTGAATCTACTTAGGAGTTTTAAACTACTTGAATTTACAACAAAGATCATTCATGTATTTTGGGACCAAAAAAGGGGACTCCAAAAAGGTTTGGTATGTCTGTTAGATTGGGGTGCTAGAGATGTGAGTTACTTGATGGAGCAGCTGGTGATGTATTTCTGCCAAGGGTGTTGTAAAAGGGCTGATTTCAGCTTTGAAGGTGAAGCTGCTGTTTAAAGCACATTATGATTTATGATTGACATGGGGGTTGTATGAGATAAATTGTGTTTTGTATTGTATCAGAGAGCCTAGAATTATTCCTTTAGTATACTACTTAACTGTGACTATAAAAGTCTCTGTGAACCACAGAATGATACTTCAGAATGCTGTAATTCTAAATTAATCTTATCTTAATTTTCAGGTCATTGATTATTTTAAATATATGAACACTTTCTGTGAAAAAGATAGTATCAATAGGCAGTGTATGAAAAGGATTAAGGGGACATACTGTATGTGAGAGAAAAACATTCTGTTCAAAGATACTAGTATGTTAATATAAATGAAAATTTTGTGAGTAATCACTGCTAATAAAAAGATGACATAGGTAGAATTACTGGACTTATGAACTATAATAAATTGTCTTTGAGCAACCCTGAGTGAAAAATTATCCTCTTTTTGCTGTGTACTAATAATGGAAAACAATGAGATAGATATTCAATCAGGTGTATGGTTAAGATGTCATGGGAAAACACAAACAAACTTTTTGGTTAACCCAACAATTTGTGCCTGTATTTTTCCAGCTCTCTCATTTCTCACGCTTTCAACCCTATTCTGTTAATGCCTCCAAAGAGCCTTGCTTATAAAGCCACTGCTTGGAAGTCATTTAGGGTTCACTGTTGGTTAAAGGATGAAGTTCAAACTCCTTGGTTTAATATCAGAGACTTTCCTCTCTTGGAATGCTCTCTTGCCCTGTCTCTGCCTATCAGAATATTACCCAAACCTTAGCCTCTGTTGAAATCGTGCTCTGAGTCATTCTTTATTTACTATAATTGTTTTTGATGAACACTGTTTTTCATTGAGTTCATTGTTTTTGATGAGCAGTACTGTTTGTAGTGTAGCTTTTCACACTTGGTTTATTTCTCCAACTGGATTGTAAGTTTCTGGAGAGCAGAAGTTATCTTATTTATTTTTAGTTGAAGTATAACTGATTTACAATATTATGTTAATTTATAAGTAATCTTATTTTGTACTTATGTTTTGCACAAAGATGTTTAATAAGCATTTTTAAAAAATGAATTTAAGATATCTGTCCTATGCATAACACTTACTTTTTTCAAGTTTTAATAATTTGAAGATTTTTAAATGTTGACATGTAACTTAAAAAATGTGAAGATATTAAATTACAACTTAAAATCAGAAAAAATTGTATTAGGGTTATAAAAGTTAAGGTGAATTAAATGCTTTTTTAAATTATACCCAGCCCAAATTATATTAGAAAAGTAGTATGTTATTCATAATAGCCAAGATGTGGAAGTAACCTAAGTATCTGTCAATGGATGAATGGATAAAGAAGATGTAGTGTATATGCATAATGGAATATTGTTTAGCCATGAGAAAGGACATCTTGCAGCATATATGGAAGGACCTAGAGGGCATTGTGCTAAGTGAAATAAGTCAAAGACAAATTATGTATATATCACTTATGTATATATGTGATCTGAAAAAGCAAAATGGATAGAAACATACTTGAATGGTGGCTATGAGGGGCTAGGGAGTGGTGGAAAAGGGGAGATATTGATACGAGAGCATACACTTCAAGCTGTAAGCTGAATAAGTTCATGTACAGCATGGTGATTATAGTTGACACTGTATTATATGCTTGAAAGTTGCTTAGATGAGAGTAGATTTTCAGTGTTTTCTCTACAAAAGAAGAAATGGTAATTATGTAACATGATACATTTATTAGCTAAGACTGGTG
Organism: Budorcas taxicolor; assembly: GCF_023091745.1. NCBI lineage: Eukaryota > Metazoa > Chordata > Mammalia > Artiodactyla > Bovidae > Budorcas > Budorcas taxicolor. The sequence goes on along the minus strand of NC_068917.1, from coordinate 42,153,719 downwards.
GTAATCTTTCTGCAGTGTACAAGGGCATCAAATCAACATGTTGTACATCTTAAACAGTGTTGTATGCGAATTGTATCTCATTAAAGCTGGGCAGGGGTGGTGGTAGAAGTGCTACCTTATAAAGGGTCTTTCTTTAATTATTAGGTAATCTGCAGTTTGCCAGAACTTAAATTACTGTGCAGTATTATATATAGCCAGTTGAACTCCTTGTTCCCAGTGTATATTTATATTGATGTGATCTATAATTTGGTAGTGGGACCACATGTGTGTGCTTTTAGTTTTTCAGTCATGTCTGACTCTTTGCAACCCCATGGACTGCAGCCTACCAGGCTCCTGTATCCATGGGGATTCTCCAGGCAAGAATACTGGAGTGGGTTGCCATTGGCTTCTCCCGGGGATCTTTCCAACCCAGGGATCAAACCCAGGTCTTCCACATTCCAGGTGGATTCTTTACCGACTGAGCCACCAGGGATAGGTAATCTGTTATTTGTGTGGATTCATTTCAGATTTCTGAGGAGATCAGTGTACATCTTTGTGTGTCTCAGAAAGGGCAGTGGTTGGGGAAGAGTAATTTGGTTCTTCACTCTAGGCCTCCTTATCTAGTGTTTGACTATCAGTGCTGGAAAAATGTATGGAATATTCATACACTACATTTCAGCTTTCTAGATTATCTTCCTCCTCTATACTGTGATTCACTTATTTATCTAAAGTATGGTCTCAAACTAGTACAAGTTGCCTGAGTCTAGCAGCCTTTAGTTAAAGGTATCTAGCCAGTGAACATAATCATGCTAAACTGCCACAAGGAAGAAGTTAACTTACCCTGTGTATCAGGGTCCAAAATAATGATGTTCCCAAATGAAAAAAATTAAGATTTGGGCCAGTTAGAAACTAACAGCAGTATCAGTAGAGGTGCATGCTTAATGTCAATCAGTATAGTTTCCATTTAGTGCATCTTTTAATCACTGAAATAAAAGCTTCTATAAGATTCAAGTCTGTGATTGAGAAGGCTTTCTTTTCTGGTTATCACCTGTACCCTGAAAAGATTTGGTGTTGGCTGGTTCTAAGACTGAAATGTAGTAAGCCTAGGTTGACTACAACCCCGTAACCTTCTGTGCAAATTATGGCACGGTATTACAGGGACCCCTGACTTTTCTGTGAGAAAAGTGGACCTTGAAGTGAGATGGAGAGGAAGGAGTTCAGTGCTGATGGTCAGTGGAGTTGAAGAGATTTTAGTGACTGGATTCCCCTCCTCTTACTTCAGATCCTAGTGAAATGGAATGTAGACCTAAAGTGGAACTACTTGTTGGGAGTCACTAGTGCCAATCCATGAAAGCTGGAAAATATACGTTTCTAGAAGCCTTGAGTCCCTGTTTAACTGCCCACTATACAGGCACTACAAGGAAAGTTTGAAAACTTTTGATGCAAACACAGTAAAATAAAATTTAAATACTGCCAGACACTGGTGCCAGGATGTGAACTCTTCTAGACACTGGTGCCAGGATGTCAACAGTACACAGAAACGGTCCCTGCCTGCATGAAGCTTCTGCTTTGGTCAAGGGAGACAGGCAGCAAACACATCCATATGTCAATATAATGAGTGCCGTGGAGAAGAGCAGAGTAAGGGTGTCAGGGAATGTTCGTGTGGCATTGTTATTTTAGCTAAAGATGGTTGGAGAAAGCCTCCTTAGGGAGGTTGCATTTCAGCAGAGACCTTAAAGAACTAAGTGACCAAGCCACGTAGGTATCTGAAAGAAGAACATTTCAAAAAGTTCAGTTCTGATGCTCAGTCGTGTACAACACTTTGCAACCCCATGAACTGCAGTACATTGGCTTTCCTGTCCTTCACCAACTTCAGGAGCCTGCTCAAACTCATGTCTATCTAGTTGGTGATGCCATCCAACCATCTCATCCTCTGTCATCCCCTTCTCCTCCTGCCTTCAATCTTTCCCAACATCAGGGTTTTTTCCAGTGAGTCAGATCTTGGCATCAGGTGGCCAAAGTACTGGAGCTTCAGCTTCAGCATCAGTACTTCTGATGAATCTTCACAACTGATTTCCTTGAGGATTGACTGGTTTGATGTACTTGCAGTCTGAGGGACTCTCAAGAGCCTTCTCCACCAGCACAGTTCAAAAACATCAGTTCTTCAGCACTCAGCTTTCTTGTAGTCCAGCTCTCATATCCATACAGGACTACTAGAAAAACCATAGCTTTGACTAGATGGACCTTTGTTGGCAAAGTAATATCTCTGCTTTTCAATATGTTGTCTGGGTTGGTCATAGCTTTTCTTCCAAGGAGCAAGCGTCTTTTAATTTCATGGCTGTAGTCACCACCTGCAGTGATTTTGGAAACCAAAAAAAATGAAGTCTCTCGCTGTTTCCATAGTTTCCCCATCTATTTGCCATAAAGTGATGGGACTGGATGCGATTTTTGTTTTTGAATGTTGCATTTTAAGGGAACTTTTTCACTCTCCTCTTTCACTTTCATCAAGAGGCTCTTTAGTCTTTCTTTGCTTTCTGGCATAAGGGTGGTATCATCTGAATATCTGAGGTTATTAATATTTCTCCTGGCAGTCTTGACTCCAGCTTGTGCTTCATCCAGCCTGGCAATTTGCATGATGTACTCTGCATATAAGTTAAATAAGCAGGGTGACAGTATTCAGCCTTGATGTACTCCTTTCACAATATGGAACCCTCCTAGCTAGGCTTCAACAATACATGAACTGTGAACTTCCGGATGTTCAAGCCGATTTAGAAAAGGCAGAGGAACCAGAGATCAAATTGCCAACATCCGTTGGATCATCAAAAAAGCAAGAGAGTTCCAGAAAAACATTTACGTCTGCTTAATTGACTATGCCAAAGCCTTTGACTGTGTGGATCACAAGAAACTATGGAAAATTCTTCAAGAGATGGGAATACCAGACCACCTGACCTGCCTCCTGAGAAATCTGTATGCAAGTCAAGAAGCAACAGTTAGAACTGGACATGGAACAACAGACTGGTTCCAAATAGGAAAAGGAGTATGTCAAGGCTGTATATTGTCACCCTGCTTATATAACTTATATGCAGATTACATCATGCAAAATGCTGGACTGGTTGAAGCACAAGCTGGAATCCAGATTGCAGAGGAAATGTCAGTAACCTCAGATATGCAGATGACACCACCCTTCTGGCAAAAAGGGAAGAACTAAGAGGCTCTTGATGAAAGTAAAAGTGGAGAGTGAAAAAGTTGGCTTAAAGCTCAACATTCAGAAAACAGATCACAGCATCTGGTCCCATCACTTCATGGCAGATAGATGGGGAAACAATGAAAACAGCGAGAGACTTTATTTTTTGGTTTCCAAAATCACTGCAGGTGGTGACTGCAGCCATGAAATTAAAAGACGCTTGCTCATTGGAAGAAAAGCTATGACCAACCTAGATAGCATATTAAAAAGCAGAGACATTACTTTGCCAGCAAAGGTCCATCTAGTCAAAGCTATGGTTTTTCCAGTAGTCTTGTATGGATGTGAGAGTTGGACTATAAAGAAAGTTGAGCACCAAAGAATTGATGCTTTTGAAATGTGGTGTTGGAGAAGACTGTTGAGAGTCCCTTTGACAGTATGGAAATCAAACCAGTCCATCCTAAAGGAAATCAGTCCTGATATTCATTGGACGGACTGATGCTGAAGCTGAAACTGCAATACTTTGTCCACCTGATGCAAAGAAGTAACTCACTTGATAAGACCCTGATGCTGGGAAAGATTGAAGGCAGGAAGAGAAGGGGATGACAGAGGATGAGATGGTTGGATGGCATCACTGACTGGATGGACGTGAGTTTGTGTAAGCTCTGGCAGTTAGTGATGGTCAGGGAAGCCTGTTGTGCTGCAGTCCAGGGGTCGCAAAGAGTCGGACACAAGTGAGTGATTAAACTGAACTGTTGTCCCATGTTCAGTTCTAACTTTTGCTTCTTGATCTGCATACAGATTTCTCAGGAGGCAGGTAAGGTGGTCTGGTATTCCCATCTCTGGAAGAATTTTCCACAGTTTGTTGTGATTCATACAGTCAACGACTGTGGTGTAGTCAATAAAGCAGATGTAGATGTTTTTCTGGAACTCTTTCCTTTTTCAGTGATCCAGTGGCTGTTGGCAATTTGATCTCTGGTTCCTCTGCCTTTTCTAAATCTGGCTTGAACATCTGGAAGTCCATGGTTCATGTACTGTTGAAGCCTGGCTTGGAGAATTTTGAGCATTACTTTGGTAGCCTGTGAGATGAGTGCAATTATGTGGTAGTTTGAACATTCTTTGGCATTTTCTTTCTTTGAGATTGGAATGAAAAGTGACCTTTTCTAGTCCTGTGGCCATGGCTGAGTTTTCCAGATTTGCTGGCATATTGAGTGCAGCACTTTCACAGCATCATCTTCCAGGATTTGAAATAGCTCAACTAGAATTCCATCGCCTCCACTAGCTCTGTTCGTAGTGATGCTTCCTAAGGCCCATTGACTTCGCACTCCAGGATGTCTGGCTCCAGGTGGGTGATCACACCATCGTGGTTATGGGTCGTGAAGATCTTTTCTGTAGAGTTCTTATGTGTGTTGTTGCCACCTCTTAATATCTTCTGCTTCTGTCAGGTCCATACCATTTCTGTCCTTTATTGTGCCCATCTTTGCGTGAAATGTTCCCTTGGTATCTCTGATTTTCTCAAAAAGAAATATCTTGAGATCTCTAGTCCTCCCCATTCTATTGTTTTTCTCTATTTCTTTTCATTGATCACTGAGGAAGGCTTTCTTTTTTCTCCTTGCTATTCTTTGGAACTGGGTATATCTTTCCTTTTCTCCTTTGCCTTTTGCTTCTCTTCTTTTTCACAGCTATTGTAAGGCCTCCTCAGACAACCATTTTGCCTTTTTGCATTTCTTTTTCTTGGGGATGGTCTTGATCCCTGCCTCCTGTACAGTGTCACGAACCTCCGTCTATAGTTCTTCAGGGACTCTGAATATCAGATCTAATCCCTTGAACCTATTTGTCACTTCTACTGTATAATTCTAAGGGGTTTGATTTAGGTGATACCTGAATGGTCTAGTGGTTTTCCCTACTTTCTTCAATTTAAGTCTGAATTTGGCAATAAGGAGTTCATGATCTGAGCCAGTCAGCTCCCTGTCTTGTTTTGCTGACTTTATAGAACTTCTCTATCTTTGGCTGCAAAGAAATTTATAATCAGTTTGATTTTGGTATTGACCATCTGGTGATGTCCATGTGTAGAGTCTTCTCTTGTGTTGTTGGAAGAGGGTGTTTGCTATGACCAGTGCGTTCTCTTGGCAAAACTCTGTTAGCCTTTGTCCTGCTTCATTTTGTTCTCCAAGGCTAAATTTGCCTGTTACTCCAGGTAATCTCTTGACTTCCTACTTTTGCATTCCAGTCCCCTATAATGAAAAGGACATTGTTTGGGGGGGTGTTAGTTCTAGAAGGTCTTGTAGGTTTTCATAGAACCGTTCCCTGATAGCTCAGCTGGTAAAGAATCCACCTGCAGTGTGGGAGACCTGGGTTCAATCCCTGGGTTGGAAAGATCCCTTGGAGAAGGGAAAGGCTCAGTTCAGTTCAGCTCAGTTGCTCAGTCGTGTCTGACTCTTTGCGACCCGATGAATCGCAGCACGCCAGGCCTCCCTGTCCATCACCACCTCCCGGATTTCACTCAGACTCAACGTCCATCGAGTCCGTGATGCCATCCAGCCATCTCATCCTCGGTCATCCCCTTCTCCTCCTGCCCCCAATCCCTCCCAGCATCAGAGTCTTGTCCAGTGAGTCAACTCTTTGCATGAAGTGGCCAAAGTACTGGAGTCTCAGCTTTAGCATCATTCCATCCAAAGAAATCCCAGGGCTGATCTCCTTCAGAAAGGACTGGTTGGATCTCCTTGCAGTCCAAGGGACTCTCAAGAGTCTTCTCCAGCACCACAGTTCAAAAGCATCAATTCTTTGGCACTCAGCCTTCTTCACAGTCCAACTCTCACATGCATACATGACCGCTGGAAAAACCATAGCCTTGACTAGACGGACCTTAGTTGGCAAAGTAATGTCTCTGCTTTTGAATATGCTATCTAGGTTGGTCATAACTTTCCTTCCAAGGAGTAAGCGTCTTTTAATTTCATGGCTGCCATCACCATCTGCAGTGATTTTGGATCCCCCCCAAAATAAAGTCTGACACTGTTTCTACTGTTTCCCGTCTATTTCCCATGAAGTGATGGGACCGGATGCCATGATCTTCGTTTTTGAATGTTGAGCTTTAGGCCAACTTTTTCACTCTCCTCTTTCACTTTCATCAAGAGGCTTTTTAGCTCCTCTTCGCTTTCTGCCATAAGGGTGGTGTCATCTGCATATCTGAGGTTATTGATATTTCTCCCGTCAATCTTGATTCCAGCTTGTGTTTCTTCCAGTCCAGCGTTTCTCATGATGTACTCTGCATAGAAGTTAAATAAGCAGGGTGACAATATACAGCCTTGACGTACACCTTTTCCTATTTGGAACCAGTCTGTTGTTCCATGTCCAGTTCGAACTGTTGCTTCCTGACCTGCATACAGATTTCTCAAGAGGCAGGTTAGGTGCTCTGGTATTCTCATCTCTCTCAGACTTTTCCGCAGTTTATTGTGATCCACACAGTCAAAGGCTCTGGCATAGTCAATAAAGCAGAAATAGATGCTTTTCTGGAACTCTCTTGGTTCTTCCATAATCCAGCGGATGTTGGCAATTTGATCTCTGGTTCCTCTGCCTTTTCTAAAACCAGCTTGAACATCAGGGAGTTCACGGTTCACATATTGCTGAAGCCTGGCTTGGAGAATTTTGAGCATTACTTTACTAGCATGTGAGATGAGTACAATTGTGTGGTAGTTTGAGCATTCTTTGGCATTGCCTTTCTTTGGGATTAAAATGAAAACGGACCTTTTCCAGTCCTGTGGCCACTGCTGAGTTTTCCAAATTTGCTGGCATATTGAGTGCAGCACTTTCACAGCATCATCTTTCAGGATTTGAAACAGGTCAACTGGAATTCCATCACCTCCACTAGCTTTGTTCGTAGTGATGCTTTCTAAGGCCCACTTGACTTCACATTCCAAGATGTCTGGCTCTAGATGAGTGATCACATCATCATGATTAGGGAAAGGCTACACACTCCAGTATTCTGGTCTGGAGAATTCCATGGACGGTTGATGGGGTCACAAAGAGTCAGACAGGACTGAGTGACTTTCACTTTATGGAACCATTCAGTTTCTTCAGCATTACTGGTTGGGCATAGACTGGGGTTATGTGATACTTAATGGTTTACCTTGGAAACGAACAGAGATCATTCTGTCGTTTTTGAGGTTACACCCAAGAAATGCGTTTCAGACTCTCTTGTTGACAACAAGGGCTACTCCATTTCTTCTAAGGGATTTTTTCCCACAGTAGTAGATTTAATGGTCATCTGAGTTAAACCACCCATTCCAGTCTCATTTTAGTTCACTGATTCCTAAAATGTCGACATTCACTCCTGCCATCTCCTGTTTGACCACTCTCAATTTACCTTGATTGAACCTAACATTCTAGATTCCCATGCAGTATTGTCCTTTAGAGCATTGGACTTTACCTCCATCACCAGTCACATCCGCAACTGGGTGTTTTTGCTTTGGCTCTGTCTCTTCATTCTTTCTGGAGTTATTTCTCCATTGATCTCCAGTAGAATATTGGGCACCTGCTGACTTGGGGAGTTCATCTTTCAGTGTCCTATCTTTTTGCCTTTTCATACTGTTCATGGGGTTTTCAAGGCAGGAATACTGAAGTGGTTTACCATTCCCTTCGCCAGTGGACCATGTTTTTTCAGAACTTTCCACCATGACCTGTCCGTCTTGGATGCCCCTACATGCCATGGCTCATAGTTTCATTGAGTTAGACAAGGCTATGTGATCGGTTTGATTAGTTTTCTGTGATTGTGGTTTTCCTCCTATCTGCCCTCTGATGGATAAGGGGCTTATGGAAGCTAGCTTCCTGATGGGAGAGACTGACTGGGGGGAAAACTGGGTCTTGTTCTGATGGGCGGGGTCATGCTCTATAAATCCTTACTCCAATTTTCTGTTTTGGGGCTGTGTTCCCTCCTTAATGTTTGACCTGAGGCCAAACTATGGTGGAAGATATGAAGATAATGGCGACACACTGCGGCACTCAGTGCCCCGACCCTGCAACAGGCCACCGTCAACTGCCACCTCTGCCGGAGACTCCTGGACACTCACGGGCACATCTGGGTCCATCTCTTGTGGCGTCAGTGCTCCTTTCTCCTGGTGCACACAAGGTTTTGTTTGTGCCCTCCATGAGTTTTTTTCTCCAGTCCTGTGTAAGTTCCGGCGGCTGTATGGTGGGGTTAATGGTGACCTTCTCTAAGAGGGCTTGTGCCATACCCAGGTCTGCTGTACCCAGAGCTCCTGGGTCAAAGGCAGATCTGGCTCAGTCTCTGTGGCATCTTCTGGTGCGCACAAGGTTTTTGTTTGAGCCCTCTGAGCGTCTCTGGCGGATTTGGGTTTTGATTCTAAACGCGATTTCGCCCCTCCTACCGTCTTGCTGGGTCTTTGCCTTTGCCCTTGGACGTGGGGTATCTTTTTTTGGTGGGATCCAGCATTATCCTGTCAATGGTTGTTTAGCCGTGAGTTGTAATTTTGGAGTTCTAACAGAAGATGAGTGCATGTCCTTACTCTGCCATCTTGGATTGGATTTTTTTCAGGTAAGGGTGATCACAAGTCCAAAGGTTCTGAGGAAGGAACTGCATGCTTTGACACCAGTGTAGTAGAATAGTCAAAAGTCAGTGTGGCTGGAGTGAAATGAGTAAAGAGGATATTAAGAAATTCGTCAGAGATAAGGTTGGGGGTGGGGCATAGGGACATGCACTGATGATGCAGGGCATTATAGGCCATTGTGAGGACTTGGCTTTTAACAAGCAGGATGGGGAACCATTTGAAGGGTTTAAGTGAAGAGGAACTAAAAAGCCTCTTGATGAAAATGAACATGGAGAGTGAAAAAGTTAGCTTAAAGCTCAGCATTCAGAAAACGAAGATCATGGCATCCGGTCCCATCACTTCATGGGAAATAGATGGGAAAACAGTGGAAACAGTGTCAGACTTTATTTTGGGGGGCTCCAAAATCACTGCAGATGGTGATTGCAGCCATGAAATTAAAAGACACTTACTCCTTGGAAGGAAAGTTATGACCAACCTAGATAGCATATTCAAAAGCAGAGACATTACTTTGCCGACTAAGGTCCGTCTGGTCAGGGCTATGGTTTTTCCAGTGGTCATGTATGGATGTGAGAGTTGGACTGTGAAGAAGGCTGAGCGCTGAAGAATTGATGCTTTTGAACTGTGGTGTTGGAGAAGACTCTTGAGAGTCCCTTGGACTGCAAGGAGTCCAACCAATCCATTCTGAAGGAGATCAGCCCTGGGATTTCTTTGGAAGGAATGATGCTGAAGCTGAAACTCCAATACTTTGGCCACCTCATGCAAAGAGTTGACACATTGGACAAGACTCTGATGCTGGGAGGGATTGGGGGCAGGAGGAGAAGGGGATGACCGAGGATGAGATGGCTGGATGGCATCATGGACTCGATGGACGTTGAGTCTGAGTGAACTCCGGGAGGTGGTGATGGACAGGGAGGCCTGGCGTGCTGCGATTCATGGGGTCGCAAAGAGTTGGACACAACTGAGCAACTGAACTGAACTAAACTGAGTGTGATGTGATACAACTTAAGTTTTAGTAGTGGCTGGCTGCAGTTTGGATAGCATATGCATGGTAAAGAAGTAGTAGCAACCACAGCAAAATAGTATGAAGAATGGCATTTGAAGTCCAGGAAAAATCAGGCTTTTAGGATGGGTATCTGGTATATAGCGTCTTCCCTGGTGCCTCAGTGGTAAAGAATCTGCCTCCTAATGCAGGAGACAGAAGTTCAATCCGTGGATCGGAAAGACCCCCTGCAGAAGGAAATGCCAATCCATGGACAGAGGAGGGGTTACAGTATGTGGGATTGCAGAAGAGTCAGAGAAAACTTAGCAACTAAACAACAGTGGAAAAAGAAGGTCACACAAATGAAGCAGAATAAAGACATCTAAGTAAAGACATTTTGCTCATCTTCAGTGCTTGTGAATTACTGGGGCGATCCATTTTACTTGTAAATGTTGATTCTGAGTTTACTATGTACTGTGTGATTTACATCATGGGAAGCAAAGTTTGCTGAATTTAGGTTCTTAACATAACTCACTCATGATGTTTGTCCTGTCCTCAGAGTAACCTGTCCAGCCTAACTTTTAGACTTAAAGTTTTCTTTCAAAATAATTTATATCTTTTTTATTCATGGAAAGCTAGCATCACTTTTGTGAATAGAGGGTTATTCATGAGGAGCAAAATGAATGTTATGAAAAACTAGTTTCTTAGATTACGTCAGAGATGGTTAGACGTAAACTAGCACTTCATACAGATTTCCTCCTTACCAAATCAAAAGGACTAAGTAATTGAAAAAGTTTTGTTTTCTCACATGTGATTAAATATTTAATATAGTGTTTATATGTCTGCTAAAATGATGGTATAGAAAATATTACATTCATAGCATTCTATTTACTGCTAGATAAAGTATTTATTATGCAGTTTATCAAATTAGAATAAATTTTGTTGTTCAGTTGCTAAGTCATTTCTGCCTCCTCGACCCCATGGACTGCAGCACGCCAGGCTTCCTTGTCCTTCACTGTCTCCCAGAGTTTGCTCAAACTCATGTCCATTGAGTCAGTGATGCTGTCAAAACCATCTCATCCTCTGTCATCCCCTTCTCCTCCTGCCCTCAGTCTTTCCCAGCATCGGTGTCTTTTCCAGTGAATCAGCACTTCACATCAGGTGGCCAAAGTATTGGAGCTTCAGCATCAGTCCTTCCAATAAATATTCAGGATTGATTTTCTTTAGGATTGACTGGTTTGATCTCCTTGCTGACCAAGGGACGTCTCAAAAGTTTTCTCCAGCACTGGAGTTCAAAAGCATCAATTCTTTGGCACTCAGCCTTCTTTATGGTCCGACTCTCCCATCCGTACATGACTACTGGAAAAGCCATAGTCCTTATCAGCAAAATGATATCTCTGCTGTTTAATATGCTGTTTAGGTTTGTCATAGCTTTCCTTCCAAGGGGCAAGTGATGAATTTATAATTTAATCATTTTAAAATATTCTAGAATTCAGACTTGCCACAGAGTGAGACTTTTTTTTTTTTGACTAGCAAGCATCAATTGGTTGAAGTCAGGATATCTCACTTTTCTTTTAAGCTTTGCTTAAACCTGTCTCCTCACGTAATTTGACTTATTTCAGTCATAAATCATACCTAACTTTGCATATAAAATTTTGAATATTATTGTAGCTATACTGTAGAATTTGCTGTAGCTTAATTTTAAGTTTTATTGAGGTGTATAAAATACATCCCGTAAGTGTGCCATGATTTTTAGTAAATTAATAGAGTTGTGCAGTCATCATCACTATCTAGTTTTAAGAGCATTGATAGCAACCTCAAAAGTATTATGCTCATTTGCATTCAGCTTCTGCTCCCCCTTCAGGCCCAGAAAATCATTGACTGCCTTTTGTCTCTGGATTTCGCTTTCCTGTAAGTTTCATGTAAACATAACCATATAATATTTGGTCTTGTGTCTGACTTTCATTTAGTATAACACTTTTTTGGTATACCTTTTTATTGCTGAATATTATTCCATTGTATGGATATACCATATATATATTTTTTTAAGTCCATTCCTCAATGATGGATATTTGGATTGTTTCTAATTTGGGACCATTGTGAATAATGCTACTATAAACATCTCTGTATACTTTTGTTTTTTTTGCAGTTATGTATTATCATTTCTCTGGGGGAGATACCTAAGAATGGCCCTCCTAGGTCATTTGTTAAGTTTTGTGTTTAGCTTTTTAGGAAAATGCCAAGATGTTCCAGTGTAGCTATAAAATTTTATGTTCCCAACAGCAGTATATCAAGGTTTCTGTTTCTCCACATTCTTGTTAATATTTATTATTGTCAGTCTTTTTGTTATAGCCTTTTAGTGGCTTTGTAGTGATAGCTCATTGTGGCTTTAGTTTCTATCTTCCTGATAACTAAAAATGTTTAGCATCTTTTCATGTGCTTATTAGCTATTTGTGTGCCTCATTTGATGAAATGTCCATTCACACGCTTTGCCCATTCCTTTTTTTAAATTGGAGCGTTTGTCTCATTCAGTTGTTAAGAGTTCATTATATATTCTAGATGCAAATTCTTCATCAGATATGCCTTGCATATATTTTATCACAGTCTGTGATTTGTCTTTTCAGTTTCTTAATAGTGCCTTCTGAAGAGAAAAAGTTTGGTTTTGGTGAAGTCTGGATTATGATTTCTTTTATGAGTCATGCTTTTTGTGTCCTGTCTAAGAAACCTTTTGCCAGTACAGTATCACAGACATGTTCTGTATTTTCTTTTGTAAGTGTTTCATCTGAACTCTTATACATAGGTCTGTCAACTGTTTTGAGTTGATTATTATGTATGGTTTCAGGTAAAGATCTAGGATCAGTTTCTTTTTTTACATACAGAGCCAATTGCTTTAGCATTATTTGTTAGAAAAACTCTTTTCACTGTTGAATTGCATTGGCATATTTGTCAGAAATCTATTGACCATAAATGTAAGGGTGTATTTCTGTATTTTCTGTTCTGTTGATCAGTATGTCTATCATTGTACAAGCATCATCACACTGGAGCTTTTATAGCAAGTTGGTGAAAGTCCTACTTTTTGTTTTCAAAATTATTTTGCCTGTTTTAGATCTTTTGCAATTCTATATAGATTTTAGAGTCTTTGTCAGTTTCTACAGAAGAAAGAAAAGAAAAACCTTGCTGGGATTTTTCAGGAAATGACACTAAATGAGTGTCTCTTCATTTAGATTTTGAAAAGTTTCTGTTTGCAGTATTTTTTAGTTTGCACTGTACAGGTCTGTTACTTTTTTAAAGTTTATTTCTAAGTTGTGTTTATCTTCTATGATGCTGTTGTGAATGTAATTATCAGTTTCATTTTCAGATCGTTACTGACATATAGATATGAAATTGATTTTTGTATATTGTTCTGCAGCCTTGCCAAAATTTATTTACTTCAGTAGGATTTTTTTTGGTAGTGAGAACTAATAAATGAATTCAGCAAAATTGCAGGACATAAAATCAAGATGCAAAATTCAGTTGCATTTTTATATAGAAATAGTGAACATCCAAAAGTGAAATTAAGGAAATAGTTCCATTCCACAATAGCACCAAAAAGAATAAAATACAGAGTGTGAGGGGAAATGGATTAGGAGTTCAGGATTAACATATACACACTGCTGTGTGTAAAATAGATAAGCAAAAGAACCTACTCCTTAGCACAGGAAACTATATTCAATGTCTTGTAATAACCTATAATGGAAAAGACTCTGAAAAAGAGTGTGTGTATGTGTACACTTGATATAACTGAGTCACTTTTCTACATAGCTGAAGCTAATACACAGCTTGTAAATTAACTACATTTCAATTAAAAAATTGATATTAATAAAGAAATACTTAGAATGAAAATTAAAGAGGCTAAAGACATTCTAAGAACTACAAAAATTGCTGAAAGAAAGAAGATGCAAATAAATGGAAAGACATCCCATTTTTATGGATTGGGAGACAATGTTGTTGAAATGCCAGGACTGTACTGCCAAAAGCAGTCTACAGATTCAGTGCAATCCCACCAGTGCTTTTTGCAGAAATATGAAAATCCATTCTAAAATTGATACGGAATCACAAGGGACTTCCTCTTCAGGCTAGCTGAAATTTTATCAATTTTTTAGATCTTTACAGAGAACCAACTTTTGTTTTTACTGACCTTAGTCTGTTAAGTTTCTGGTTTCTATTTATTGATTTCTGCATTGATTTTTTTTTTAAATTATTTTCTCCAGCTTGCTTTGGGTTTAGCTTGCTTTAAGTTGAGGCATTTCCTTTTTTTAATGTAGGCATTTTAAGCTCTTAAGTTTTCTTCTAAGTACTGTATTAGTTGTATGCCATAATTTTTTTCTCTTTTGAACATTTTCAAGTTTACAATAAAATTGAGAGGAAATTGCCATTTCCTCCTCCGGGAGATCTTCCTGACCAAGGGATCAGACCTGAGTCTGCTGCAGCTCCTGCCTTTTGATTGGAGTGTTTAGTCTATTTCACATATGATTATTGATGTGGTTGGGTTTACACTAGATAATTTTCTCTTTCTCTTCTATACTTCAGATGTTTTCTGTTTATCTGTTATGCCTTTAATCGCTTTGATTTCTTAAACATACTTTTTGAGTTATTTTACTGATGGTTGCTCTAGCAATTAAAAATTAATCTTATTACAGTATATTTCAGGTTGACTCTGAATTAACTCTGGTAAAGTATAGAAAATGTTTCATTCCACTTTTTACTTTAATGCTTTTAAAATGGTAAAATATGCATAATATAAAATTTACCATTTAATAATTTTTAGATGTGCAATTCTGTGGCCCTAAGTACATTCATATTTGTGCAACCATTACTTTCATCCATTTCTAGAACTTTTTCATATTGAAACTCCATTTCTGAAAAACAGTAATTCCATTTCCCCCTCCTCCCACCCCCTGGCAACCACCGTTTTACTTTGTTTCCCTATGAATTTGCCTGTTGTAGAAACACAATGTTTGTTAGTGATAGACTTAATTCACTTAGAATGTATTCAAGGTTCTTCCGTGTTACATAGCATGTACCAAAATATGCTACCTTTTTAAGGCTGAATAATACTTTATTGTAGGTGTATATTATAGTTTATCCATTCATATGTTGATGAACATTTGAATTGCATCCATTTTTGGGGTTGCTTTCACTGTTTGTGAATAGTACTGCTGTGAACATTAGTGCACAAATGTCTGTTTCAGTCCCTGTTTTTAATTCACTTGTATATATCCAAAGTGAAATTGCTGGATCATATGGTAATTCTGTTTGATTTTTTGAGAAATTGCTGGAGTTTTGTTTTCATACTGTTTTTTCACAGTGGCTGCACCATTCCCATCAGCAATACACAAGGGTTTAGATTTTCCCACATCTTTGCCAAAACTCTTTTTCCTTTTTTTTTTTTATGATGGCTATCCTGATGAGTACAAAGTGGTATCTCATTATGGTTTTGATTTGTATCTCCCAGGCTTCCTTGGTGACTCAGTGGTAAAGAATCGGCCTGCAGTGCAGGAGACGCTGGAGATGTGGGTTCAATCCCTGGGTCGGGAAGATCCTCTAAAGTAGGAAATGGCATCCCATCCCAGTATTGTTGCCTGGAAAATCCCACAGACAGAGGAGCCTGGAGGGCTATAGTCTATGGGGTCACAAAGAGTTGGACATGACTGAGCTCACATGCATACAGATAACATCGCTTGTCATTGTGTATGCTCATTTATATCTGACTCTGTGGCCCTATGGAGTGTAGCCCACCAGGCTCCTTTGTCCATAGGATTATCCTGGCAAGATTACTGGAGAGGGTTGCCATTTCCTCCTCCATGGGATCTTCCAGACCAAGGGATCAAACCTGAGTCTCTTGCAGTTCCTTCATTGGAAGGTGAATTGTTTACCAGTGAGCCACCTGGATTAAATACCTTTTAATGTGTTTGTTGGTTGCTTCTGTATCTTCTTTGGAGAAACGTCTCTTCAAATTCTTAGCCCATTTTAAAATCAGGTGATTTTGTTGTTGAGTTCTTGGCATTCTGTACTCACAGTTAGCCCTGAACAACGTGGGTCTGGCCTGACCCAAACATGTGAATGTTTTTCATTAGTAAAATACTATAGTACTACATTATCAGTGGTTGGTTGAATTCTCAGATGTGGAACTGCAGTGATGAAAGCCCCACTGTTAAGTTATACTGAGGTTTTTGACAGAGGGTCAGTTCCTGCATTGCAAGGGTTAACTGTATTCTGAATATCAATCAATTCCTTATATATATGATTTGCAAACATTTTCTTCCATTATATGGGTTGCCATTGTACTCTGTTGATAGTGTCCTTTGATGTCCAAAAGCTTTTAATATTGATGAAGTCCAGCTTAACTGTTTTTTTCTTTTGTTGCCTGTGCCTTTGGTGTCATATGCAAGAAATGATTGCCAGATCCAAAGTCATGAAGTTTTTGTCCTGTGTTTTTCTTTTAAGACTTTAATAGTTTTAGCTTATATTTAGATTTGTGATCCATTTTGAGTTGATTTTTGTATATAGTGTAAGATAAGGATCAAATTTTATTTTTTTCCTTGTGGATATTCAGTTTTCCTGGTGCAATTTGTAAAACACTACTCTTTTCCCCCATTGAATGGTTTTGGCACTTGTTGAAAATCCTTTAGCCACATATATGATGTATTACTATTAATCTTGGGCTCCCTGTTGTATTTCATTGTTGTGTATGTCAGTCTTTATGTCAGTGTGGTACTATTTTGATTACCATAGCTTTGTATTAAGTTTTGAAATCAAAGTGTGAGACCTCCAACCTTCTTCTATTTTATGCTTGTTTTAGCTATTGAAGTCCCTTGAGATTCCATGTTTTAGGATGAATTTTCACAATATCTGCAAAAAACAAAAAACTGGTGTTGTAATTTTGATAGGGCTTACTTTGAATCTGTAAATTGCTTTGGTATTATTGACATCTTAACATTGTTTTTTAACCTGTGAACATGAGATTCTTGCCATTTACATGCATCTTCTTTATTTCAGGAATATTTTGTAGTTTTTAGCATACAAGTCTTTCACTTCCTTGGGTAAGCGTAATTCTGAATATTTTATTGTTTTCAATACTACTATAAATGTAGTGATTTTTTAAAATTTCATTTGTACATGTTCCTTATTACACAGAAATTCAACTGATTTTTGTGTGCTAATACTGCAACCTGCAGCTGTGCTAAATTGTTAATCACTTCTAACAGTTTTGTGTGAAATCTATAGGGTATTCTACATAGATCATATTTTCAGAGAAGAGAGATAATTCTACTTCACTTCCAGTTGGGTGCTTTTTATTTTTTTTTTACTGATTTCACTGGGCAGGATTTCCAGTAATGTTTTGAATGGAATTAGAGAAAGTGAGCACCCTTGCTTTGTTCCTGATCTTAGAGAAAAGCTTTTCAGTTTTTTAACCTGCTTATTTAACTTATATGCAGAGTACATCATAACAAATGCTGGACTGGTTGAAGCGCGCAAGCTGAAATGAAGATTGCTGGGAGAAATACCAATAACCTCAGATACACAGATGATACCACCGTTATGGGAGAAAGTGAAGAAGAACTAAAGAGCCTCTTGATGAAAGTGAAAGAAGAGAGTGAAAAAGTTCGCTTAAAACTCAGCATTCAGAAAACTAAGATCATGGCATCTGGTCCCATCACTTCATGTGAAATAGGTGGGGAAACAAAGGAAACAGTGAGAGTCTTTATTTTGGGGGGCTCCAAAATCATTGCAGATGGTGACTGCAGCCGTGAAACTAAAAGACATTTGCTCCTTGGAAGAAAAGCTATGACCAACCTAGACAGCATATTAAAAAGCAGAGATGTTACTTTACTGACAAAGGTCCATTTAGTCAAAGCTATGGTTTTTCCAGTAGTCTTGTATGGATATGAGAGTTGGACTATAAAGAAAGCTAAGCACAGAAGAATTGATGCTTTTGAACTGTGGTGTTGGAGAAGACTCTTGAATGTCGCTTGGACTGCAAGGAGATCCAACCAGTCCATCAGGTGGACAAAGTATTGCAGTTTCAGAATCAGTCCTAAATGTTCATTGGAAGGACTGATGCTCAAACTGCAATACTTTGTCCACCTGATGCAAAGAACCAACTCATTGGAAAAGACCCTGCTGCTGGGAAAGATTGAAGGCAGGAGGAGACGGGGATGACAGAGGATGAGATGGTTGGACGGTATCACCGACTCAGTGGTCATGAGTTTGAGTAGGCTGCGGGAGTTGGTGACAGACAGGGAAGCCTGGCGTGTTGCAGTCCATGGGGTCACAAAGAGTCGGACATGACTGAGCAACTGAACTGAAGACTTGTTTTGTGGCCTAACTTATAGTCTATCTTAGAGGATATTATATGTGCATTTGGCAAAAATGTGTATTTTTCTGTTGTATGGAGTTATCTGTGAAAATGTTTTAAGTGAAATTAATTAGTCTGTGCTGCTGCTAAGTTGCTTCAGTCGTGTCCGACTCTGTGTGACCCCATAGATAGCAGCCCACCAGGCTCCGCTGTCCCTGGGATTCTCCAGGCAAGAACACTGGAGTGGGTTACCATTTCCTTCTCCAATGCATGAAAGTGAAAAGTGAAAGTGAAGTCGCTCAGCCGTGTCCGACTCTTCGTGACCCCATGGACTGCAGCCTGTCAGGATCCTCTACCCATGGGATTTTTCAGGCAAGAGTACTGGAGTGGGTTGCCATTGCCTTCTCCGTAATTAGTCTATAGCGTTATTCAAGTTGCCTCTTACTGAGTTTTTGTCTGGTTGTTATGTTCTCAGGTGTTTTTCTTGAGGTGTTATTGTCATGTATGAAAGAGGTGGGAATACCACACCACCTGACCTGCCTCGTGAGAAATCTGTATGCAGGTCAGGAAGCAACAGTTAGAACTGGACATAGAACAACAGAGTGGTTCCAAATAGGGAAAGGAGTACGACAAGGCTGTATATTGTCACCCTGCTTATTTAACTTATATGCAGAGTACATCATGAGAAACACTGGGCTGGATGAATTGCAAGCTGGAATCTAGATTGCCGGGAGAAATATCAATAACCTCAAATATGCAGATGACACCACCCTTATGGTAGAAAGCAAAGAAGAACTAAAGAGCCTCTTGATGAAAGTGAAAGAGGAGAGTGAAAAAGCTGACTTAAAGCTCAACATTCAGAAAATGAAGATCATGGCATCCAATCCCATCACTTCATGGCAGATAGATGGGGAAACAATGGAAATAGTGATAGACTTTATTTTCCTGGGCTCCAGAATCACTGCAGATGGTGATTGCAGCCATGAAATTAAAAGATGCTTACTCCTTGGAACGAAAGTTATGACCAGCCTAGACAAAAAGCATATTAAAAAGCAGAGACATTACTTTGTCCACAAAGGTCCATCTAGTCAAGGCTATGGTTTTTCCAGTAGTTATATATGGATGTGAGAGTTGGACTATAAAGAAAGCTGAGCGCTGAAGAATTGATGCTTTTGAACTGTGGTGTTGGAGAAGACTCTTGAGAGTCCCTTGGACTGCAAGATCCTCATCCTAAAGGAGATCAGTCCTGAGTGTCCATTGGAAGAACTGATGATGTAGCTGAAATTCCAATACTTTGGCCACCTGATGTGAAGAACTGACTCATTTGAAAAGACCCTGATGCTGGGAAAGATTGAAGGTGGGAGGAGAAGGGGATGACAGAGGATGAGATGGTTGATTGGTGTCATTGACTCAGTGGACATGAGTTTGGGTAAACTCCGGGAGTTGGTGATAGACAGGGAGGCCTGTCATGCTGCAGTCCATGGGGTCGTAAAGAGTCGGACACGACAGAGTGACTGAAGTGAACTGAACTGATCTAATGTCTACATGTTACGAACCCCATAATAGTACAGGATACTTTATTTTAAAAATTATTATTTTATAGAGTGATATATTAGAGAAATTAAGAGGAGGAAAGATAAAAATACATTTATTCAGTCTTTTGCACTTATCCATTTACCATTTCCTGTTGTCTATGTTTCTTCTTTTGATTTGAGTTACCATCTTTGTCCCTAGTTTCCCAAATCATCCCCCACTCCCAGCTCAGTGATTTGCTTTGAAGACTCACAGTACACAGCATATAGCCATACTCATAACTGTGATTTATTACAACAAAAGTATACAAAGCAAATTTGCCAAAGGGAAAAGGTTTAGTGAGCAAGATCTGGAGGAACGAGCTGTGAGCTTCCAGTAGTCCTCTTTCAGTGTAGTTATGTAGGTTGTGCTTATTTTCTCCAGTGTCATTTTGTGATAGCATTTGTGTAGTGTTAAACACCAAGGAAGTTCATTATAGACCTAGTTCCCAAGGTTTTTATTGGGAGCTTTTTGCCCAGTGCATACCAAATTGCACATTCTCTGAAAGAAAACAGGTTTGTGTAAATAGTTTAGGCACAGCCAGCCACTCTGATCAGTTAAGGAATGGTGTGAACCCTCCCAAAATCCAGGTTGCCATCTGCCAACTCAGGACGAACATTGTACGTTGGCTTTTTTTGTTTTTTCAGGTACAGCAGTCTTAGACATTTTAGGTTAACTATTTTTTGCATACCGTTTGATGACATTTCCTTTTTTTTTCTGAGGGGTTTCTTTTAGTATTTCTCATAAGGCGGCAGGCTTGCTAAGAACAAATTATTTTTATCTTTTTTTAATCTGGGATGACTTCCTTTGCCTACAGCTTCAAAGGATAATTTTGCTGGCTATAGTATTCGTAGCTGACAGTTTTTCTGTTTTCAGCATTTAAATATGTACTTTCAATGCCATCTGGTCTCCATTACTTCTGACAAGAACTCAGCCATTAATTGTGGTTTTGTTCTTTTGTGTGTGGTTACCTGTTATACACATGTTCTTTTAACATCTTGTTGTTGACTGTAAGTAGTTTATGATGTATGTATACAAGTGTTTATCCCACTGGGGTTCTGTCAAGCATTCCAAATCTGGGGTTTACTGTTTATCACCAGACTTGGGACATTAGCAGTCATTATTTATTATTTTTTATCCCTTGTGTCATCTCGTGGAACTTCCCACTATACATATATTGGTGCACTTGATGTCCTACAGATCTCAGAGGCTTTCTTCAGTTCACTGTTTATTTTCTCTTTTTTAGATGGCTTAGTTTTATTGAACTGTTTTCGTGTTTTTTGATTGTTTGCCATCTCAAATCTGCTGCTGAGTCTGTATAATGAAGTTTTCATTTCAGTTATTGTACTTTTAAACTGAAATTTCTAGAGTGGGTTCTGTTTTATTGATTTTACTCTTTTGAGATTCCCAGCTTGTTTGGGTGTCATCATATTTTCTTTTCATTATATAAACATACGTTACTTTATTCCTTTAATATATTATCATGACTGGTTTATTTGCCTGGTGTTTTGGGTCCACTCACAGTAGTTTCTTTTTCCTTCTGTCTGACTCACTGATTGTACATCTTCTGATTTTTCTGTTGATAATTGGCCGTTTTGATTAATTTATTATACTAACTCTAAAGTCTTTTTTTTCCCCGAGAGTCATTGTTGCCGATTTTTTGTTTTAGTATTATGGTTTTTTTAAGTTAATTGGATGGATTTAATCTGCAAAATTTATGTCCCCTGCAACTGCAGCAACTGACTAACATCTCTGGTTATTTTTCTTATTTTCATTTTTACCATGGCTTTCTAGGAGCTGCCTCCATGTCTACATAGTGAGTGTTTAGATGTTCAAACATCTTGAGCCAGTAAAGCTGAGTTGATTATTGGTTGATTATATGAATTAGGGAGTGTAGGCAAAGTTTAGGACGTTTATATGTCTGACTCAGCTTGTACTTCCTGTCTGGCCCTTTGGGAACTTCTTTGCAAACAGCCTCTTAGTGAGTCTGTGTTGTGTGGGGAGCTTATTAGCCTGTTGGTACTCTTCATCTGTGCATGTACACAGCCTCGCTGACAGACAGGGATGAACGGGGAGCTTGGATGCTTAAGAGTTTTTCCTCTTGCTAAGCTCTGCCTCCCATTGAGCCAAGGATCTGTGGCAATCTTATCAGTTCCCTCTTTGACTCCCTGGTTTCCAGGATTTTCCTGTTAAATTTCTGGCCGGTGTGGGATGTGCTACTTGCCCGAAGCAAGTCTGCAAACTCTAGGTTATCGGCACTGTCAGCTTTTTCTGTTTATTTTCTAAGAACTTACCGCTTTTATCAACAGTGCTAAAGGGTATATTGCACTCTGCTCCATATCAGGGCATCCTATCTTCAGCAACAAAGCTGCTGGTTTTTCACTAGCAGCCCCACCCTGGTGGCGCTACTGCCTACCAAGCTTCCTTGAGGGGATAGGACCAGTCCTGGCAAAAACATCATTTATTGCCACTGTTCTTACCTGAGATTCAGCAGTTTTTCATGCATAAAGTGTTCTTAATTTGTGTATGCCATCAGTTACTTTGCAAATACAGTAAGCTGACCCTTGAATAACAGGGGTTAGGGGCCCTGACGACCTCTGTAGTTGTAAATCTGCATATAACTTTATTGGTTAGTGATTGACAATCCAAATTAATTTTTTAAATGTTTCTATTCTAGAATACTTGTGAATTGAAAGAATACCGCACAGCATAAAGAACAGTAACATGGTAGGAGAGAAACAGCCTGATTTTAAGAGCTTGGAAGTGGGAATCAGGGATTTCTGAAATGTTACTCACTGTGTATAGAAAAGAAAGAAAATAGTTTATTGGCTGTCTTCTTCCTGTGCAGGAATGTGAGCATCTTAGTTAGATGCCAGGAGCATTGATGTTGAGATTGGGTCATCAGTCACAGTGCTGCCCTTAAGGAAAGTTGCACTTTGAAATTTGAGGAATGTTTGAAGCATGAAGTTAATTACTCATCACTACTGACATGGTATCAGTAGAAGTAGCATATTACTGATAAAAGTGCCCTGTGTATACCCTAATGGAATGTCAGTAACCAGAAAAACCTTTTTTTGAAAATCATCTAAAACACATTGGTAATCTTCTCTGTTTTTGTAAATAGCATTAAATATACTTAAATGGTGGCCTGTTTACTTACTTTTGGACTTTTTTTTGATGCACAGTGAAGTGTTGATCTTAAGTGGATTTTGACCGGTGTATATACTAATATAATGATTATTCCAGTCAGGATTCAGAATATTTTCATCACTCCAGAAAGTTCCCTGTGCCCACTTCTAGTCAGTCTGTTTCTTTTCCCTGTTCAGGTATCTGGTGGTCGAAGCCCTGTATTGCCAGAAAGTTGGGACTGATCTTGTCTTTGTTGACTGCGGCGTGTGAGGTCGCTTTAATCATGTCTGATTCTGTGACCCTTATGCACTGTAGCCCACCAGGTTCCTCTGTCCATGGGATTCTCCAGGCAAGAATACTGGAGTGAGTTGCCATGCCCTCCTCCAGGTGTCTTTGTTGATTAAGCTAAGCTGTTATTGGTGTCTTAAGTAGGCGTTTCAAATAAACTATTTCAAGGTAGCACTTGGGAGTTTTGTTCTGTAGTATGTTTAATAATGTAATTGTGAGACATTAAAATAATGAAACAGCAACAGATAACCTGGTGGGCTGCAGTCCATGGGGTTGTGAAGAGTTGCCCATGACTGAGCGACTAACACACACACACACACAGTGCTTATTGAGTACTAAACATTCTGCCAAGTGCCTTATTATTTATTCAATTTTTGCAGAACCTACCAGTGAGGTAGGTTCTATTGTTGGATTTATTGTAAAGATATAGAAACTGAAGCATAGGAGAAACTAGTTTGTTTAAGCTCACAAAGCTATTAAATGGCAGAGCAGATATTTGAACCTTGTGTTCAGACTTCAGAGCCTATATTCTTAACCACTATATTATGTTCCCTGTTAGTATATGTGGGCTGAGTAGACCTTTTTGAGCTGATGAAGCAATCTAATCACCATTTATAGTGAGTTTTCCGATAGGACCCCAATTATCAATTTAAGACAGATACTGGAACATTACTTCTTTGAAAGTTGGAGTTCCCAGTTAAAAAAATAGACAATGGATTTGGATAGATGTTTCACCAAAATGATGTAATATAGCCAATAAGCACATGAAAAGAGGCTCAAAATGATTTATTCATTAGGGAAATGGTAAATAAACTACAAGATACTACCATACTCACTGGAACGGATACTATTAAAAAGAGCAAGCGTTGGCAAGGAGGTAGAAAAATTAGAACTCTCATGGGCTGCTGGTGTGAATGTGAAATAGTGCAGTCACTGTGGAAGACAGTTTGACAGTTCCTCAAAAAGTTAACACAGTTATCATATGACCTAGCAATTCCATTCCTATGTATATAGCCGAAATAATTGGTAACAGGTGTTCAGTCAGGAATTTGTGGATGAACATTGATAGCAGCGCTTTTCACAGTAGCCAGAAGGTGGAAACAGCCCACATATCCATCAATAGATGAATGGATAAACACGATATGGTATATAGATACAAGGGAATATTCAGTCATATAACAATAATGTATCGATACATGCTACAACATGGAGGAACTTTAAAAGATTATGTTAAATGAAACAGACCAGATATGAAAGGCCACAAATCATATGATTCTGTTTATATGAAATCTCCAGAATAGTCACATCCATAGGTCAGAAAGTAGATTATTGGTTGCTAGGAGCTGGGGGGTAGGGAGGGATTGAAGAATGACTATTAGTAGATAACAGAGTGTCTTATTGAAGTGATTGAAAATACTCTGGAATTATATAGATGATTGCACAACTCTGAATATACAGAAACCTAGTAAACTAGACACTATAAAAGTAAAAAATAGACTAAAAGCTGATAATATTTAGTTTATCAGACATAATATACATTTATAACTACTTGAAAAGTAGATTAGAATTTCCTGAAGGCTGGTATAAGGAGCTCTTTATACTGTGTGATAATCTAGAGGAAAGATGAGTTGTTTAATCAAATAGATTTAGAAAATATACATACTGTATCTATTGAAGGTTGATAGTGTACATCAGCCCACTAAAGATTTGCTAAAGGTCTATGGTAAAGACACATGTTCAGCTTCAACACAGGGTTTTTACAGTTGAATGGATCTCTAGTCCTTTAAATAATCACTAGTTTCTACAGAACCTACTTAGGTATATCCAGCATGGAAACTGCTGGTCACGTTATTAAAATTCTTAGTTTATTAAGAATTAAGTAAAATCCTTAAACTGGCCACATTTCAAGTGCTCAGTAGTCATGTGTTACTAGTATGTATTATATTGGACAGTGCATTTCTCGTCTTGCTGAAAGCTTGATTGGAAAGTGTTAGTATAGGTAATACAATAAGACATACAGTCATAGGATGTTTTAATTTACTCTTAGTATTCTACTTTTCAGTTATTATGGAGCATTACAAAGAGAGAATATGATAGATTGAATCATGTCTCCCACCAAAAAATAAGTTGATTTCCTAACCCACAGTACCAGAAAAAGAATTTTTTTTTTTTAGTAGAGTCAATAGTTAATTGGGGGGGCCTTTAAACGTGTTGATTTCTGCTATTGACAAAGTCAGAGTGGTACTTATTAATATTTATAACATTTCTTACTACATTTATGCAAAATGAAGAGAAGAAGAAGAAAGGTGAGACTGAAGACTGCTGCTTGTCTGCTTTACATAAAAGCTTGGTGGTTTCATAAGCCCATGTTATTGTACATTATTCTTTTGTTTCAGTATGGATCCAAAAAGAGTAAAAAAAAACATCAGGTTTAGTATGCTTTCCGACTTCCAAATTACAGAATTATTCATTTTGAGAACTGAAAAATTTACAAAATATTTAAACATTAAAATAGAAATTAAAAATTAGCAAATACTAAAATAAAACATAGCTATGATTTTAGTTTAGTGATTAAATGTCACTCCGATTGACTCATCTTTATTAATCCAATAGGCAAATTATTCTCATTGCTGATTATAGCAATAGAAACCTTTTTGTTTTCAAAGCCCTCTTACTGAATTGGTTAATGTCTTCTTTGTAATCGATATTAAATAATTTTTCAGATAGGTCAAAGATCCATAAATCATCAAAAATGTAGAATTTATGCTAACTTGTATCTTAGATGTATTCATTTTAGTTGCGAAACAAATTGCAATCAGTTTTTGTTGTTTTTGTCTTTCTGTCCCTCCTATCTTTTGCCATAGTTCATGTTTCTCTTTAGGCTTTTGCAGTAGATTCTGAGTAGGCCTAAGTATTTTTTCCCTTTAATTAGTTCTTCAAAAGACCATATAAGATAACTTGTTTTTAACTTTCAAACGATATTTTTTAGTATATAATTGACATATGTATAAATTGTACATATTTGTAGTTTAAATTTGTTTTTTTGACATGTATATACCCATGTAACTATCACTGTAATCGTGATAATGAACACATCTTTTATCACTCTGTTTCCTCCTGTCTCTCTTTTCTGTGTGTGGTTTATTTATTTATTTTTTACTTTACAATATTATATTGGTTTTGCCATACATCAACATGAATTTCGAAACATGTATAATATCCTCCTGTCTCTTTATAGTTGCTTCCCACTGCTCTTCATCTCTTGACAGTGACTCATCTGCTTACTTCTCTCACTGTAGATTAGTTTGCATTTTCTAAAATTTTATATAAATGAAATCATACGTATATTCTTGTTTTTTGGTTGTTGTGTGTCTTCACTTAGCATAATTGTAAAGAGGAAATTAACATTGGTACAGTAAGTATAAATCTCATTGAAATTTTCCCCAATTTTTTTTATGGATGATTTGTTTCTGTTCTAGACTTGTATTTCACATTGCATGTAGTTGTTATTTCCCCTTAGTCTTCCATTCAGTACAGTTGTTCAGTTTTCCTTGTCTGTTATGATCCTCTGGAAGAATATTGTTCAGTTCATTTATAGCATCAGTCAGCTTGTTTTCTCTTTTTTTTTCTTCATGAATGGAATGTGCTTATGTATTTTTGGTAGGAATATCATGAAAATGTCCTTCTCAGTATATATCAGAGTTCATGATGTTCATATGTCTTTCTGTTGTCGACCTTTACCTTGATCACTTGTTGTCTGCCAGTTTTCTCTACTGTAAAGTTATTGTAACTTGGAGAAGATAATGTGCATATCCTGTTTTTTCTGAAACTTTTGCATGCTGATTTTAGTGTCCATTGTTGGATCTTGGCTGCAGCTATTATGCTGTTATGTGGTGTTTATCTAATTCTCTGCATCCCTGTTTCCTTTTGCATTTATTAATTGGAACACTAATGTAAGAAAGAGCTGTCCTTTTGCTTTCATTTATTCAGTAACTTGTATCAGTATATTTTTGTGTATATATGCTAAAATACAACACTAATTTTATTTAAATTTTTGACTTAAAAAATTGAATTTTGTTTTTATTCTTAAGAATTTTTCATTTATTTTCGATACAAGTCACTGATGCAGATATGATTTCCTTGTTTTTTTTTTAATTTCAGTTTATAGCATGTCTTTATTCTTTTTAGTAGTGTTTTCTAAAGTGTTTTGAAGTATTTTTAAATTTTTATAAGGATCACTCTGTCACTTTTAATAATATTTATTTTGTGAGTCATGATTTTTATATCTTATCTACGAAATCTTTTCCTAATCCAAGACCACAGAAGATTTTCTCCTGTATTCCTGAACGTTGATGGATCAGGTCTTACATATAGGTCTATAATAGGTGAATTAATTGTATTAATGTACATGTATTAATATATCTTTTCCGTTCAGTTGCTCAGTCATGTCTGACTCTTTGCGACCCCCATGAACTGCAGCACACCAGGCCTCCCTGTCCATCACCAACTCCCGGAGTTTACCCAAACTCATGTCCATTGAGTCAGTGATGCCATCCAACCATCTCATCCTCTGTCCTCCCCTTCCCCTCCTGCCCTCAGTCTTTCCCAGCATCAGGGTCTTTTCAAATTAGTCAGCTTTTCACATCAGATGGCCAAAGTATTGGAGTTTCAGCTTCAACATCAGTCCTTCCAATGAACACCCAGGACTGATCTCCTTTAGGATGGACTGGTTGGATCTCCTTGCAGTCCAAGGGACTCTCAAGAGTCTTCTCCAACACCACAGTTCAAAAGCATCAATTCTTCGGCGCTCAGCCTTCTTCACAGTCCAACTCTCACATCCATACATGACTACTAGAAAAACCATAGCCTTGGCTAGACGGACCTTAGTCGGCAAAGTAATGTCTCTGCTTTTGAATATGCTGTCTAGTTTGGTCATAACTTTCCTTCCAAGGAGTAAGCGTCTTTTAATTTCATGGCTGCAGTCACCATCAGCAGCCCCCCAAAATAAAGGCAGCCACTGTTTCTACTGTTTCCCCATCTATTTGCCATGCAGTGATGGGATTGGATGCCATGATCTTCGTTTTCTGAATGTTGAGCTTTAAGCCAACTTTTTCACTCTCCTCTTTCACTTTCATCAAGAGGCTCTTTAGTTCTTCTTTACTTTCTGCCATAAGGGTGGTATCATCTGCATATCTGAGATTATTCAATATTTCTCCCAGCAGTCTTGATTCTAGCTTGTGCTTCTTCCAGCCCAGTGTTTCTCTTGATGTACTCTGCATATAAGTTAAATAAGCAGGGTGACAATATACATTCCTGACGTGCTCCTTTTCCAATTTGGAACCCGTGTGTTGTTCCATGTCCAGTTCTAACTGTTGCTTCCTGACTGCATAGAGGTTTCTCAAGAGGCAGGTCAGGTGGTCTGGTTTAGGTATAGTTATTTTAATACTTTTGTGTTTTAACTTTTATACTAGGATTGAAAGAAATTTACCTATCACCATTACAGTATTCTGTATTTGTCTATATTTATAGTAGTGAAAACTGTGGTGTTGGAGAAGACTCTTGACAGTCCCTTGGACTGCAAGGAGATCCAACCAGTCCATCCTAAAGGAGACCAGTCCTGGGTGTTAATTGGAAGGACTGATGCTGAGGTTGAAACTCCAATACTTCGGCCACATTATGCGAAGAGTTCTCATTGGAAAAGACCCTGATGCTGGGAGAGATTGGGGGCAGGAGGAGAAGGGAATGACAGGATGAGATGGCTGGATGGCATCACTGACTCGATGCACATGAGTTTGGGTGAACTCTGGGAATTGGTGATGGACCCGGAGGCCTGGCGTGCTGCAGTTCATGGGGTCGCAAAGAGTCTGACGCAACTGAACTGACTGAAGTGTTAGTCACTTAGTCATGTCCGATTCTTTATGATCCCATGGACTGTAGTCTGCTAGGCTCGTCTGTCCATGAAATTCTTCAAGAAAGAATATTGGAGTGGGTAGCCTAAGTCCCCTACATACAAATGAGTTGTGTTCTGAAAGCAAGTTCGTAAGTCCAGTTTGTCATAGGTCCACCAAAGTTAGCCTAGGTACGCAACTAACACAATTGGCTGTGTAGTACTGTACTATAATAGGTTTTTTTTTAATTAAAAAAATTAATTGGTGAATAATTGTTTTACAATGCTATGTTAGTTTCTGCTGAACAACAATGTGAATCAACTATAAGTATACATATATTCCCTCCTATCCCCTCCATTCCACCCCTTTAGATCATCACAGAGCAGCGAGCTGGGCTCACTGTGTTACACAGAGCTTCCCACTAGCTATAGAGTTTACACATAGTGGTGTATGTCAGTCAGTGCTGCTCTCTGAATTTATCCCACTGCTCCTTCCCCCATTCTCTACTCCTGCCTTGCAAATAGGTTCATTGGTACTCTTTTTCTAGATTCCATAGATATGTGTTAATAGATGATATTTGTTTTCCTCTTTCTGCCTGACTTCATTATAACACGTTTATAGTACTTTTCACACAAGGAATATGTAAAAAAAAAATATTTTTAATCTTACAGTACAGTACCTTGAAAAGTACAGTAGTATAGTACAACAGCTGGCATACAGAGGCTGACGTTGCGTGACCAGGCAAGAAGAGTTATTGATGGGAGGAGGGAGAGAAGGTGGGAGATGAGAGATGGAGGGCAAGCTACAATTTGCCTGATATTGATGGAAGTTTGCAACTTGAATGTTCATATGTACTTACTGTACCTGTGCCAGCCAATTTTATACTT
Source organism: Budorcas taxicolor (assembly GCF_023091745.1). Lineage (NCBI taxonomy): Eukaryota > Metazoa > Chordata > Mammalia > Artiodactyla > Bovidae > Budorcas > Budorcas taxicolor. The sequence continues at coordinate 42,123,914 of NC_068917.1, read as the reverse complement.
TCTTATGCTGTTATGTTCCCTGGTGGCTTAGAGGGTAAAGCGTCCGCCTGCAGTGTGGGAGACCCAGGTTCAATCTCTGAGTTGGGAAGATCCCCTGGAAAAGGCAATGGCACCCCACTCCAGTACTCTTGCTTGGAAAATCCCATGGACGGAGGAGCCTGGTAGGCTGCAGTCCATGGGGTCACTAAGAGTTGGACATGACTGAGCGACTTCACTTTCACTTTTATGCTATTATGTTGCTGTTTAGTGAGTCTTCATTTTAACCTGAAGAGTTGGTGAGTAGGGCTAGTGGTGATGAACTCCCTCAATTTTTGTTTATTTGGGAAAGACTTTAGTTTTCCTTCCTTTTTTAAAGACAGCTTGCCATTATAGTATTCTTGGTTGACAGCTTTTATCTTTTAGCACTTTGAATATATTGTCCCACTACCTTCTGACCTGCAAAGTTTTTGCTGAGAAATTCATGTGATTCCCTTGTACATTACAAGTTGGCTTTTTCTTCTGCTTTCAAATTTCCATCTTTGGTTTGAATTTTGACAGTTTAATCTTAATTTGTCTCATTGGAGATTTGAGTTCCTTTTCTTTGGGGTTTTTATGGGCTTCTTGGATCTGGGAATCCATTTCCTTCCTCAGATTTGGGAAGCTTTCAGCCATTATTTCTTTGAATAAATTTTCTGGTCATTTTTTCTTCTATACATACATTGATTGGGCTGCTTGTTGGTGTCTGACAAGTTCCTTAGTTTTTTTGTTTTTTGGTTTTTTTTTAGATTTTTTTTAACTTTTTTTTTCCTTATGCTTGTGTGTGTGTGTGTGTGTGTGTGTGTGTGTGTGGTTTTTTTTTAAATTTTCATGGTTGTGCCACACGGCATGTTGGATATTAGTTCCCCAACCAGGAATCAAACCTATGCTCCTTGCATTGGAAGTGCAGTCTTAACTACTGGACTGCCAGAGAAGTCCCATTGCTTTTGTAACTGAATGATTCCTGATCACTTTTCTTAGACCTTTCTGCTTGATAGTTTCCCACTGAACCCCTCTAGTGAAATTTTATTTCAGTTATTTTATTTTTTAGCTCTATGATTTTTGCTTGGCAGGCATATATGTGTGTGTGCGTGTGTATACACATATATGGATCTGTATATATTTAACAGTATTTTATGTTGGAATTCTCACTTTGCTTATGCATTATTTTCCTCACTTAAGTGAACACGTTTGTGATGGTTGTTTTGAATCTGTCCAGTAAATGATAAATCTCTAGTTCACCATGGTCTCTTTCTAGACATTTATCCTGTGTCCTTTGGAACATAGTTGCCTGTTTCTTCATCTTCCTTGACTCTCCTTGTTGGTTTCTGTGCATTAGACAAAGCAAGCAACTCTCCAGTCTTAATGAGTTGGCCTCATATAGTAGAAGATCCCTACCAGTCAGCCCAGCCAGAGATTCCGATGGCATCTCAAAACTTGAAACCAAGCCATGCCTGTGGGGCAACCCAAGACGGGCGGGTCATGGTGGAGAGGTCTGACAGAGTGTGGTCCACTGGAGAAGGGAATGGCAAGCCACTTCAGTATTCTAGCCTTGAGAACCCCATGAACAGTACGAAAAGGCAAAATGATAGGATACTGAAAGAGGAACTCCCCAGGTTATTAGGTGCCCAATATGCTACTGGAGATCAGTGGAGAAATAACTCCAGAAAGAATGAAGGGACGGAGCCGAAGCAAAAACAATACCCAGCTGTGATGTGACTGGTGATAGAAGCAATGCAGTAAAGAGCAATATTGCATAGGAACCTGGAATGTCAGGTCTATGAATCAGGGCAAATTGGATGTGGTCAAACAAGAGATGGCAAGAGTGAACATCGACATTCTAGGAATCAGGGAACTAAAATGGACTGGAATGGGTGAATTTAACTCAGATGACCATTATATCTACTACTGCGGGCAGGAATCCCTCAGAAGAAATGGAGTAGCCATCATTATCAACAAAAGAGTCCGAAATGCAGTACTTGGATGCAATCTCAAAAATGACAGAATGATCTCTGTTCATCTCCAAGGCAAACCATTCAATATCACAGTTATCCAAGTCTATGCCCAAACCAGTAATGCTGAAGAAGCTGAAGTTGAACAGTTTTATGAAGACCTACAAGACCTTTTAGAACTAACACCCAAAAAAGATGTCCTTTTCATTATAGGGGACTGGAATGCAAAAGTAGGAAGTCAAGAAACACCTGGAGTAACAGGCAAATTTGGCCTTGGAATGCAGAATGAAGCAGGGCAAAGACTAATAGAGTTTTGCCAAGAAAATGCACTGGTCATAGCAAACACCCTCTTCCAACAAGACAAGAGAAGACTCTACACATGGGCTTCACCAGATGGTCAACACCGAAATCAGATTGATTATATTCTTTGCAGCCAAAGATGGAGAAGCTCTATACAGTCAATAAAAACAAGACCAGGAGCTGACTGTGGCTCAGATCATAAACTCCTTATTACCAAATTCAGACTTAAATGGAAGAAAGTAGGGAAAACCGCTAGACCATTCAGGTATGACCTAAATCAGATCCCGTATGATTATACAGTGGAAGTGAGAAATAGATTTAAGGGCCTAGATCTGATAGATAGAGTGCCTGATGAACTATGGAATGAGGTTCGTGACATTGTACAGGAGACAGGGATCAAGACCATCGCCATGGAAAAGAAATGCAAGAAAGCAAAATGGCTGTCTGGGGAGGCCTTACAAATAGCTGTGAAAAGAAGAGAAGCAAAAAGCAAAGGAGAAAAGAAAAGATACAAGCATCTGAATGCAGAGTTCCAAAGAATAGCAAGAAGAGATAAGAAAGCCTTCTTCAGCAATCAATGCAAAGAAATAGAGGAAAAGAACAGAATGGGAAAGACTAGAGATCTCTTCAAGAAAATTAGAGATACCAAGGGAACATTTCAGGCAAAGATAGACTCGATAAAGGACAGAAATGGTATGGACCTAACAGAAGCAGGAGATATTAAGAAGAGGTGGCAAGAATACACGGAAAACTGTACAAAAAAGATCTTCACGACCCAGATGATCATGATGATGTGATCACTAATCTAGAGCCAGACATCTTGGAATGTGAAGTCAAGTGGGCCTTAGAAAGCATCACTACGAACAAAGCTAGTGGAAGTGATGGAATTCCAGTTGACCTGTTTCAAATCCTGAAAGATGATGCTGTGAAAGTGCTGCACTCAATATGCCAGCAAATTTGGAAAACTCAGCAGTGGCCACAGGACTGGAAAAGGTCCGTTTTTCATTCCAATCCCAAAGAAAGGCAATGCCAAAGAATGCTCAAACTACCGCACAATTGTACTCATCTCACACGCTAGTAAAGTAATGCTCAAAATTCTCCAAGCCAGGCTTCAGCAATAAGTGAACCATGAACTCCCTGATGTTCAAGCTGGGTTTAGAAAAGGCAGAGGAACCAGAGATCAAATTGCCAACATCCGCTGGATCATGGAAAAAGCAAGAGAGTTCCAGAAAAACATCTATTTGTGCTTTATTGACTATGCCAAAGCCTTTGACTGTGTGGATCACAATAAACTGTGGAAAATTCTGAAAGAGATGGGAATACCAGACCACCTAACCTGCCTCTTGAGAAATCTGTATTCAGGTCAGGAAGCAACAGTTAGAACTGGACATGGAACAACAGACTGGTTCCAAATAGGAAAAGGAGTACGTCAAGGCTGTATATTGTCACCCTGCTTATTTAACTTCTATGCAGAGTACATCATGAGAAATGCTGGACTGGAAGAAGCACAAGCTGGAATCAAGATTGCTGGGAGAAATATCAATAACCTCAGATAGGCAGATGACACCACCCTTATGGCAGAAAGCGAAGAGGAGCTAAAAAGCCTCTTGATGAAAGTGAAAGAGGAGAGTGAAAAAGTTGGCTTAAAGCTCAACATTCAGACAACTAAGGTCATGGCATCTGGTCCCATCACTTCATGGGAAATAGATGGGAAACAGTGCAAACAGTGTTAGACTTTATTTTTTTGGGCTCCAAAATCAGTGCAGATGGTGACTGCAGCCATGAGATTAAAAGACGCTTAACTCCTTGGAAGAAAAGTTATGACCAACCTAGATAGTATATTCAAAAGCAGAGACATTATTTGCCGACTAAGGTCCGTCCAGTCAGGGCTCTGGTTTTTCCTGTGGTCATGTATGGATGTGAGAGTTGGACTGTGAAGAAGGCTGAGCGCCGAAGAATTGATGCTTTTGAACTGTGGTGTTGGAGAAGACTCTTGAGAGTCCCTTGGAGTGCCAGGAGATCCAGCCAGTCCATTCTGAAGATCAGCCCTGGGATTTCTTTGGAAGGAATGATGCTAAAGCTGAGACTCCAATACTTTGGCCACCTCATGCGAAGAGTTGACACATTGGACAAGACTCTGATGCTGGGAGGGATTGGGGGCAGGAGGAGAAGGGGATGACAGAGGATGAGATGGCTGGATGGCATCACTGACTTGATGGACGTGAGTCTGAATGAACTCCGGGAGTTGGTGATGGACAAGGAGGCCTGGCGTGCTGCAATTCTTGGGGTTGCAAAGAGTCGGACACGACTGAGCGACTGAACTGAACTGAACATGCTTACTTTGTTCTTTTCAGCCCCCTAGTATCTGGATTATGCTGGATCCCTCCACAGCATCAAAACTAGTAATACTGAAGCCATTTCTCAGGCCTCCTCTAAAAAAGTTCGATCATTTGATGCTTCATCTAACTGTTTCCCTCCCTAGGGAGAAGCTAAGAGCTGAGCTTTTTAATCCAGTTGCTCTGTGCTGAGCTGGAGGAGGAGCAACGCTAGCCCAAGCCTTGGTCTCTATTCTCATCAACTCCTTGGTGACTAAATTATGTCAGTATCATCACTGCTCAGTGGAAGGCAAGAGAGACCCCCCCCCCCCCCCATCCCTGCCCTGCACTCTGGGCAGCCCCCAGAAAAGTTGAGGCATTGAAGTTGTGGACTAATTCTTTAGCTCCACAGGGAGAAACTACGCTTGTGGAGGAGCAGTGGTTATCTACTCAGTGTATGCTTAGTGAAAGAGGAGAGTGAAAAAGCTGACTTAAAACCCAACATTCAGAAAACAAAGATCATGGCATTGGGTGCCATCACTTCACGGCAAATAGATGGGGAAACAATGGAAACAGTGACAGACTTTATTTTTTTGCGCTCCAGAATCACTGCAGATGGTGACTGCAGCCATGAAATTAAAAGATGCTTGCTCCTTGGAAGAAAACTTGTGACAAACCTAGACAGCATATTAGAAAGCATAAACATTGCTTTACCAACAAAGGTTCGTCTAGTCAAAGCTTTGGTTTTTCCTGTAGTCATGTATGAATGTGAGAGTTGGACCATAAAGAAAGCTAAGCACTGAAGAATTGATGCTTTTGAAGTGTGGTGTTGGAGAAGACCTCTGAGAGTCCCTTGGACAGCAAGGAGATCAAACCAGTCAACTGGAAGGACTGAAGCTGAAGCTCCAATACTCTGGCCACCTGATATGAAGAACTGACTCATTGGAAAAGACCCTGCCTGATACTGGGAAAGATTGAAGGCAGGAGGAGAAAGGGGATAACAGGATGAGGTGGTTGGATGGCATCACCGACTCAATGGACGTGAGTTTGAGCAAGCTCTGGGAGTTGATGATGGATAGGGAAGCCTGCATGCTACAGCCCGTGGAGTTGCAAAGAGTTGGGCACGGCTCAACAACTGAAGCCCCCAGACAGCTAGACATTTCCAGGTCCTGTCAGCACTCTGAGACAGATAAGACAACCCATTCGTTTGAGTAGACCCCATAAAGTTGGGGTTTTGGACATGTGGACCAATTCTTTCTTTCTCCAGGGGGAAGCTGAGAGCTAGAATTTTCTTCTCTGCTAACCTTGTGCTGAGCTGTAGAGAATAGCGATGGTGACTACTATCCAAGCCACTGTCTCTGTCCTCCCCCAGGTAGCTTGATTATGCCAGTTCTGACAGTATCTTATGCAAGACTGACAAGATAGAAGCCTGTCCTCTGAGAAGCCCCCTTGGAAAGGTTGGCGCATTGGACACACAGACCACTCCTTTTCCTTTGCAGGGATTAACTGTGGGCTGGAGGGTTTCATCCTGCTTGTATGACACTGTGTTGGTGGTAGGAATTCTGGTGAGAAGGTGTCCTGAGTTTTCCTACCAGTTTTAATGAGCCTTCTCGCTCATTCATCCAGCATTCAGGTGCTTTTCAATTAGTTTCTGTATTCCTCAAAAAAGGGGATTTGTCTGTGAATTGTTAGGGGTTGAGGAAAGAATCCAAAAGTATGTATTCTGACATTTTGCTAATGTCATTTCCCATCAAGGTATTTTTTTTTTAAACTTTTAATTGATATTTGAAGTACAATCACTAATGACTGGCAGTTTTGTTTTCAGAGCTTTGTCAGTGTCTTAGAAACTTCTGTATTTCAATTTTAGAGATTGAAAAAAGCTTCTGAGGGAATGACTTATGTAGCTTTGGAAAATGGTGTTGTAACTGGTTATTCTCAAGCTAAATTAAAAGAAGTTATCCATAACAACTGTATTCTATTTGGTAAAATTGTTTTTTATGAGAATATATTTAGCAATTCCAAAATACTGTATCCATATATAGAACAGAGAACTAAATTAGTTGTATGAAATGATAGCCAAGCACTCACTGTCAGAAGAAAGTTCCAAGTAAGGGTGAAGTCTAGAATTAAGCACATTGTGCTTGATTATGGTCACATATGTTTCTGTTTATAAATATTTGCATATATTAAAATCAGTATTTATAGATATGTGTGTAGATGTGGGTTAGTATAGGTTCATATATTTCCTACTGTATTTTCTCAGAAAACCTAAAGGTAATGACATCCCACTAGCAGTAAGCATCTTGGTTTCAGGTCTTGTTTTCTAAATATTGTTTCTAATTAAAAGAGTCAGGAATTTCTGAAAAAGTTGTTGATTCTAGAGCAAAGGCAGACAAAGTACCAGGTGACCTTGTGGAGCTTTTTTTTAGTGTCAGAAATTAGATGTCCAGTTGTTCCAGCATCATTTGTTGAGAAGACCATCTCTTCTCCATTATGTTGCCTGTGCTCCTTTGTCAGAGGTTAGTTGACTGTGTTTGTGTGTGTCAGTTTCTGGGCTCTCTATTCTGTGGCATTGATCTGTTTTCTACTCTTGCTGATACCACATTGTCTTCATTTCTTTGTCTTTATAGTAAGTCTTGAAATTTGCTGTCAGTCTTTCAATTTAGTTTGTTTCTTTTAATATTGAATTGGGTGTTCTGGATCTTTTGCCTCTCCATGTAAACTTTAGAACCAGTTGGTCAGCATCTGTAAAATAACTTGTGATTTTGATTGGGATTGTGTTGAATCTGTAGATCAAGTTCGGAAGAATTGAAGATTCTTCTTTTGTTCATTGAAACTTTGTAGATTTCCTCACATAGGTCTTACACATGTTTGGAATTTGTACCTAAGTATTTTTTGTTGAAACTTCCACTTATCCGTTGCTAGTAGATAGAAAAGCAATTGATTTTTGTTTAATAACACTTTATCCTGCAACCCTGCTGTAATCACTTATTATTTTCACAAATTTTTTGTTGTTCATTCTTTCTGATTTTCTGTATGTGTGGCCATATCATCTAAGAACAAGTTGAATTTTTCTTCTTAATCTGTATATCTTTTATTTCCTTTTCTTGTGTTATTGCATTAGCTCAGTATGATTTTGAAAAGGAAGGGTGTACCTACCTGATCTTATCAGGAAAACTAGTTTTTTCCAGTGAGTATGCTGTTAGCCATAGGCTTTTGTAGATCTTCTTTGTCAGGTTGAAAAAGTTCCCCTCTGTTCCTAGTTTGCTGATAATTTTTGTCCTGAATGGTGTTGAATTTTGTCAAATTCTTTTTCTACATCTGTTGATTCCTTTAGCCTGTTTATATGATGGTTGATTATATTAGTTTTCACATGTACCACTCTTGAAGACCTGTAGTAAATCCCACTTGATTATGGTATATAATTCTCTTATACATCGTTGGATTTGATTTGCTAATACTGTGTTTAGAATTTTTGCATCTTTGTGCACGAGAGATACTGGTTTGTCATTTTCTTATAATGCCTTTTCTGGTTTTAGTATTGGGGTGATACTGGCCTCAAGGAAGGAGTTCATATTCTCTGCTTTTATCTTCTGAAAGAGATTGTAGAAATTTTGTATAACTTTTTTCTTATGTGTTTGGTAGAATCCACCAGTGAACCCATCTGGGCTGATCCTTTCTGTCTTTGAACCTCATTAATTATCAGTTCAGTTTCTTTAATAGATATAGACTTATTTAGATTTTTTTTTTATGGTTCTTTTTATCTGATTTGCTTGGACTGTTTAAACTTATGAATTAATATTGTTGTTCAGTTGCTAAGTTGTGTCTAACTCTTTGCAACCCCATGGACTGCAGCACTCCAGGCTGTCCTTTACTATCTCCCAGAGTTTGCTCAGGTTCTTGTCCATTGAGTTGGTAATGCCATCCAGCCATCTCATCCTCTGCCACCCCCTTTCCCCCCTGCCCTCAATCTTTCTCACCATGAGGGTCTTTTCCAATGAGTCAACTCTTTGAATCAGGTGGCCAAAGTTTTGAAGCTTCAGCATCAGTCCTTCCAATGACTGTTAAGGGTTGATTTCCTTTAGGATTGACTGGTTTTATCTCCTTGAGGTGCAAGTGACTCTCAAGGGTCTTCTCCAGCACCACAATTCAAAAGCATCAATTCTTTACCCCTCAAGTCTTCTTTATGGTCCAACTCTCCCATCCGTATATGACTACTGGAAAAAACATAGCTCTGACTATATGGACCTTTGTTGGCACAGTGATGTCTCTGCTTTTTAATACACTGTCTAGTTTTGTCATAGCTTTCTCCTTCCAAGGAGGAAATATCTTTTAATTTTGTGGCTGACCCCATCTGCAGTGGTTTTGGAGTGCAGAAAAATAAAACTGTCAGTGCTTCCACTTTTTCCCCTTCTATTTGCCATGAAGTGATGGGACTGCATGCCATGATCTTAGTTTTTTAATGTTGAGTTAGAAAAGGTTATGTTATCTTTTATTATACTTCTAAAATTATTAAAATGCTGTCAGTACTTCATGATGTTATCTTAGATTTACTTATTAGAAACATTAATAAAATACAACTTTTTTCTTCCAGCCCAGTGTATTAATTGTAACCTACAAGGAACCTGCAAAATCATCTTCTCAGTTTGGGTCCTACAAGCAAGCTGAATGGAGGCCAGATAGTACCATGATAGCTGTGTCAGTAAGTAGATTTTAATGGTGTTTTCTTATGAAATCATTACGTTGCATCTAAATTGGATTTTCTTGGGTAAGATCTTTTTACTCTTTCACACTCTTTAGTTTTTACTGTCTGTGATAGCAGTTGTTCTATTTAGGTTACTCCTACTGTATCTTCTTTCTTGATTCTTTTACTTCTTCCCACCGATAAATGGTGCCTACTTTGTTTTCTTTTTATTCCTTTCACTTTCCTTAAAGTCTAATCCAGATTTTTTAAGCTTTCATCTATATTCACATGGTATTCTCAGATTTATATTATGAATCCTTCCCTTTATTCCCAGGGATGTGTCACAAAAATGATAAATTTTGTGTTTATATCATACAACATTCTCATATCCATTTGAATTTATTTCTGCATCTCTTCTCTGGTCCATTAACGTGCTTAGATCTGGTTGATCTTACCTTTTCAAATTCTATTTTTTCATTGTCATCATCACCTAATTTGAGTTAGTGATGTTAATTTGAATTATCATGGTTAACATTTATTGAGCACCTTCTATGTAAGTGTTGTTATAATCAGATTATGTGCATCATCTCTTTCAATCTTTAAATGAACACTTCAAAGTAAATACAATTGCCCTTTCTAGTAGATTAGTGTATTGAGGGTTTGAGAAATTAAGTTTTATCCACAGTTACACAGATAGTATATATTAGAGAGAAGGGCTTTAAAATGAGATACTTAGATTCCATTTACTGTCCTTTCAACTACTACACTAATTTATCTCTGTGCTTTCAATCCTTTTCCTGTTTATGCTGTTTAATACTGACTGGGTTAATCATCCAAAAATGCCTCCATAAAATAAAAAATGTTGAGTAGTTACTCACTTCCTATAGAAAGGTTTTGCAGATTACCAACTATGTATCATATCTACTCTGCTTCCTCTTGGTATGTGGACTATAAACTAAGAATATTTTTATGTATTTAAATGATTGAAAACAATCAGAGGAAAAATATTTTTGACAGTTGAAAATTATTTAAAATTTAAATTTTACTGTCCATAAATAACATTTCCCTGAAAATGCCTATTTACATGTTGTTTACGGCTGCTTTAAAGTGACAGTATCTGAGTTGAGTACTCCCAACAGTGACCATATATGGTGCTTCATCTCTTCACTCTTCCGCTCAGTGTACTATAAATTATAATGAAACATTTATAAATTTTGTGTTTCAAGTACCATGCATATTGCTATACTGTGACATTTCATATTATTTTTATTACTAGTGCATAAGGAATTAAATTGTGTCGGAATGAAAGAAGAGAATAATAAATTTTGAATGTCATGCTTTTAAAGCACATGGGAGTGTGCATTATTTTATTACTGAATTAGATGGAAACATATTGTTTATTTTAGAATGACTATAGTGATGTGAAAAGAATACAATATAAGTTGACCTTACCCAGCTAAGTACTCATCATAGTATTCTCAACTCACTGAAATTAGTAGTCAGGAAAAGTTAGAAAATTTAAAATGGACTCATCATATGAGAATTTTTTTCACAAATACAAAAAATTAAAATGAAGGTGCAATCAAAGTACGTTTGCTTGGTTCTTGTGATGAACTGACAGATGTTAATTCTGCTCAGTTGTTATTTGAATAGTTAAGGCAGAGTGTGAAATGATTATGAATTATTCCCCATGAATAGCATGTGTGAAACAACAGGTAAAAAATTTTTCAAAAAGGTTGAGAGACCACTAATTCAGTATAACCTGAAGTAGAATCTGCTAACGTGTTTTAATTGATGGTGGTAAAAAAACATGGAGCAGAAAAAGGCTTAGTTGGCAAATTTACAAAACTAATCCTTGGGTAAACATTGTAAAACAGATGGTTATATTTTAAGTTTTTGTTAGAAACAGAAGCTGAATATTCTGACTTGCCCAAGCCCAAAGCCTTTCATTGACTTAGCAGTCAGAAATTTATATGTGGTTAAGCCATTTTCATGACAACTGATGCAGATGACACCACCCTTATGGCCGAAAGTGAAGAGGAACTAAAAAGCCTCTTGATGAAAGTGAAAGAGGAGAGTCAAAAAGTTGGCTTAAAGCTCAACAAGATCATGGCATCCGGTCCCATCACTTCATGGGAAATAGATGGGGAAACAGTGGAAACAGTGTCAGACTTTATTTTTGGGGGCTCCAAAATCACTGCAGATGGTGACTGCAGCCATGATATTAAAAGACGCTTACTCCTTAGAAGAAAAGTTATGACCAACCTAGATAGTATATTCAAAAGCAGAGACATTACTTTGCCAACAAAGGTCCATCTAGTCAAGGCTATGGTTTTTCCTGTGGTCATGTATGGATGTGAGAGTTGGACTGTGAAGAAAGCTGAGCGCCAAAGAATTGATGCTTTTGAAGTGTGGTGTTGGAGAAGACTCTTGAGAGTCCCTTGGACTCCAAGGAGATCCAGCCAGTCCATTCGGAAGAAGATCAGCCCTGGGATTTCTTTGGAAGGAATGATGCTAAAGCTGCATGGGGTCGCAAAGAGTCGGACACGACTGAGCGACTGAACTGAACTGAACTGAAACTCCAGTACTTTGGCCATCTCATGCGAAGAGTTGACTCATTGGAAAAGACCCTGATGCTGGGAGGGATTGGGGGCAGGAGGAGAAGGGGACAACAGAGGATGAGATGGCTAGATGGCATCGCTGACTTGATGGGCTTGAGTTTGGGTAAGCTCTGGGAGTCGGTGGTGGACAGGGAGGCCTGGCGTGCTGTGATTCATGGGGTCACAAAGAGCCGGACACGACTGAGCGACTGAACTGAACTAAATGTTTGAATTACAAGTAATGTCAGGCTGCTTTTTATACTTCCATTTCTGTCAAAAGTTAACAAGAAGTGAGATGTCTAAGAAAAATTAGCAATGGATATTTTTTTCTGAATTCAAGCCATGGTTCTGATAGTATTTTTTTGAACTTTGATGCCGTTATGGAAGAAATTTCCATATTTCAGAACCCATTGTACAAATGAGGAGTGCTTCCACCTAACCTTCAATTGGAAGTGATTACAATGTAGTGACATGTTAACATGCAAACATAGAAGAAATGTGGTAGACTGTATAATTGCCTATCAAGTGATGAATGTATTCAGTTAAAATCATGCTCATGGATTGATGTCAGTATTTGGCAGTATGGGTTGGAAAAGACATTTTCACATGAAATTTGTAAAATTACAGATTAGCACTTTGAGGAATCAATTTTGATCATAGGGAACACTAACTTTATTTTTAATTGAAATGTAGTTAATTTACAGTGTTGTGTTAGTTTCTGTTGTACAGCAAAGTGATTCAGTTTTATATATTTATTTCCATCCTTTTCTTTTGTGGTTTGTTACAGGATATTAAAGATAGTTCCCTGTGCTGTATAGTAGGACCTTGGTTATTTATTATATATTTAGTTGTCTGTATCTGCTAATCCCCAATTCCTAATTTATCTTTCCTACACCTCCTTCCCCCTTTAGTAACCATAAATTTGTTTTCTATGTCTGTGAGTCTATTTCTGTTTTGTGAAAAAGATCATTGTATCATATTTTAGATTCCATATATAAGTGGTATCATATAATATTTGTCTTTGTGTATCTGACTTACTTTCCTTATGATAATCTCTAAGTCCATCCATGTTGCTGCACATGGGCATTATTTCGTTCTTTCTATGACTGAGTAATAATCCACTGTATGTACAACATCTTTTATTCATTCATCTGTCAATGGACACTTAGGTTGCTTTCCTGTCTTTGTTTTTGTTCAGTCGCTAAGTCGAGTCTGACTCTGCAACCCCATGGACTGCAGTGCCGGGGTCCAGCCCTGGTGGATCCAGGGTGATTTGAAGGTGGGGACTGAGTCGGCGTCCTTGGAAATAACTTATTTAATTACAGATAGAGAGGGATTAGAAAATTAGCAGAGAAAAAGAGGCTGAATAACTTGGTTTACATGGAATACCAATCACCACCTATGTAGGCCGCAGGCGTCTTCCCATTCTCCTGAAGGAGAGGAGGCACTGAGGCCCCCCCACCCCCGCCCGTCCGATCTTAGAAGCCCAGGCAAAATTAGCAGGCTTGGTGGGTACCCATGCACCAGATGGGAATTCGGCCAGAAAACAGTAGGAGAGAAAAAGAGGCTGAATAACTTGGTTTATGTGGGATACTGATAAAATTCCAAGACAAGGAATTTGCACCATCTACGTTAGGCCACTGGCGCCACTTGAATATTGGAAGGTGCCCCTCCTTGGGCTCCTTCTCGCGTAGGCTTGAAAGCCAGGGCAAGTAAGTAGACGTGGCGAGCACCCACGCTCCAGATGGGAATTCAGCCAGAAAAACGGGGAGCAAGAAAGAACAACACGGGGGAATCAGTCTTTCCAGAAACTGATCCGATTTCTTTATTTTGGGGTTTGCTTTTTTACCTTTTGTTGGAGAAGGCAATGGCACCCCACTCCAGAACTCTTGCCTGGAAAATCCCATGGACGGAGGAGCCTGGTAGGCTGCAGTCCATGGGGTCGCTGAGTCGGAAACGACTGAGCGATTTCACTTTCACTTTTCACTTTCATGCATTGGAGAAGGAAATGGCAACCCACTCCAGTGTTCTTGCCTGGAGAATCCCAGGGATGGGGGAGCCTGATGGGTTGCTGTCTGTGGGGTCACACAGTCAGACACGACTGAAGTGACTTAGCAGCTGCAGCAGCAGCAGCATATACCTTTTGTTACACATAGGGATGAATACAGAGTCACGTGGGAGTCAGCAGTCCTGACCTTTATCAAAATCAGGTGCTTTAACATAAAAAAAGATCTTAGGGGTTTTACATCATTTTCTGGGCATGAGGCCTGCTGACATTTATGCTCCTTTCTTTCTGATAACCAAAAAACTTATTTTTTCCAAGGGTGTTTTTTCTTAAACCAGGCACCACCCTCCAAATAGAGTTGCATTCCTATAGGGTGAGGGTGTAGTGAGTTACAATCAAGAAAGGAATTTATTTAACCCAAGGTTAACATGATTAATCTTAAAGGTTAATACTTATTTCTCCTACATGCTTAAAGGTTAATACTTACTTCTTCTATATGCTAGTTATATTTATTATAAGGGCAGGGAATATGGAGATTTAGCAGCAAACATCAGCCCAACAAATGAAAATTCTTTCACCAATGTTCCCCTTAAGATCTATTTAGTCTTAAGATAGTGATTAAGTTACATTTTTACATAGCAAGGACACAGTGATTTATAACAAAGTACAGTGATCTATTACAAAAGAGAAAATTCATTAACTCAAAAAGTCTAGTATTGCTAACCTTAAAAACTACTATATTTCCTTTTCTATATTCCAAATACATTGATTAATATATTCCCAGGTGCCTAAGGATATGGAGGCCTGGTGGCAGTCATTGACTCAACAATGAGAAAAGCCCTATGCTAATTAAGACTCTCAAAATACTCCAAACTCTCTGTGCTGTTTATGGTTGAGAGGTAGTAAACAATGGCAGGAGTATGGATAATCCTGTCACACAAGCTAGTTTGCCAGCAGAGAGGTTTGACCTGAGACACCCTTGTCACACCCAGGGCAGGGAATTAGCAGCAATTATTGGCACAACAAATGAAGAACTCTTCACCAATATAATTCCTAACCAACCCACTATACTAGTAATTTCTAACTTCCCAAAAGAACTTGCCTTTAGTAACTCTAAAACATCTCGTGCCTCTCAGATTGGGAGGCTGTAAACAATCACATGTGGCCAGCCGAACCTATACAGGTGCGCTAGATAACCTTCAGAGGAGTTGAAACACTCTTGTCACACCCAGGAATTTTTATTGACTTGGAGCTGCACGTTTACTCCTTCTCCGAGAGAACTGGTGGGGAGCAGCCCCCCATAAAGTCAGAGGTGTAGGCAAGAGCATGAAACAGTGAAGTAGATAGACTCTGGTTTTGGGGGTAAGTGCTCGGGAACAGGGGGTTTCCTGAGGCTTGATCAGGCCTTTAGGTATGCCAAACCTCCTTCCTCATGACCTTTGTCATGGGCGGAGTTCCTCACGCTGGCTTCCAGCACTGCAGCATGCCACACTATCTCCCAGAGTTTGCTCAAACTCATGTCCATTGTGTCGATGATGCCATCTAACCATCTCATTCTCTATTGCCCTCTTCTCTTGTACTCAGTCTTTCCCAGCATCAGGGTCTTTTCCAGTCAGTAAGCTCTTCACATCAGGTGGCCAAAGTATTGTACCTTGACCTTCAGCATCCGTCCTTCCCAGTGAATAATCAGGGTTGATTTCCTTTAGGATTGACTGGTTTCATCTCCTTTCTGTTCAAGGGACTCTCAAGAGTCTACTTCAGCACCACAGTTTGAAACAGTTTGAAAGCATTAATTCTTTGACACTTAGCTTTCTTTATGGTCCAACTCTCCCATTTGTACATGACTACTGGAAAAACCAAAGCTTTGACTATACAGACCTTTGTTGCCAAAGTAATGTTTCTGCTTTTTGTTATGCTGTCTGGGTTTGTCATAGCTTTCCTTCCAAGGAGCAAGCCCTGTCAGCATTTACTTCTGGGAGCAGTCACAGCATGCTTTTTGGTAACTGTGTTGTAGTCCCAGATGGGTCAGCAGGTAAAGTGTCTGCCTGCAATACAGGAGACGCAGGAAATGCAGGTTTGGTCCCTGGGTTGGGAAGATCCTCTGGAGAAGGAAATGGCTACCCACTCCAGTATTTCTTGCCTAGGAAATTCCATGGACAGAGGAGCCTGGCAGGCTACAGTCCATCGGGTGGCAAGAGTCAGACACTATTTAACAAGTAAGAACAACAGCAACTGAGAAAAGAAGAAAGTTACGAATGTGGGTTCAGTCTTTCCATCTTAGCAGAAGCTAACTCAAAGTAAACCATTTCATCCCATTGTTCAAGTTTCATTTGCCTCTGCCTGCAAAAGAGGTTATATTTTATCTTCATTTTTTATATTATAATGTACTATAATGTAGAATAATACAGATGGAGAACTATCATTTGATAATAGTTTAGGAAGGTCACTGGTATTTTTGTATTATCTGTTCAGTGAGGCAATCACTTGAAGTAGGAATTATTCTTGCCTGGAAAATTCCATGGACAGTGGAGCCTGGTGCAGACTCCATGGGGTCACAAGGAGTTGAACATGACTGATCACACACAGTACAAAGCAATCACTCTTCTTTGCAGTCATTTGTACTAAAAGATAATCTATAAAGGGACACATAAAAATAATCTTAAAAATTATATATTACCATGTGTATTAGCTAAGTGAACTTACTAGATAATTAGAAGTTTAATTGGATTCTAAAGCTTTATAATTTTGATGGTCCTTTGTCTCAAATGTATTTTACATTTTCTTAGCCTCGTACATGAATCCATTGATTGTGAATTAACTGCTTACTTAAAAATTGAGTTATTATGATGGTTAACTTTTTTGGTGCCTGCTCTGTGGTAGGCACTATTTAAGTGCCTATGTGCATTAAAATTATTTTTCATAACAGCCTTCTGATGGTACGTAATTTTGTTACTTCCATCATACGGTTGAGTTGATTGTGGTAGACAGATTAAAGCACCTGCCCCAGATTACATAGATACTATGTACTTCAGATCACACTGCTGATAATGAAGTTCTAACCCATGAAGCCTGTTTCTAGAATTTGAAAGTCTTAATAATTTTGCTTTACTGCCTTTCACTGTTAGCATGGTTGTTTAATCCTACTAGCTATTATGGAATAAAGCTGAATCCAGGAGATATTTTGCAGTTTGCTTTTACAAAAACATCAGTAGACTGTGTGAGAAGCGTATACAGTTGTATGACCTGTAGAGCAATACAACATGAGTCTCTCTCTGCACTTTAAGTCAAAACCAAAGCACTTTTTATGGCCTTCCCCTCAACCGCCAAGAATAGTCATTGTGTGCTCTGGCATGTCAGTTATATTAAAAATTCTATTACTGTATCATCAACAGAGCCACAGTCACCTCCTTATCAAGTTGTACCTTAATATTTTAAGTGTGAGAAAGAAAATCCTTTACCATTTTAAGAATTGGCCCATAGTGTTTCGGAGTGTTTTCTCTGAATATCAAAAGTAGAATATCATTTTAGTAGATATGATACTAGACCATAAATATCCCTACAGTTTTCCTCAGTTTCAGACAATTTGTATATATATATGTGTGTGTGCACTGCTGCTAAGTCACTTCAGTCGTGTCCAACTCTGTGCGACCCCATAGACGGCAGCCAGCCAACCAGGCTCCCCCGTCCCTGGGATTCTCCAGGCAAGAACACTGGGGTGGGTTGCCATTTCCTTCTCCAGTGCATGAAAGTGCAAAGTGAAAGTGAAGTCGCTCAGTCGTGTGCGACGACTCTTCACGACCCCATGGACTGCAGCCTACCAGGCTCCTCCATCCATGGGATTTTCCAGGCAAGAGTACTGGAGTGGGTTGCCATCACCTTCTCTGATATATGTGCACAAGGAACATTAAAATGAATTTTAAGTGCTGTTTCATTCCTAGTACTCTATGTGGCAAGAAGCACCAGTGTATTTGGCATATGCATAAATATTTTTATTGAGGCTTTGCTTATAATAGGAAAAAACCTGGAGTCTCTTGATTCTGCATTCTCTTCCAATCACCAGTATTTTGCTAAATCCTGACTCTAATTTATTGGCATCCTCTTTATTCTCATTGTCATTACCTTAGCACAGGCCTTTAGTATATTTTGTAGAATGCCTAGAACTCAAAACTTTCAGCTATTTTTTATTTTTGTCTACTTGAAATGTGCCTAAATTATGCATCAGTTCAGTTCAGTCGCTCAGTCGTGGCCGACTCTTTGCGACCCCATGAATCACAGCACGCCAGGCCTCCCTGTCCATCACCAACTCCCGGAGTTCACTCAGATTCACGTCCGTCGAGCCAGTGATGCCATCCAGCCATCTCATCCTCTGTTGTCCCCTTCTCCTGCCCCCAATCCCTCCCAGCATCAGAGTCTTTTCCAATGAGTCAACTCTTCACATGAGGTGGCCAAAGTACTGGAGTTTCAGCTTCAGCATCATTCCTTCCAAAGAAATCCCAGGGCTGATCTCCTTCAGAATGGACTGGTTGGACTCCTTGCAGTCCAAGGGACTCTCAAGAGTCTTCTCCAACACCACAGTTCAAAACCATCAATTCTTCAGCACTCAGCCTTCTTCACAGTCCAACTCTCACATCCATACATGACTACTGGAAAAACCATAGCCTTGACTAGATGGACCTTTGTTGGCAAAGTAATGTCTCTGCTTTTGAATATGCTGTCTAGTTTGCTCATAGCGTTCCTTCCAAGGAGTAAGTGTCTTTTAATTTCATGGCTGCAGTCACCATCTGCAGTGATTTTGGAGCCCAAAAAAATAAAGTCTGACACTGTTTCCACTGTTTCCCCATCTATTTCCCATGAAGTGATGGGACCAGATGCCATGATCTTCGTTTTCTGAATGTTGAGCTTTAAGCCAACTTTTTGACTCTCCTCTTTCACTTTCATCAAGAGGCTTTTTAGTTCCTCCTCACTTTCTGCCATAAGGGTGGTGTCATCTGCATATCTGAGGTTATTGATATTTCTCCCAGCAATCTTGATTCCAGCTTGTGTTTCTTCCAGTCCAGCATTTCTCATGATGTACTCTGCATAGATGTTAAATAAGCAGGGTGACAATATACAGCCTTGACATACTCCTTTTCCTATTTGGAACCAGTCTGTTGTTCCATGTCCAGTTCGAACTGTTGCTTCCTGACCTGCATACAGATTTCTCAAGAGGCAGGTCAGGTGGTCTGGTATTCCTGTCTCTTTAAGAATTTTCCACAGTTTATTGTGATCCACACAGTCAAAGGCTTTGGCATAGTCAATAAAGCAGAAATGCATGTTTTTCTGGAAGTCTCTTGCTTTGTCCATGATTCAGCAGATGTTAGCAATCTCTGGTTCCTCTGCCTTTTCTAAAACCAGCTTGAACATCAGGAAGTTCACGGTTCACGTATTGCTCAAGTCTGGCTTGGAGAATTTTGAGCATTACTTTACTAGCAATGTGAGATGAGTACAATTGTGCGGTAGTTTGAGCATTCTTTGGCATTAGCTTTCTTTGGGGTTGGAATGAAAACGGACCTTTTCCAGTCCTGTGGCCACTGCTGAGTTTTCCAAATTTGCTGGCGTATTGAGTGCAGCACTTTCACAGCATCATCTTTCAGGATTTGAAACAGGTCAACTGGAATTCCATCACTTCCACTAGCTTTGTTCATAGTGATGCTTTCTAAGGCCCACTTCACTTCACATTCCAAGATGTCTGGCTCTAGATGAGTGATCACACCATCGTGATTATCTGGGTCGTGAAGATCTTTTTTGTACAGTTCTTGAAGATCTTTTTTGTACAGTTCTTCTGTGTATTCTTGCCACCTCTTCTTAATATCTTATGCTTCTGTTAGGTCCATACCATTTCTGTCCTTTATCGAGTCTATCTTTGCCTGAAATTTTCCCTTGGTATCTCTAATTTTCTTGAAGAGATCTCTAGTCTTTCCCATTCTGTTGTTTTCCTCTGTTTTTTTTGCACTGATCACTGAAGAAAGCTTTCTTATCTCTTCCTGCTATTCTTTGGAACTCTGCATTCAGATGCTTGTATCTTTCGTTTTCTCCTTTGCTTTTTGCTTCTTTTCTTTTCACAGCTATTTTAAGGCCTCCCCAGACAGCCATTTTGCTTTCTTGCATTTCTTTTCCATGGGGATCTTCTTGATCCCAGTCTCCTGTACAATACAGTATTTTTTTGATTACTCTAGCTCTGTAATTATTTTTGAAATCATATAGTGTTACATTTTCAACTACCTTTTCAAAGTTGCTTTCACTGTTGTAGGACTTTTTGTTTCCATATGAATTATAGAATCACCTAGTTTGTTTCTATGAATATGACTGCTGGGCTTCTGATTGGAATTGTGTTGGATGCGTGCATCCATTGGAGAAGATTTGTGATCGTTGCAGAATTGAATCTTCTGACCTATAAACAAGTTATATCTCTTATTTAGATATTTTTAACTTCATCAATGTTTTATTATTAGTGTACAAGTATTTCACATCTTTTGCCAGATTTATCTCAAAGTATTTTATATGTTTTTGGGAAAACTTTTAATTTTCTAATTGTTCATCTCTAATATGTAGAAATGCAGTTGATTTTTCTGTTGATATTCTATCTTACAACCATGCTAAACTCACTTATTCTACTACTTTTTTAGTAGATCTCATCATACTTTCTCAAAAGACTATGATATCAGTCTGGATACTTTTTATTCCTTTTTCTTTGTTGATTTTATTGGTAAGACTGTCCAATATAATCTTGAATAGGAAAGTATTTATCTTTTGGTATTAAAAATCATGTTATAGGTATTTTTAAGATTCTGTTTATTACGTAGTAAAAGTTAACCCTCTCTTGTTAATTTGCTGATAGTTTTTAATTAGTAGTGTTATATTGGATTTTGTTTGATACCTTTTCTGCATTTGTTGAGACTATCATACAATTTTCCTTTTTTAGTTTGTTAATATTGTAAGTTACATTTATTGATTTTTAAATGTTAAACCAACCTTGTATTCCTGAATAAACATGATCTGTTATTCTGACAGTGCATTGTTAGATTTAATTTGCCAAATCTTTGTTTAGAAATTTTACATAGATGTTAATAAAGGATATTGGTGTGTAGCTTTTTTTCCCTCAGAATGTCTTTATCTTGTTTTGGTGTGAAGGTAAAGCTGACCTCATAAAATGAGATCAAAATTTTCCATCCTTTTTGGTTTTTTAGATGAGTTTGTGTTGAATCGATATTGTCTCTTTTCTAAATATTTGGTAGAATTCACCAGTGATAGCATCTGGGCCTAGAGTTTTGTTTCATGGAAAGGATTTAATTTCTTTAATAGATACAAGCAAGTTTTGATAGTTTATGTCTTTCACGGAATCTATCCATTTCATCCAAGTTGTAAATTTACTATCATAAAGTTAAATATGTGTAAACTATGTGATGGAGAAAGATATGGCAACCCACTCCAGTGTTCTTCCCTGGAGAATCCCAGGGACGGGGGAGCCTGGTGGGCTGCCGTCTATAGTGTCGCACAGAGTGGGACACGACTGAAGCAACTTAGCAGCAGCAGCAGTAGCAAACTATGTGGTGATGTCACCTCTCATTTCTGATAGTGGTTATCCTGTTTCTTTTTTTCCTGGACACTATGACTAGAAGTATGGAAGATCTTAATGATCTCTTTTAAAAACAAAACAAAACCCAGATTTTAGTTTCCTTGATGTTCTTTTCTGTTTCACTGATTTCCATGCTGATCTCTATTATTTTCTTTATTTTAAAAAAATTATTTACTTTTGGTTTCATTTGCTTGTATGTTTCTAGTTTAAAGTAGAACCCATTTTTCTTTTTTTTATAAGACAGGCATTTGAAGCTATAAAGTTTCCCTTAAGCACTACTGTAATGATACCCCACTAATTCCTATGTTTTTCTAAATTTCTGTCTTGATTTCTTCTTTTGTGAATTACTTAGAAGCATATCTATTTGTGAGTTCTCCAGAAAGCTTCTGTCATCAGTTTCTAGTTTAATTCTTTTGGGGTCAAGGAACATATATTATACACATTTTATTTTTAATATATTGTAAGACCCCAGCCTACATTTCTGCTATTTTTATTTTAAAATTCAGCTATCTTTTAAAGAAGTTTAAGTGAAACAAATGAAATTTGTGTTAAATTTAATTCAACTTTGTTTTTTTCCCCTCTTACCTCTCTCCTTTGGGAACTCTGTGCATATGTTAGGCCATAATTTACTGATACTCTGTCAGTTTTAGTCTTTTTGTGTGTGTTTCATTCATGACCAGGAAACTTTTTAATGTCTAATCTGCCATTAATTCCTTTTAGTGTATTTTTATCTCAGTTTAGTTTTTTTAATCCCTATAGTTTGGTTTGGGTTTTCTATGTTCCCTGGCCTTTGAACATATTGAACACAGTTATAACTGTTTTCAGTGTCCTTTTGTGCCAATTCTCACATCAGATTGAATTCTGGATCATTTTTGATTGGTTGATTTTTCTTCTTACTGTGTGTCTTGTGTTTTTCTGCCTGTCTACATGTGTAGTAATCTTTCATTGGATGCCAGACATTATGGTTTTACTTTGTTGTTTACTGGATATTTTTGTGGTCCTAGAAATCTTTAGCTTTGTCCTGGGAAGTTCTTATGTTACTTGGAGGCAGTTTGGTGTGTTCATATTTTGTTTTGTGGGTTTGTATTGCAAGTGTTGGAACAATACTCAATCTAGAGCTAATTATTCCCTACTACTAAGACACTACCTTTCTAAGATTTACCACAGCCATACCTGAAAACACTGTTACGAGCAACTAATCAAAGCCATGTGCGTTATGAGTTTTCTCAGTCTTGCTGATGGGACAGGGACTGTTTTCAGGACTGTTGGAACACCACGCACTGTTCCCTTTTCTAATCCTTTTGGTTTTCTTCTGCATTGGTAGTGTCTTCACATGCATATGCTTATTGGTGTTCTTTGATTCTTTCTCCATAGAACTCTCTTGTCTCTGGTAGTACTCTGTTATATAAATTTTAAGTGCCTGTTCTTCCTGAACTCTCAGCAGCATCTTCTCAACACAGGTCGTCTCCTAGGCTTTGTCTCCACTTCCCTTCTCAGTGCTGTGACCTGAGAACTCTCAAGACAGTAAGCTGAAACAGTAGAACTCAGCTCAGTTTCCCATCTCTCAGGGATCACTGGCCTTCACTGCTGGTGTCAGTGTTTTGAAACCATTGTTTCATATATTTTGCTTGGTTCTGGGTTGTTTATTTCAGATGGGAGCATAAACTGTCTTCAGTTTAATCCATCTTGGTTAGAACCAGAAGTCTTCAAGTGTTCTGGTATAAAACAGTGTTATAGAACTAGGAATAATGATGTGATGACTATTTGTATCAAAAGATATTCATCACCTGTTTTTGAGAGAATGTGCTATTTACAACTTTTTGTTATTCTTCATTTACATATATTCATATGTATGTGCAAAGTCTGAAAGTATTCAAAATGTTAAATCATTCTCTTAGAGGTATGATTTGGAGTAATTTTATATACTTCAACATATAATAAAGAAATATAGCTAAAAACAGAAAACACCATTTATGAATTAGTGTAAAGAATTTTAAAATGTTCTTCTGCCAGCCATATTTGAAACCTAATATGACCATATGTTGGGATAAAAGATCTAGATCATCAAACCCATATCTCTTAAGTGATTATAGAAATCCTTATGATTCCATGATTCAAGTCATTGGAGCCAGATGCGTAAATCCATTCTATCCGTTATGGTAAGAATGGTATATGCAGAGGAAGAAATGCCCTGTGTCTTGAAATTCTAAAGTATCTGGTGAATTCACGTGCAATAAAAGCATTTGGTTGGTAGAAGAAAGTATTGCGAAGCTGCCTACAGGTTAAGCATTAGTTATAGGTAACTGTTGATTTGTCTAATTATGCAGTTAGTTTTATTTTAATTGGAGGATAATTGCTTTACAGTGTTGTACTGGTTCACAGTTAGATTTAAATTCTTCCTGTTTACAGAAAGTTACTATTTCTAGTATATATATCATCCATCAATCATAAAGTAATTTTAAAACACATTTAGTTTGGAGTAGCTAGTGAAACTTCCCAAATGCCCAAACACAGCAGAATAAAAACAGGCAGTTAATAATAATAATAACCATATCAACTACCACCACCAGAGAATTTAGTCTCTTCTTTTTAAAATGTGGAATTAAGTGAGGTAACTTGCATGATTTTTTTAATGTCTATTACTAGATTTGCAGTTAAATGAAGCCTAATATTTATGCCTCTGACTGTTTATTGCCTTGTTGATATATTTTATATCATTGTTTGTAGTTCTTTTTCTCCTAAGTGGCATTAAGGGAGACATATGTTTTTTCTTTTTTTTTTTTTTTTTAACTTTATTTTACTTTACAATACTGTATTGGTTTTGCCATACATTGACATGAATCCACCACGGGTGTACATGCGTTCCCAAACATGAACCCCCCTCCCACCTCCCTCCCTATAACATCTCTCTGGGTCATCACCATGCACCAGCCCCAAGCATGCTGTATCCTGCGTCGGACATAGACTGGCGATTCGATTCTTACATGATAGTATACATGTTACAATGCCATTCTCCCAAATCATCCCACCCTCTCCCTCTCCCTCTGAGTCCAAAAGTCCGTTATACACATCTGTGTCTTTTTTGCTGTCTTGCATACAGGGTCATCATTGCCATCTTTCTAAATTCCATATATATGTGTTAGTATACTGTATTGGTGTTTTTCCTTCTGGCTTACTTCACTCTGTATAATCGGCTCCAGTTTCATCCATCTCATCAGAACTGATTCAAATGTATTCTTTTTAACAGCTGAGTAATACTCCATTGTGTATATGTACCACAGCTTTCTTATCCATTCATCTGCTGATGGACATCTAGGTTGTTTCCATGTCCTGGCTATTATAAACAGTACTGCGATGAACATTGGGGTACATGTGTCTCTTTCAATTCTGGTTTCCTCGGTGTGTATGCCCAGCAGTGGGATTGCTGGGTCATAAGGTGGTTCTATTTGCAATTTTTTAAGGAATCTCCACACTGTTCTCCAAAGTGGCTGTACTAGTTTGCATTCCTACCAACAGTGTAGGAGGGTTCCCTTTTCTCCACACCCTCTCCAGCATTTATTGCTTGCAGATTTTTGGATCTCAGCCATTCTGACTGGTGTGAAGTGGTACCTCATTGTGGTTTTGATTTGCATTTCTCTAATAATGAGTGATGTTGAGCATCTTTTCATGTGTTTGTTAGCCATCCGTATGTCTTCTTTAGAGAAATGTCTATTTAGTTCTTTGGCCCATTTTTTGATTGGGTCGTTTATTTTTCTGGAATTGAGCTGCATAAGTTGCTTGTATATTTTTGAGATTAGTTGTTTGTCAGTTGCTTCATTTGCTATTATTTTCTCCCATTCTGAAGGCTGTCTTTTCACCTTTCTTATAGTTTCCTTTGTTGTGCAGAAGCTTTTAATTTTAATTAGATCCCATTTGTTTATTTTTGCTTTTATTTCCAGTATTCTGGGAGGTGGATCATAGAGGATCCTGCTGTGATGTATGTCGGAGAGTGTTTTGCCTATATTCTCCTCTAGGAGTTTTATAGTTTCTGGTCTTACATTTAGATCTTTAATCCATTTTGAGTTTATTTTTGTGTATGGTGTTAGAAAGTGATCTAGTTTCATTCTTTTACAAGTGGTTGACCAGTTTTCCCAGCACCACTTGTTAAAGAGATTGTCTTTACTCCATTGTATATTCTTGCCTCCTTTGTCAAAGATAAGGTGTCCATATGTGTGTGGATTTATCTCTGGGCTTTCTATTTTGTTCCATTGATCTATATTTCTGTCTTTGTGCCAGTACCATACTGTCTTGATGACTGTGGCTTTGTAGTAGAGCCTGAAGTCAGGCAAGTTGATTCTTCCAGTTCCATTCTTCTTTCTCAAGATTGCTTTGGCTATTCTAGGTTTTTTGTATTTCCATACAAATCTTGAAATTATTTGTTCTAGTTCTGTGAAAAATATGGCTGGTAGCTTAATAGGGATTGTGTTGAATTTGTAAATTGCTTTGGGTAGTATACTCATTTTCACTATATTGATTCTTCCGATCCATGAACATGGTATATTTCTCCATCTATTAGTGTCCTCTTTGATTTCTTTCACCAGTGTTTTATAGTTTTCTATGTATAGGTCTTTAGTTTCTTTAGGTAGATATATTCCTAAGTATTTTATTCTTTTCGTTGCAGTGGTGAATGGAATTGTTTCCTTAATTTCTTTTTCTACTTTCTCATTATTAGTGTATAGGAATGCAAGGGATTTCTGTGTGTTGATTTTATATCCTGCAACTTTACTATATTCATTGATTAGCTCTAGTAATTTTCTGGTGGAGTCTTTAGGGTTTTCTATGTAGAGGATCATGTCATCTGCAAACAGTGAAAGTTTTACTTCTTCTTTTCCAATTTGGATTCCTTTTATTTCTTTTTTTGCTCTGATTGCTGTGGCCAAAACTTCCAGAACTATGTTGAATAGTAGCGGTGAAAGTGGGCACCCTTGTCTTGTTCCTGACTTTAGGGGAAATGCTTTCAATTTTTCATCATTGAGGATAATGTTTGCTGTGGGTTTGTCATATATAGCTTTTATTATGTTGAGGTATGTTCCTTCTATTCCTGCTTTCTGGAGAGTTTTTATCATAAATGGATGTTGAATTTTGTCAAAGGCCTTCTCTGCATCTGTTGAGATAATCATATGGTTTTTATTTTTCAGTTTGTTAATGTGGTGAATTACATTGATTGATTTGCGGATATGTTTTTTCTATCCTCTATTTAAGTAATGATTTCCTTCTTTCATCCTCTTAATACCCTTTATCCTTATGATCTTATGGCCCTAATGCATGGATATACAAAAGACGTGAACATAAAGAATGTCATATAAATTGCCTGCAGGTCGTTGGACCTCTGTATAGTTCAGTTCAGTAACTCAGTCATGTGCAACTCTTTGTGACCCCATGAGGTGCAGCACGCCAGGCCTCCCTGTCCATCACCAACTACCAGAGTTTACTCAAACTCATGAGTCAGTCATGCCATCCTACCATCTCATCCTCTGTCGTCCCCTTCACCTCCTGTCTTCCATCTTTTCCAGTATCAGGGTCTTTTCAAGTGAGTCAGTTCTTCGCATCAGGTGGCCAAAATATAGTAGTTTGAGCTTTAGCATCAGTCCTTCCAATGAATATTCAGGACCAATTTCCTTTAAGATGGACTGGTTGGATCTCTTTGCAGTGCAAGGGACTCTCAAGAGTCTTCTCCAACACCACAGTTCAAAGGCATCAGTTCTTTGGTGCTCAGCTTCCTTTATGGTTCAACTCACATCCATACATGACTACTGGAAAAACCATATCTTTGACTAGGCGGACCTTTGTTGGCAAAGTAATGTCTCTGCTTTTTAATATGTTGTCCAGGTTGATCATAACTTTTCTTCCAGGGAGCAAGCATCTTTTAATTTCATGGCTGCAATCACCATCTGCAGTGATTTTGGAGCCCCCCAAAATAAAGTCTGTCACTGTTTCCATTGTTTCCTCATTTATTTGCCATGAAGTGATGGGACCAGATGCCATGATCTTAGTGTTCTGAATGTTGAGCTTTAAGCCAACTTTTTCACTCTCCTCTTTCACTTTCATCAAGAGACTCCTTAGTTCTTCTTCACTTTCTGCCATAAAAGTGGTGTCATCTGCTTCTGAATAACCAACAAATCACAGAAGAAATCAAAAAAGAAATAAAAAAATGCATAGAAACGAATGAAAATAAAAACATAATAACCCAAAACCTATGGGATTCAGTAAAAGCAGTGCTAAGGGGAAGGTTCATGGGAATACAGGCTTACCTCAAGAAACAAGAGAAAAATCAACTAAATAACCTAACTCTACATCTAAAGCTACTAGAAAAAGAAGAAATGAAGAACCCCAGGTCAGTAGAAGGAAAGAAATCATAAAAATTATGGCAGAAATAAATGAAAAAGAAACAAAGGAGACTATAGCAAAAATCAACAAAGCTAAAAGCTGGTTCTTTGAGAAGATAGATAAAACAGACAAGCCATTAGCCAGACTCATCAAGAAAAATGGGAGAAGCATCAAATCAACAAAATTAGAAATGAAAATGGAGAGATGACAACAGACAACACAGAAATACAAAGGATCATAAGAGACTACTATCAGCAACTATATGCCAATAAAATGGACTAGGAAGAAATGGACAAATTCTTAGAAAACTATAATTTTCCAAAACTAAACCAGGAAGAAATAGAAAATCTTAACAGACCCATCACAAGTGTGGAAATTGAAACTGTGATCAAAAATCTTCCAACAAACAAAAGCCCAGGACCAGATGGCTTCACAACTGAATTCTACCAAATCAGAGCAGAAAAAGAAAAGAAATCTAGATTGGAAAAGAAGTAAAAACCACTGTTTGCAGATGACATGATCTTCTACTTAGAAAACCCTAAAGATGCCACCAGAAAATTACTAGAGCTAATCAATGAATATAGTAAAGTTGCAGGATATAAAATTAACACAGAAATCCCTTGCATTCCTATACACTAACAATGAGAAAACAGAGAAATCAAGGAAACAATTAATTCACCATTGCAATGAAAAGAATAAAATACTTAGGAATAAACCTATCTAAAGAAACAAGACCTATATATAGAAAACTATAGAACACTGATGAAAGAAATTAAAGATGACACAGAAAGATGAGAAATATACCTTGTTCCTGGATTGGAAGAGTCAATATAGTGAAAATGAGTATACTACCCAAAGCAATCTGTAGATTCAGTGCAAGCCCATTCAAGCTATCAGTGGTATTTTTCAGGGACCTAGAACAAACAATTTCACAATTTGTATGGAAATACCAAAACCTTGAATAGCCAAAGCAGTCTTGAGAAAGAAGAATGGAACCAGAGGAATCAACCTGCCTGACTTCAGACTATACTACAAAGCTGCAGTCATCGAGACAGTATGGTACTGGCACAAAGACAGAAATATAGATCAATGGAACAAAATAGAAAGCCCAGAGATAAATCCATGCACCTATGAACACCTTATCTTTGACAAAGGAGGCAAGAATATACAATGGAGAAAAGACAATCTCTTTAACAAGTGGTGCTGGGAAAACTGGTCAACCACTTGTAAAAGAATGAAACTAGATCACTTCCTAACACCATACACAAAAATAAACTCAAAATGGATTAAAGATCTAAATGTAAGGCCAGAAACTATAAAACTCTTTGAGGAAAACATAGGCAAAACACTCTCTGACATAAATCACAGCAGGATCCTCTATGACCCACCTCCCAGAGTAATGGAAATAAAAGCAAAAATAAACAAATGGGATCTAATTAAACTTAAAAGCTTTTTCACAACGAAGGAAACTATAAGCAGGGTGAAAAGACAGCCTTCAGAATGGGAGAAAATAATAGCAAATGAAGCAGCTGACAAAGAATCTCAAAAATAGGCAAGCAGCTCTGCAGCTCAGTGCCAGAAAAATAAATGACCTGATCAAAAAATGGGCCAAAGAACTAAACAGACATTTCTCCAAAGGAGACATACAGATGGCTAAAAAACACATGAAAAGATGTTCAACATCACTCATTATTAGAGAAATGCAAATCAAAACCACAATGAGGTACCATCTCACACCAGTCAGAATAGCTGCTATCAAAACGTCTCCAAACGATAAATGCTAGAGAGTGTGTGGAGAAAAGAGAACCCTCTCACTGTTTGTGGGAGTACAAATTAGTACAGCCAGTATGGATAACAGTGTGGAGATTCCTTAAAGAACTGGAAATAGAACTGCCATACGACCCAGCAATCCCACTGCTGGGCATACACACCAAGGATACCAGAATGGAAAGAGACGGGTATACCCCAATGTTCATCACAGCACTGTTTACAATAGCCAGGACATGAAAGCAACATAGATGTCATCGGCAGACGAATGGATAAGAAAGCTGTGGTACATATACACAATGGAAATTTACTCAGCTGGTAAAAAGAATGCATTTGAATCGTTCTAATGAGGTGGATGAAACTGGAGCCTAATATACAGAGTGAAGTAAGTCAGAAAGAAAAACACCAATACAGTATATTGATGCATATATATGGAGTTTAGAAAGATGCTAACAGGGACTGTATATGTGGGACAGCAAAAGAGACACAGATATAAAGGATAGATTTTTGAACTCTGTGGGAGAAGGCAAGGGTGGGATGGGTTTGAGAGAATAGCGTTGAAACATGTAAATTATCATATGTGAAATAGATCACCAGTTCAGGTTTGATGCATGAGACAAGGTGCTCAGGGCTGGTGCACTGGAATGACCCAGAGGGATGGGATTGGGAGGGAGGTGAGAGGAGGGTTCAGAATGGGAAACACATATACACCATGGCTGATTTCATGTCAATGTATGGCAAAAACCACTACAATATTGTAAAGTAATTAGCCTCCAATTAAAATTTAAAAATTGATTTAAAAAAATTAAAAAAAATAAAAAGTTGTGTTATCTTCATATCTGAGGTTATTGATATTTCTTCCAGCAATATTGATTCCAGCTTGTGCTTCATCCAGCCCAGCGTTTCTAATGATGTATTCTACATATAAGTTAAATAAGCAGGTTGACAATATACAGCCTTGACATATTCCTTTCCCAATGTGGAACCAGTCTGTTGTTCCATGTCCAGTTCTAACAGTTGCTTCCTGGACCTCTGTAGTTAAAGCCATATAATCCAGTAATATGCCTTGGAGAAAAAAAAAATATTTTAAGATTAGGAATGATAACAGGAAGATTAGGAATAACAAGAAAGAGAACTTTGAAGTTCTTTATTTTGTCTTTTCATTAACTTTTTAGGAAAGCTGGTCTTAGAGTGTGTACTTATGTTTATTATAGAAGAAGGTTTCGAGTTATATACTTAAATTTGCAGTATTTGGGGATAAGAAGAGAAGGACAGTCTAACTATGGTCTCACTACATAATAATAACAGTTTTGGTATAGATACAGAAAGATGCTCTTTTTTAAGAACGATCGTTTACCACCAAAACTTTTGTTGTTCAAAGGCAGGCGTGTTTATGAAATTATCACTGATGAAATCATTAATATCTGGAAATATATAACATTTGATATACATGCAAAGCCAGCTATAGCTGGTAGAGATGATTGATAGAGAATACCAAAATAGTAAATCAAGCCATATTTGTAATCTCATCTAGTATACTGTCTATGTAAGGTTTCTAAATGCTGGGGCAAAGTGATGCTGTATTTTCCCTGGCATTATAGTCTTCTAAGCAGTTGTTAAAATTCTCAGAATATTATTAGCATTTGATGTTCTGAAATGTTAAACTTTTAACTTTGAGTGACTGATATTCCAGACAAAGTATGTATGTTATTTGTCTAAGTACTGTACTATGTTGTTTTACTTTTCTAGCCCATGTAGTAGTAGAGTTTACACATTTTAAACAGTCAGTAATCTATATAGGGGTCGTGACATCTGTGAAACTTTCAGTATGGTTTTTATTAGCATCCATTTTCTTTCTGATCTCATAGTTTTCACATTAGAATAATATAATATTGTACATGAGGAATTAGAATGACTGTCTTATCTGGAGGATTTTTTTTTTTTCACATGAAAAAGATTTATTTTAAATTCACATAAAATACATTCAGAGTAAGTCTAAATTTTTATCACTTAAATAATGTAGAACAAACACAACGGAGCTTTTAAAGATGTACAGTCTCCATTATGTCCAAAAAGCAAACATTAAGCGCTTTCTTATAATTACTGATCATCACCTCGTTGCCTTAAATTTCTAGACTTTCCATTTTCAATTCTTCTCTTTTTGAAGACTGGGGCCACTCCATCTGCCACGACTCCAAGAGAAGTGACTGTTTTTTCTTTAAAAACCAGTTGGGTTCCCCAGCAGCATCAGCCTCCGAAGTTGACACATATTCATTTTCAGTGCTTGGAAGCTCCAAATCTACCTCCTCATGGGACTCAACTTCTGGTTTAATTTCCTGCCATTCTCCATATGGGTTTGGCTTTTTATGAGCTTTGGGTTTTTCTTCATTTGAACCTGATGAATTCTTCCCTTGGGTATTTTTTTCTTTGGGTTTTTTTTCACTTGGACCTGATGAATTCTTCCCTTGGGTATTTTTTTCTTTCTGTGTTTCTGGTTCAGTTCTTTTATTACTATTTTTGTTTTTTTCCTTAAACTTTATTATTAGCTTCTGTGTTTCTGTTGGGATCTCTTCTCTTTTTTTCTCCTTTTCTGCTTCTTGTTCGCCATCAGACTCACCATGTGAATCTGATGATTTGGACTCTTCTAGGGTGCCAAGTGACTTTTCATTGACTTTACCCCCGTTTCTGTATTATAATAATAGGTATAGCCATCTTCACTTAGCCCTTCTATCCACACAGTCTTCCCTGTTGCCTTTTTTAAGTTTCCTTGAAATCCTTCAGGTTTCTGCCACTGAGATGCTCCTGTGATAAGATCATAATAGTAATGGTGACCCTCCGAGGTTATGCCTTCTACCCATCTGCCCTTTGAAGGGTCTTTTTTCTTTTTCTTCTTTTCTTTCTGCTGATTTGATGCAGAGGTGGTTGGGACGGTTCTGGTTACTGGTGACACGCTTGGCTCTGAGATCTCTGACTCTAAGCCAAGCCTTTTCAAATCCTCCTGGTATGCTTTCAGGGCAGCTGCCTCCATTGCAGCAAACTCCTTTGATGCCTTTTCTTCTTCCTTTGCCTTATCCAGGCTTTTCTGTTTAATCTCACTGATCCTCTTCGCCACATTTTCTTTATGATTCTTTCCTCTTTCATGAAATTCAGTGCTTCAATGTCCAATTCCTGAGTGTGACTGAAGGGCCAGAGAGAAATAATTTGGCTTAGTAGATAATCAAATTTGGGCTGATGATAAAGAAGAAGGCTCACAACTTTCCTACAAGGAATGAAAATACAACAGAAATTGTTCGATGTTTTGAAAAATCAAGAGCAACGCATATGAAAGTACTTTGTAAGCTCTCAGTTGAGATCAACAAAGAACATCTCGCATGAACACAGTTATCAGGAGACTCTCTAACAGAGGAATCATCATACAGGCCTATTGTCCACGATCCAACACTTGCAGTAATCACAGAATTTCTTTGGTTGTGACTTCCAGTAGTCTGCCATGACTGGACCAGGCGGGCCGGCCCCGGCCGAGGCTGGCGTTCTCTGCGCGCGGAGAACCAGGCCCCAGCTCACCATGAGGCCCACCGCAGCCTCGGAGCGCGGACACCTCCCCTGGAGGATTTTATCCTTTTTTCTTTGGTATCCCAATATGTTGAAATAGAGTTTTGGAAAACATTATGAAATATTAACATTTTTAGCTTAAAAACAGATCACCTGGCTTTCCTGAAAAAATTGAGTGTTTCCTCTTGCATTCCTTTCTATGAAAAACAGAAAACCTGTACTGGAAAGAAATTAGAAACCTTGAATAATTTTTTAATTTTTTTTTTTTTTTAGTTCTATTTTTGTTAAAAGCTGTCCTGCCACTAAAATGCCAGGAATTCAGTATGAATATAAAGTAGTTTGAGTAAAACATTGCCACTTGATTCTGTTATGTCTGAAAGTATCTGGTTCAGTTCAGTTCAGTCGCTCAGTCTTGTCCGACTCTTTGTGACCCCATGAATCGCAGCACGCCAGGCCTCCCTGTCCATCACCAAACTCACTCAAACTCATGTCCATTGAGTCGGTGATGCCATCCAGCCATCTCATCCTCTGTCGTCCCCTTCTCTTCCTGCCCCCCAATCCCTCCCAGCATCAGAGTCTTTTCCAATGAGTCAGCTCTTTGCATGAGGTTCGTTTAGAAAAAGTTAAATACAGGGTTTTTTTTATATTTGTATAAAGGTAAAATGGTTGGTTGAGCTTCACAAGTAGATATCTGCCTTGATCATATGACATTTTGTTTTAGAACAATTTAGAATTTTTTAATTGAAATGTAGTTGATTTGCAATGCTGTTAATTGTGTGCAGCATAGTGATTCATTTATACATATATATACATACACATGATCTTTTTAATATTCTTTTCCCTTATAGTTTATCACAGGATATTGAATATTGAATGTAGATCCCTGTGCAATACAGTAGGACCTTGTTATTTGTCCATTCCTTATATAACAATTTGTATCTGCCTGATCCTAAACTCCCAGTCTGTCCATCCCCAACCCTGGCAACCATGTCTGTTTTAGCTATCTGTTAGTCTGTTTCTGTCCTGAAAATAAGTGTCATTTGTGTCATATTTTAGGTTCCATATATAAGTGATATTGTAGGGTATTTTTCTTTCTGACCTAGTTAATACAGTTTGAAGCATTTTGCTAACTTAGAAAAATTAGCTGATGTTCAAACTTTTGAAATTGAAGTTTCTCTATTTTTCTTCTGTCTCAAGAGTATATTTTGTAGTAAATCAGGCTAATTTATTGATTTTGAAATGTATAAAGTATGTTGAATTTCATCATACTATTACCATTTGGTGATGTCATTGCTTTAAAAACTCAGAAAAATTTTACCATATTATTCCAGAGTTCAGAACAGTCTGTATATTTTGCAAAATAGCCATCTATTACCTGAATAATAGCTATTTTAGAATACTAATGTCTACAGCTTATTATAAATTATTAATTTCAATTACCTATGGAATATTTTGAAACCTATAAATTCCTTTCATGAGTTACTTTATGAACAAGATAGATTATACTGAAACATAGTGATTCATTTACTTGGATAATTTAGCTGTAGATCTTCAAAAGAGTATTCTTAAGAGTAAAATATTTTCAAAGAAAGAAATACTTTGAAATAAATACTTTAAATAAAATTAAAATTAAGGTTACAGTCATAGCTTTACCCTTTAATTCATGGTAAATAAAATTTATCTTTCAGACGGCAAATGGCTACGTCTTGTTTTTTCACATAACATCTACAAGAGGGGACAAGTACCTTTATGAACCAGTGTATCCCAAGTAAGTTCATTATCTTTTATTTTTTAAATATTTAATTTGTGTACTTTGTATTCACAAAATGTTGCAGTTTAGGGTTGTCTGAAGTGCTGGGCCAGCATTTCCAAAAACACTGTTTCAGAAATTACCAAGTCTTCAAACTGCTGTCACTTGAATAAAAAAAAATTCTATAGTAAGTCTGAAAATCTTGGATGAATATGTTCTGTAATGTTTTATGGGAAAGCCCAAATGAACTTTTTGGCCTGCCCAATACTGTCCCCTTCTTGGACATTCAGAATCGCTACTAACACACTCTAGCTCAGCATTCTTCAGTCTCCATTGGGGTGCATGAGCCAAGAGATTGTGAAGAGAAGAGGCAAAATGTCAGCCAGCTATAGGCACTTTTCCCTGTATATTTTAGTATGTGCCTAGACTAAGCATGTAGCCCTGAAAGGATTTGAGGGAGCTTGGACTTTTCATCTTTAATCTTTGTTGTTCAGTATGTTTTATATTGTGTTGTTGTTGTTGTTGTTTGCCTTTTAAAATAACATTTTCTTGAAAGAACTTTTGAAATAAAATAACATAATTTTCAAGTATGACACCTTTTTTAAAAAAAAGATCAAGCCATTAAAACTGGATGAAAATATAAATGAATTATTTATGACATTTCTAGACGGTGGAAGACAGATGTTATTGGTTATATAAGAAGTGAAAGAGAAAATAGATTTCATTTTATGAAAGTTTAAATTTCTGAAAATCAACAGTGATAAAACAGACAAACATTAAAAGTAGCAAACTGGGGGAAAATTATGCAGTCAATAGGACCAAGGCTTACTATTTTTTATATGAAGGAGTCATATAAATGGCTAAGAAACACAAAGATTTCAAAAATAAATAGGTAAAAGCAATCTTATAAGAGGAAATGTAATCCATTTTAATTCTCAGTTTAAACACGTTCCTGTAAATAAAAAGCAATAAACAGGGTCACCTTATAGGTGATTATTATTATTATTATTCTCTTCTAGATGGGCAGGGGAGGTAAATGACATCTCTGGAAACAGTGAAAAATACACCTCACTTCATTTCACCAACATGATTTACATGTATTTCCAGTGTTTTGAAACAGTATTTTGAGATTCATTTTTTGTTTCCCAAAGGTTTTTAAAAGTTTCTTACCTTGTAATACTAACTAGTATCCCAACAATGCATGAATTTTGCTGTTTGACTGCATATGTTAAGGTAGAGAAGTAAAGAGCAGCATTATTATTATTTTTTGACTTGGATGATCTTCATTGTATTGAAGATTTTTTAGTATGTGAGCCTCAATAAAGTATGCATTGCCTTAGAGCAGCATGAATAATGAAAGGGGATATAGCGTTTGATGTCAGATAGACTTGGAATTAAATGTCAGTTCTGCTGTTTTTCAGCTGTATAACTTCTATCAAGTTAATCCCTCTAAAACCTCAGTTTCCTCATCTGTAGAATGAGATAGCAGTTGTTATTGTTTCAAGGATTAAATGAGATCATGCATTTTAAATGTTTAGATAAGCACTTAGTAGATGGAAAAAGTAATATGGACAACTGCTAATTTTTGTACGCTTTTTCTGTGTTAGTTGCTCAGTCGTGTCCGACTCTTTGTGATCCCATAGACTGGCAGGCTCCTCTGTCCATGGGATTTCGCAGGCAAGAATACTGTATGTTGTACATTTTTTGCTTTTGAGTTGATAGTATACTCTTTTTAGAGTCTAACTGCTAGTAACTACTACATAAAATGGAATAAAATCTCTTATGGGAATAGTTTTGCAGAGCAAATTAATCAGTCTATTATGTATTAGGCTGGCCAAAATATGTGATGGAAAGCCCTAGCAAACTTTTTGGCCAATCGAATATTTGTGTGCTAGACTACTTTCTAGTTGGATTTTTTAGTCTAGTAAGTTTCTTAGTTTTTCTAGTAGAACCTATTTATAAAATGGGAATAAAAATATTTTCCTCTTCAGTTCTTTGCAGGATTATATGGCTTAGGTTTTTAAAATCTGATTTGAGGGGAGTTTTTAAAAAAATACTTAGTTTTTATAGGATGTAAGATAGGCACAGGGAGGTATTGCACGACATAGGGAATACAGCCAATATTTTGTAATAACTGTAAATGGAAAGTAACCTTTAAAAATTGTATAGAACTTTTAAATGAAAAAAAATTAGTTTTAACGAGTGTATTATTATCTGTGCCATTGTAAACACTTACGCGGTTCAAGACACTGTTCTAAGCACTTTTCAAATTCATTTAATCCCTGTCGCAACCTGATGAGGTAGTTAGGGACAGTTACTTGCATCAGAGAGGCCAAGTAACCCACCTAGAGTCACACACTAGTAAATGACACACTCAGGATCAGACCTAAATGTTGTAACTTCAAAATCTGTGTATTTAATCACCAGTACTACACTGCCTCAATCCTCTTTCAATCTAGTCATCTGTTACTCTTGGATTTATTTGGGGAGTTAGGAATTTAAGAAAAAAGAAAGGATAATGATCTGGAGTGGTTTATAATAGTCTTAAAGAATAGAGGCAGCATAGTTGAGACCAGTAGTCAGTCATCTTCTCAATTTTAGAAATACTATTATCTCTTGCTTCTCTTTTCTGAATCTTATGAGTTTATCATATGAGTTTTTCTAGAGTATCTCAGCATCGTCAAATTATTTGACAGCATCTTAACTCTCAGACTGCCTATCTTTTCTCATATGCTCCATCTTTGCTGTTGTTTAGTCACTAAGTCATGTCTCACTCTTTTATGACCCTGTGGACTGCAACTTCCCAGGCTCCTCTGTCCATGGGGTTTCCCAGGCGAGAATACAGGAGTGGGTTGCAGACGTGGGTCGAACCCATGTCTCATGCATTGCAGGCAGATTCTTTACCACGGAACCACCAGGGGAGCCATGCTCTATCTTAGAACAGGTTGTTGTTCAGTCGCTCAGTCATGTTTGACTCTGTGACCCCATGGACTGCAGCATGCCAGGCTTCCCAGAGTTTGCCCAAACTCATGTCCATTAAGTTGGTGTTGCTATCCAGCCATCTCCTCCTCTGTTGTCCCCTTCTCCTTCTGCCTTCAGTCTTTCCCAGCATCAGGGTCTTTTCTCATGAATCGGCTCTTCACATCAGGTAGCCAAAGGATTGGAGCTTCAGCATCAGTCCTTCCAGTGAATATTCAGGATTCATTTCCTTTAGGATTGATTGGTTTGATATCCATGCAGAGATCACGGATTTAGAGGGTATGGACTTAGAGGGCATTGTGTTAAGTGAAATAAACCAGACAGAAAGACAGAAAAAGAAAGACAAATACTGTATATCACTTCTATGCGGAAGCTAAAAAATGTAACAAACTAATGAATATAACAAAAAAGAAACAGACTCACAGATACAGAGAACAAACTACTGGTTACCTGTGAGGAGAGGGGCAATATAGGCATGAGAGAGTAGTAGATACAAACTATTGAGTGTAAGATGGACTACAAGGATATATTGAACAGCACAGGAAATTTATCCAATATTTTGTGACAACTGTAAATGGAGTATTATCTTTAAAAAATTATATTCAATGCACAAATAGTGAGAGACATATAAACAGTAAAAAGTGAAATTGTGAACCTAGTCTGCTTTTTCAGACTCCAGTCTTGTTCCACTCTCCAATTAGCTTTATATTTGAGTAAATAAATACCTAGGAGTTGAATTGCTGGGGCATATCACATTTAAGATTGGAGGATGGACATTGTATTACGTATCGAGTGTCTGATTTTTATTCTTTTGCTTTAAAGAATGTTGAGGTTTGTCTTGGAGAGCAGTTAAGTTGGAGATTTTCTTGATCCTTTTGGAGCTTATTTATATATTTTTAGGGCAGATTCAACCTTTAGGCTATATTAGAACTTCTGATCTCTATACTAATGTCCTGGGTCTTTAAACAGGTCTCTTTGATCTGGTCAGAACTAGGATTTCCCCAAGCCCTCTATGAGCTCTACAACTTGAAACTCTGGAAGTTTTTCTTTGGCTGACCTTGTGGAGTTTCCCTACATACAGGCGTAGCTTAGTATTTAGCAACATTTAAGGGGAACCTATATTGGTTTCCAGAGCTCTTTTTCTGTATCTCCTGCCTCTCTTGTACTGTTCCATGAATAGCTGCTTCTGCTTCCCTAAACTTTAATCTTCTTCTGCTCAACTTAACAAGACTGCTGTATTATGCTTGTGTTCTCCTAACTTACATGGTAATATCAAAAGTGACTTCTACCAGAAAGCTTTGTTTGCCTCCCTTCACTCAGGAGTACAGTCCTGTGCTGCCTGTTATGCAGTGTCTGAAAACTGTTTCTTATATTTTGTCCAGTTTTTTTTTTTTTTTCCAATTGTATCTGGAGGGCTAATTTGGCACCAGTTTTCGGTTATAGTAATAAAGTGACTGACCATCTATGTCCCTGTCAGTCAACTTTAGTCTTTTTTCATTGGGTATGTTTTAGCACATTTAAGATATCATCGTTTTATTTCATCCCAAAATGCTTTCATTATTGACATTCTGGTAAACAATTAGATTGACTCAGAATGATGCCATATGAGGTATGGAGTTTGAGGAAAGAAAACATCCTGAGCCTTACCAGAACTCTGGTTGGAGAATCAAAGCCTTTTGGTCCAGAATTCACCTCGGACTGCCAGAACTTGCTGGATCAAGTCTAACACATTCCAGACATTTTAAAACTTGATAATCTGAGTTGTAAGAGAGTAGATCTTAAAAGTTCTCATCACAAGGGAAAAAAAAGTGTAATTATGTGAGATGTTGGATGTTAATCTTACTGAGGTAATTATTTTAAAATATATATGTAAATCGTTTCGTTGTGCACCTTAAACTCATACAGGGTTCTATGTCAGTTACACCTCAGTAAACTGGGGAAAAAGAAAAGATGTGAAAATCTGAAATTAGATTCATTTTCATTATCATCATCAAATACTTATTGTGTGCTATAGTATCATTTGTAAGACATTAGCTGTCCTGATGCTGGAAAGGTATAAGATGCTAGTGAAGAAATAAGTATTTAACAGCAGTATAAAATGGCATATGCCAAGTGAACATCCCTAAAAGTGGTAATATTAATAGCATTTCAGGCAAAGATGCTGGAGTTGTCAGGGAAAGTTTTGTAGCTAGGGACATTTGAGCTATACTTAGAAGGAAAGATAGGCCTTGGGTAAGTTGCATTGCTAGGAAAACACTGTACTTCTGAAATTCCTGTCCCATGTCCCTGTGTTATTGTGCCCTCCATACCCCTCCTGGCCCCTCTGCCACAAGATTTATCAGATCATCTGCCATGTTGTTTCCTTTGAAGTGAAGTCAAGTCAGGTCGCTTAGTCGTATCCAACTCTTTGTGACCCCATGGACTGTAGCCTACCACGCTCCTCTGTCCATGGGATTTTCCAGGCAAGAGTACTGGAGTGGGTTGCCATTTCCTTCTCCAGAGGATCCTCCCAACCCAGGGATTGAACCTGGGTCTCCCGCATTGTAGGCGCAAACATCTGAGCCACCTCGTTGTTTTCTTTAGCTGGCATTTGAAGTATTTGGGATTTCTTGCACAAATAGACTTTGTTGAAATAAATGCCTGTTGAGTTTAATTGCAGTGGCACCCCACTCCAGTCCTCTTGCCTGGAAAGTCCCATGGACGGAGGAGCCTGGTAGGCCGCAGTCCATGGGGTCGCGAAGAGTTGGCACGACTGAGCAACTTCACTTTCTCTTTTCACTTTCATGCGTTGGAGAAGGCAATGGCACCCCACTCCAGTATTCTTGCTTGGAGACTCCCAGAGACAGAGGAGCCAAGTGGGCTGCCATCTATGGGGTTGCACAGAGTCGGACACGACTGAAGCGACTTAGCAGCAGCAGCAGAGTTTAATTGTGTGTGTGCACACGTGTGTGTGCGCACGCACATGTGTGCAGTCTTGTCTGACTCTTTGCAACCCCATGGGTCTGTAGCCCGCCAGGCTTCTGTGTCTGTGGAATTTCTCAAGCAAGAATACTGGAGTGGGTTGCCATTTCTTTCTCTAGGGAATCTGCCAGACCCAGGGATCCCTTGTCTCTTGTATTGGCAGGTGGAATTTTTACCACTGTGCCACCTGGGAAGCCCTTACTTAATTGCATAGTGAAACTTTGCTTTTAATTCACGAAACATACATCAGTAAAACAAAACTCTAAAAATGGCTTAATTTCATTTTTCATTCTTTCTTATGATATTGGACTTAGTATTATTACTTCTAATAAATACGTAGCAGTTTAGAGATGTGGATTTGAATAGGATTTGAAACTGGAGACACCTGGGTTTCAATCTGTGTCCTACTATTTGCAGGCATTGACTTGGAAAAGATGCTTGTTCAGTTATTTTCTATGCTTTTGTGCATCTGTAAGATAAGAACAGTGAATTAGTAGGTCTTTAGTAAGTTGCAGTTGTCATTGTCTGGGTTGCCTTTTGAATTATTAAACATCTACTTCCACTGGACATTTGACAATGTGTGTTTTCAGAAAAGGAAATTCAGGTTCACTAAATATATGAATTCTCTTATCCATTTATTTCTCTGTGGTCAGTAGTAATGCCCCTTCTTTCATTTCTAATTTTAGTAAGTTGAATCTTTTTTTCCTTTAGGTTTTTCAGTTTTATTGATGTTTTCAGAGAACTACCTGTGCTTTATTTGATTTTCTCTATTATTTTCCAGTTTCCTGGGTTTTTGTTGTTGTTGTTCATATCCATTCCAATCTTCATGATAGCCTTCCTTCTGCTAGTTTTGTTGTAGTCACATCCACCTCTTTAAGTTTGCTCTTCTCTAGTTCATTTTACGGAGTGAAGTTAGGTTATAGATTTGAGATTTTTCTTCTTTTTTAAGTTTAAGCATCTTGGCTGTAAATTTTCCTCTGATGACTGCATTTACTGCCCTCTATGACGCTGTGTTTTCATTCTCATTAGTCTCAAAGGATTTTCTAATTTTCCTTTTGGTCTTTTCTTTAACCTGTTGGTGGTCTCTGAGACTTGTTTAATTTCTACATTTTTGTATATTTTCTAATTTCCCTTCTGTTATTGCTATGTGGTTTCATTCCATGGTGATCAGATACTTTGCATGATTTCAGTCTTTTTAAATGTATTGAGGCATTTTGGTGACCTAATGTATTCTATCCTAGAGAATGTTTCATGTACATTTGTGAAAGAATGTGTATTCTGCTATTACCTGGTAGTTTGGTATGTGTCTTAGGTCTGAGTGATTTATAATGTTCAGATTCTCTATTTCCTTACTAATCTTTTGTCTAATTGTACTGTACGTTATTGAAAGTGGGGTATTGAAATGTCCAACTGTTACTTTTGAACTATTTCTCCCTTCATTTGCTTCAGTATTTGCTTCATAAGTTTTCGGACTCTTGTTATTGAAAGTTTATCTGTTTATAATAGTTATGTCTTCTTGCTGGATTGACTCTTACATCAATATGCGGTGTCCTTTATCTCTTGTAACAATTTTTTGTTTAAAGTATATTGTCAGATATTACTACAACCACCTAGCTCTGTCTTAGTTACTATTTGCATGAAATATTTTTTCATCCTTTCATATTCATCTTATTTCTTTTGCTCTAAAATGAGTTTCTTATAGAAAACTTAGAGGTGGGATCATATATTTCTTTAATCTGTTCAGTCAGTGTGCCTTTTAATTGGAGAGTTCAGTCTGTTTGCATATAAAGTAATTGATGGTAAGAAAGGAATTCTGCTATTTTGCTGTTTGTTTTTCATGTGTCATATCCTTTTTGATCCTCAGTTCTTTTGTGTTTAATTTTGATTCCTTTTTCATTTCCTTTTCTCTGTATATTTTTAGTTTTTCTCAGTGGTTACCTTGGGAATTACTTAGCATCTTACATTTAAACAACCTAGATTGAATTAATAGCTTGATTTCAATACTAAAGCTATGTTCCTGTACAACTTCATCCCTCTCATTTCCTCTTATTGTCACACATTACATCATTATGCATTGTGAGTCCATAATGTAGATATAGAATTATCTTTTCATTCATTGTTGTTGTTCATTTCTCAGTTGCATCCAACTCTTTGCTACCCCATGGATGGCAGCATGCCAGGCTTCCCTGTCCTTCGCTGTCTCCCTGAGTATGTTCAATCTCAAGTCCATTGAGTCTATGATACCATCTAACCATCTCATCCTCTGCTGCCCCCTTCTCCTTTTGCCCTCTATCTTTCCTATCATTTGGGTCTTTTCCAGTGAGGTGGCTCTTCACATGAGATGGGCAAAATATTGGAGCTTCAGTTTCAGTTCTTCCAGTGAATAATCAGGATTGATATCCTTTAGGATTGGGAAGGAAAACCCTAACCCTAAA
Source organism: Budorcas taxicolor (assembly GCF_023091745.1). Lineage (NCBI taxonomy): Eukaryota > Metazoa > Chordata > Mammalia > Artiodactyla > Bovidae > Budorcas > Budorcas taxicolor. Next base: position 42,080,618 of record NC_068917.1, on the reverse strand, counting down.
CCCTAACCCTGGTTTGGTCTCCTTGAAGTCCAGGGGACTCTCGAGAATCTTCTCTAGTGCCACAGTTTGAAAGCAGCAGTTCTTCTTTTGATGCTCAACTCAGCTTTCTTTTGGTCCAGCTCTCACATCCGTACATGACTACTGGAAAAACCATAGCTTTGACTGTACGGACCTTTGTAGGCAAAGTGATATCTCTGCCTTTTAATATGCTGTCTAGCTTGGTCATGACTTTTCTCCCAAGGAGTAAGCATCTTTTAATTTCATGGCTGGAGTCAGTGATTCTGGAGCCCAAGAAAATAAAGTCTGTCACTATTTCCATTTTTTCCCCCATCTAGCTGCCATGAAGTGATGGGACCAGATGCCATGATCTTCATTTTTTGAATGTTGAGTTTTAAGCCAGTTTTTTCACTCTCCTCTTTCACTTTGATTAAGAGACTCTTTAGTTCCTCTTCGGTTTCTGCCATTAGGTTGGTGTCATCTGCATATCTGAAGTTACTGATATTTCTCCCAGTAATCTTGATTCCAGCTTGAGCTTCATCCAAGCAGGCATTTTGCATGATGTACTTGGCGTAGAAATTAAATAAGCAGGGTGACAGTATGTAGCTTTGACATACTCCTTTCCCAATTTTGAACCTCTGGTTCTGACTGTTGCTTCTTGACCTGCATACAGGTTTCTCAGGAGACAGGCAAGGTGGTCTGGTATTTCCATCTCTTTGAGAATGTTCCATAGTTTGTTGTGATCCACAGAGTCAAAGGCTTTAGCGTAGTCAGTGAAGCAGAAGTAGATGTTTTTCTGGAATTCCCTTGCTTTTTCTATGACCCGTCGGATATTGGCAATTTGATCTCTGGTTCCTCTGCCTTTTCTGAATCCAGCTTGAACATCTAGAGGTTCTTGGTTCACATACTGTTGAAGCCTAGCTTGAAGGATTTTGCACATTACCTTGCTAGCATGTGAAATGAGCGCAATTGTACAGTAGTTTGAACTTTCTTTGGCATTGCCATTCTTCGGAATTGGGATGAAAACTGACCTTTTCCAGTCCTATGGCCACTGCTGAGTTTTCCAAATTTGTTGGCATATTGAGTGCAGCACTTTAGCAGCAGCATCTTTTAGGATTGAGATAGCTCAGCTGGAATTCCATCACTCCCAGTAGCTTTGTTTGTAGTAATGCTTCCAAAGGTCCACTTGACTTCACACTCCAGGATGTCTGGCTGTAGGTGAGTGATCACACCATCATGGTTATCTGGATCATTAGGACCTTTTTTTGTATAGTTCTTCTGTGTATTCTTGCCACTTGTTCTTAATATCTTCTATTTCTGTTAGGTCCATACCATTTCTATTTTTTATTGTGCCCATCTTTGCATGAAATGTTCTCTTGGTATCTCTGATTTTCTTGAAGAGATCCTAGTCTTTCCTATTCTGTTGTTTTCCTCTGTTTCTACGCATTGTTCATTTAAGAAGACTTTCTTATCTCTCTTTGTTATTCTTTGGAATTCTGCATTCAGATGGGTATGTCCTTTTTTTCTTATTTGCCTTTCATTTCTCCTCTTTTCTCGGCTATTTGTAAGCCCTCCTCAGACAACCATTTGCCTTACTGCATTTCTTTTTCTTAGGGATGGTCTTGATCACTGCCTCCGTTACAGTGCTACGAACCTCCATCCATAGTTCTTCAGGCACTCCATCTGTCAGATCTAATCCCTTGAATCTATTTGGCACTTCTACTGTATAATCAATCATAAGGAATTTGGTTTAGGTTATACCTGAATGGCCTAGTGGTTTTCCCTACTTTCTTCAATTTAAGTCTGAATTTGGCAATAAGGTGTTCATGAATGAGCATGCAGGCTTAGTTACTCTGCAGCATGTGGGATCTTGGTTCCCCAATCAGGAATTGAGCTCACATCCCCTGCACCGCACAATGGATTCTTTACCACTGGACCACTAGGGGGATTCTTTACCACTGGACCACTAGGGGAGTCCTGAGGATCCCTTGTATATGACAAGTCACTTCCCTTGTTGCTTTCAAGATTCTGTCTTTCATTAGTTTACAGATTATGTATCTTGGTGTGAATCTTTTTAAATTTATCCTTCTTGGGAGTTTGCTATGTTCATTGGATAGTAGATTTCATGTCTTCATTATATTTGGAACATTTTTAAACATTATTTCCTCAGTTATTCTTCTGCTTCCTTTCTCTTGCCGTGCCTTTGGTGCTCCCATTATATGTGTGATGGTATGCATGGTGGCGTCCCATAGTCTCTTAAGCTACATTCATTTTTCTTCATTCTTCTTTCTTTCTGCTCCTCAGACTGCATACTGAATAAAATCACCTATGAATGATAATCACAAGCTATTGCTGGGTTTTACTGGACCACAGTCTAATAACTCTTATAGTTATTTGACACAGTATATAGATGACCCTTGAACAACATGGGTTTGAATTGTGCAGGTTCACTTATGAGTGGTTGTTTTCAATAAACATATAGTACAACATGACACATGGTTAGTGGAATCTGTGAATGCAGAACCACAGATAAAGAGGACTAACGGTGGGACTTAAGTATCAGTAGATTTTGATATGCATGGTGGGTCCTGAAATCAGTCCTCCCCAGATACCAAGGGACAGCTGTACTATATGTCATAAGCTAAGCTTATGACAGCTGAGTCCCTGAGATAGAGGATTAAAGCAGAGCTTAATGTGCTAAGTGTTGGCTCTTAAATCCTCTGCCCAGAAGTAACACAAATTACTTCCCCTTTTGTTTTATAGGCCAAAACAAGTCACATGGCCGTACCTCATTTTAAGTGGTCAGGAAAGCACAATTTTATGTGCCTAAGAATTAAAAATACATTATTTTTCAGTAGCTTAAATGACAATCAGGTATGCATACAGTGTGATTGTGTCTGTCTCTAAGAAGCCTCTGTGACTGAGTAAGAGTTATAATTCTCAATATGCTTTTATTATCTCCTTTCAAAAAAGATTATGATAAAGTTGTCTGAAAAGACATTCTACTGCTACTGCCAGTAGATGCCTTTGTGTACTCTTGCTAATAGTCTCCTAAGTAATCCCCAGACTGTTCCTCCCCACCCTATCCCTAATCCCTTCTTTGGCATTCATTGTAATGTTTCTTTGTGTACACAAAGGTTATTATTAACCTCTTTAATTCTACTAGTTTTCAGTTTTTTAGCACCTGGAGTTGAAGCCACTGGCTCACATGTCAACTCCTTCACTTACTAGTTGTGTGACCATAAACAGAATTCTTAATAAACTGAAGCTTCAGTTTCTTTTCTGGAAAAAGAGATATAATAATGCCTGAATCAAAGGATGGTGGTCAATCAATTGAGAAAATGTCTGCAGAGCTTACTGTGTACTCATATTTAGTGAATGCTCGATTTACTGCTTTTTTTCCTTCTGGCATTCAGTGCTCTTCATAGTTAGACTTTAACTTACCCTTCCTGCCTCATCTTCTGTGGATGAGTGAAAGTTGCTCAGTCATGTCTGATTCTTTACGACCCCATGGACTGTAGCCCGCCAGACTCCTCTGTCCATGGAATTCTCCAGGCAAGAATACTGGAGTGGGTAGTCATTCCCTTCTCCAGGGGATTATCCCAACCCAGGGATCGAACCCAGGTCTCCCACATTGCAGGCAGATTCTTTACCATCTGAGCCACCAGGGAAGCCTCCCCTTTCAAAAATCTGCTGTAGTTCTCAAGTTATTGTTGAATTATAAGTAATAGTATTTTTGATCAGAAAGTTAATTTTTTTGTTATTGTGATTTTAACAGTTGCCTGCCTTTTAGTACTTTTGGAGGAAGCAATGCAAACTACACTGTGAAATATATTTCTTAATTTTGCACTGAAAGTTACTGAGAAGTCAGAATTTACTTAAATTTGCTATAAAATGCTTAATACTTTAGCTTTACTAAATGATAGTATTTATATAAAGGAAAATAGTTTCCAGTTTAAAGTTGGGTAATGAGGTTTCCACTTTTCCTTTTTTGGTTGCGCTGGATCTTTGTTGCTGTGTGCTGGCTTTCTCTAGTTGTGGCAAGCAGTGGCTCCTCTTTGTTGTGGTGCACAGGCTCTAGGCGCCCAGACTTCAGTAGTTGTAGCACATGAACTCAGTAGTTGTGGTGCTCCTGCTCAGTTGCTCCTCAGTATGTAGAATCCTCCCAGACCAGGGATCGAACCTGTGTACCCTGCATTGGTATCCCATCCATTGTACCACCAGGGAAGACCTCTGCTTTTTTCTTGAAAATCAGCAATTAGAATGAAAAGTTGAAATTCTGTTTTCCACCTTTAATGACAGCTGGAAATAACTAACCAATAACCAAAAATTTGGATGAGTAAGAATAAATGACTCAAGAATATCAAACCTGAGAGCCTGTGGTTGCATATGTGATATTGATGAACAACAGCTTGTTTGATCAGAACTCTAGAATGGCTCAGGTACTAATATCACAGAATATAGGGAGCCATAAATTGGGATTGTTTGAAAAATCTGAACAAGGAATGGAATTTCTATGTTCTTACCTCACAGGAGACAGGAAATACACTGTCTGTTAAACCAGAGGGATTCCAGACACAGAATAGGGTAAGGATGAGATGTTAAACTAAAAATGGTGATTAAGTGAAAGTTGTTGTGCTGAATGATAAGATGTCAAGCTTTCTTCCCTTGCTCTGCTCCAGACATCTGGCTTCCATACTTAAATATCCCAGACAGGATTGAGGGATTCTTCCTGGAGAAATTAAATCACTCCAGATGAATGACCCAACAGGCTATCATATTGGAAGACTTCTGGCCAGTATACTGAGGCCCACCAGTTGACAACCCAGCTTAAACACACAGAGCTTATAATTTGTTTTTTCTTACTAACCTGTTAAACATGAAGAAATATTGTTAGCCAAGGATTGTTAGCCATCTTAAGAAAGTTTCCAACATAAAACAGACACACACAACAGAAAAAAGGAAACTCACAGGAAATAGATGAGACTTCCCTGGTGGTCCAGAGGTTGAGAATCTGCTTTCCAGTGCAGGGAATGCAGATTCGATCCCTGGCTGGAGAAGATCCCACGTACCATGAGGCAACTAAGCCCGTGTGCTGCGACTAGAGAGCCAGCTCACTGCAGCTGCTGAGCCTGCACCCTCTAGAGCCTTTGTGCCACAGCTAGAGATAGCCTGTGCATTGCAGTGAGGACCCAGTGCAGCCAAATAAATAAATAAACCTCTTTTAAAAATGCAAATGGTGGAAAGGAAATAGTGCAGGGAAAAAAAAAACACTTTGGGGAGATAATAATAAACAACCTTAAACAGGTATTGCCCAATTTTAAAAAGTTGATTCTATAAGACAAAGGGGAAATCGGTGAGAAAGTTCCTGGAATTGAAAAGCATGATAGCAGAAATTTAAAATTCAGTAAAAGCATTGGAAGAAACATTTGTGGGACCCTCCTAGGATGTAGAACAATAGCAGGAGAAATGCCTTTTCAGACAACTTTATCATAGTCTTTTTTGGAAGGACAAGCATTCATTCACATGTCATAATAAAATAGAGACATTTCAGACTTGAGAGTTCTAAGTTTACTTCTCATGCACCTTTCCAGGAAGCCCCAAGAATATGTGAACCGAGGAAGATACGGGATCTATAAAATAAAGGATTCAACATAGGAAAGAAGCAAAGAAATCATAAGGATGATGACAAAGTAAATACCGTATCTGATAGCTATGCACTAGACTCAGGCAGTAGGCCATTGGGCTTAAAGAAGGGTGACTCCAGAGGCAGGGGCGGGCGGAGTGGAAACGGTAAGCTCTGAAACAGGTTTGACCACATAGAAGACTGTATTGAGAGTTGTTTTGTCAGAGCTGTTAAGGAGTTTGAGACAATTAGGTATAAGTTTAAAGGAAATCAAGCAAATGGAGGCATGTGGTAAAGTTAACTTCAAGAAAATTAGCAAGTTATACAAGGAAAGAAATGTAATTACTGAACACTACTTGACCCAGAAGTGAAACATAGTTATATAATCATCATCATGAAAACATTTGGTATAATTATGTTGGGAGGATGGGGGGGAAATGGTAAATGAGAATAGAAAGTTAATAATGTCTGAAATTAATGATGCTAAAGCAGTGTAAACACATGGTTTAAAAATATGCAAGTAAATAAAAAAAGATAACAGCTCAAAGAATTCAAGCTGGCTGCTTCGTCACTGAAAAAAGACTACTTCTGTAGTTTTCTTGGTTGTAAGCCTTCTAGCATTGTTTGCCTTTTTATCAATATATGTATGTATTACTTTGAAAAATAACTTCAAAACTCTATGTACGTGGAGAATGTCTCAGGAAAATCATCACAGTGTTTTGTGTAATTAGTCAGATGTGAGTCCCATAAATTATTGATAATAACTCATAGTGGCCTTCTAAGGGCTATCATATCAGTCAAACATACTAATTGAACATGAACATGTTTGGTTAAACATTAGCTAGTTTAGCCATTCAGACATGTAGAAAGAATCAGATATTCCAGCTCATGGCAGTAGCTGGATGATAATAGAGCCCCACCAGGCTTTGATATGAGAAATAACCTAAAAATTAAAAAGTGTCTGAATTAAGAGAAAGAAAAAAAAAGTATCTGAATAATTTTCTTAGCATCCAAATAATTTTCTCAAAGCTAGGACTCTTAAAAGCTGTTTAACTTGTTAGACTCTTTGCACATAATTTTAGTAATATTGACAAATTGATTTATAGGACTATAGCTAGCAAGATGGAAAGATGATGAAGGCAGACTAATTGTTGCCTTGAATTAATCATAGCTGATAGTAAGAAAATAGACAGATAGCTATTAAATCCTAGCACAAGCATTGAGAAAGAATGGTCCAAATGCCATATGGTTATAAAGATTCTAAAACATCTTTATAGTCATTTTGAGGGGTTGTGTGTGACAGCTCAATTATGTTGGCATTGACCTAGCTGCTCTAGTGCAGCCATTTAGTGCCAAGGAGTTTTCAAATTTAGCCATTTTGCCATTTATTACCACTTACTTAAAACATCTCCTAATTGTATCCCTGAATCTGACCTTCTGTCTGATACACACCTAAAGAATAGAAAGCAAGAGTGAGGTGTGGACTAAGGTAAGATGAGGTGATGATTTGGATCACTTCGGATATGCACTATACGATAGAATGGTATATAAGTTCCATAGTTGTCCAACTCAGAAAAAGGCCATCAGTCATTTAAAGTAAGATATCTCTTGGTTCCTTTGAGAATTCACTTTTATCCTAACTGTCGTGTGTGTGTGTGTGTGTTTGTGTTTTAGATTCTTTGCTTTTCTACCTCTACTACCAACCTCCCCACCCCCCGACCCCTACCAACACAGGTTACATTGGTCAAACACAATAATTTCTAATTGATATTGTCTGCTAAAATGGAATTTAAATATGTTTTTTGAGAACCTAAAGGATGAACACTTGATTTGTACATACAATTGAATTGAATATCTTTCTCTTTAATCCTGTGTATTCTTTTTTTTAGAGGAAGCCCACAAATGAAAGGGACACCCCATTTTAAGGAAGAACAGTGTGCTCCAGCATTAAATTTAGAGATGAGGAAAATACTGGATTTGCAAGCACCCATCATGAGGTACAGTACTTTGGTTAAACTTAGCATTTTGTGATGACAGTATACAGTGTGTGGTTTGTTAATCGCATGAGCAATAAGAAAGTTGATTTTACTTCTTGTCAATTCTTTTTAGTCCTAGAAATACTTGATTAGTCTTATAAAAAATGTAAAACCTTACAAGATGGTACATTATTATATTTAAATTACAGTAATAAAGCCCACAATTTGGGTATATCAATTATAATTTTATTTAGAAAATTTTTTTTTAATAAGATCTAGAGTTGTTCAAATGATGTAGTTCAGTTCAGTCGCTGAGTCATGTCTGACTCTGTGATCCATGGACTGCAGCACACCAGGCTTCCCTGTCCCATCAACTCCTGGAGCTTGCTCAAACTCGCATCCATCGAGTCAATGACGCCATCCAACTGTCTCATCCTCTGTTGTCCCCTTCTCCTCCTGCCTTCAGTGTTTCCCAGCATCAGGGTCTTTTCCAAGGACCATGATTAGAAAAGGGTTGAACCAGGGTCTTTTCTGGTTCTTCACATCAGATAGCCAAGGATTGGAGCTTGAGCTTCAGCATCAGTCCTTCCAGTGAGTATTCAGGACTGATTTCATTTAGGATTGACTGGTTTGATCTCCTTGCAATCCAACGGACTCTCAAGAGTCTTCTCAAACACCACAGTTCAAAAGCATCACTTCCTTCAGCACTCAGCTTTCCTTATAGTACAACTCTCACATCCATACATGACTACTGGAGAAACCATAGCCTTCATTAGACGGACCTTTGTTGGCAAAGTAATCCCTTCTTGTTAATATGGTGACTAAGTTTGTCATAGCTTTTCTTCAGGGAGCAAGCATCTTTTAATTTCATCACTATAGTTACCATCTGCAATGAATTTGGAGCCCCCCCCCCCCCCCCGGCCAAATTAAGTCTGTCACTGTTTCCATTGTTTCCCCATCTATTTGCCATGAAGTGATGGGATTGGATGCCATGATCTTAGTTTTCTGAATGTTGAGTTTTAAGCCAACTTTTTCACTCTCCTCTTTCAGTTTCATCAACAGGCTCGTTAGTTCTTCTTTGCTTTCTGCCATAAGGGTGGTATCATCTGTGTATCTGAGGTTATTGATACTTCTCCAGCAATCTTGATTCCAGCTTGTGCTTCATCCAGCCTGGCATTTCACATGATGTACTCTGCATATAAGTTAAATAAGCAGGGTGACAATATACAGCCTTGTTGTACTCCTTTCCTGATTTAGAACCAGTCTGTTGTTCCATGTCCAGTTCTAACTGTTGCTTCTTGACCTGCATACAGATTTCTCAGGGGGCAGGTAAGGTGGTCTGCTATTCCCATCTCTTTAAGAATTTTCCACAATTTGCTGTGATCCACACAGGCAAAGGCTTTAGCATAGTCGATAAAGCAGAAATAGCTGTTTTTCTGGAACTCTCTTGCTTTCTCAATGATCCAGCGGATGTTGGCAATTTGATCTCTGGTTCCTCTGCCTTTTCTGAATCCAGCTTGAACATCTGGAAGTTCACCGTTCACCTACTATTGAAGCCTGGCTTAGAGAATTTTAAGCATTACTTTGCTAGTGTGTGAGATCAGTGCACTTGTGCAGTAGTTTGAGCATTCTTTGGCATTGCCTTTCTTTGGAATTGGAATGAAAACTGACCTTTTCCAGTCCTGTGGCCACTGCTGAGTTTTCCAGATTTGCTGGCATATTGAGTGCAGCACTTTCACAGCATCATCTTTCAGGATTTGAAATAGCTCAACTGGAATTCCATCACCTCCACTAGCTTTGTTTGTAGTGATGCTTTCTATAGCCCACTTGACTTCGCATTCCAGGATGTCTGGCTCTAGGTGAGTGATCACGCCATCGTGATTATCTGGCTCATGAAGATCTTCTTCGTATAGTTCTTCTATGTAGTCTAGCCACCTCTTCTTAATATTTTCTGCTACTGTTAGTTCCATACCATTTCTGTCCTTTATTGAACTCATCGTTGTATGAAATGTTCCCTTGATATCTCTAATTTTCTTGAAGAGATCTCTAGTCTTTCCCATTCTGTTGTTTTCCTCTGTTTCTTTGCATTGATCACTAAGGAAGGCTTTCTCACCTCTCCTTGCTATTCTTTGGAACTCTGCATTCAAATGGGTGGAATTTGAATTCAGATCTTTTCTTTTGTCCTTTGCCTTTCACTTCTGTTCTTTTTTCAGCTATTTGTACAGCCTCCTCAGACAACCATTTTGCCTTTTTGCATTTCTTTCTCTTGGGGGTGGTTTTGATACAGTGTCACAGACCTTTGTCCATAGTTCAGGCACTCTGTCTGTCAGATCTAATCCCTTGAATCTGTCACTTCCACTGATAATCATAAGGGATTTGAATTAGGTCATACCTGAATGGCCTAGTGGTGTTGCCTACTTTCTTCAATTTAAGTCTGAATTGGCAATAAGGAGTTCATGATCGGAGCCACAGTCAGCTCCCGGTCTTGTTTTTGCTGACTGTATAGAGCTTCTCCATCTTTGACTGCAAAGAATATAGTCAGTCTGATTTCAGTTTTGAGCATCTTGTGTTGTTGAAGAGAGTGTTTGCTGTGACCAGTGCGTTCTCTTGGCAAAACTCTGTTAGCCTTTACCCTGCTTCATTCTGTACTCCAAGGCCAAATTTGCCTGTTACTCCAGGTGGCTCTTGATCTCCTACTTTTGCACTCCAGTCCTCTATAATGAAAAGAACGTTTTTTAGGGTGTTAGTTCTAGAGGTCTTGTAGGTCTTGATAGAACCATTCAACTTCACCTTCAGCATTGCTGGTTGGGGTATAGACTTGGATTACTGTAATATTAAATGGTTTGCCTTGGAAACAAACAGAGATCATTCTGTCATTTTTGAGATTGCACCCAAGAACTGCATTTCTGACTTTTGTTGACTACTCCATTTTCTTCATTTCAAATGGTATAACATAGTATATATTACTTAAAAAGATACTTCTGCTTTTGTACAAACATTGAGGGCACTCTTCCTTGAAAAAACTCCCAAGTATGTTGTTGGATTAAAGAAAGAAAAGTATGCTGTATGTAATAATGCTGGCATTACTGTCCCTGTTTTTAAAGAGCGCTGGTGGTGGTAGAATAGGTGTTGTTCTGGAAGAATACGTAAGAAACTGGGCGTGAGAACTGAGTGGCCAGGGGCCAGGTTTCGCAAGAAGTGTTTATCTATATGAATGCAATATGTGAATACATTAAGCTATTGTATATGAGGGCAGTGCCTATGTTTTTTAAATCCTTCCGATTCAGTTGTAATGAACGGCTTCTTTTATTGTTTCTCTTATTAGAATACAGTACAGATAGTGGAACATATTAAAATAGTATTGTGTGCAAGTGGCTGACTATTGTCTTGCCTGGTTTAATCTATCCTTTTTCACTCTAATTCTTCTCAGAGAAAAAGAATGCCTTTTTGGTGTTTTTATTCACTTTCAAATGTGATGAGGGCTACAAAACATTGCATTAAGGTTACTCTTCATCTCGGATTTTATTTCAGCATAGAGATTCTGTTTAAGAACGTAACTTGTGTGAGGAATTTTGAATGTCTAGGAACCAAGCTATGTGGGACTGTACAAGCATGGTTTTCTGCCTCCACCTGGTGGGAGGAAAAAATATACAGTTCATGGAAATAGGATAGAAAAAAAAAACCTTTAAAAAAAAGAATTCCTGCTATCTTGTACAAGTGTAACTTGTGCTCGTTTTTAACCTACTTATTTAGGTGATTGGAAATCTGTAAGGTTTCTCTCAAAACTTCAGTAAAATGATTGCATTTCAGAAGAGTGTTATTATTAGCACCTGTAACATGGACCTCCTGGAAATTTAATTGGAGAATTCCTATATAATTTTCAATTGAGTGAGGAGGTATGAAAATTGGGCTTTTAGCCTTCTGTTTTCTCTCCGAAAACTGCTGAAAATAAGTCAAATAAAGATAGGGACAGACTGCTGCTTTTAGGCATAAGATGGCAAGAGTTCTGCCATCTTTAATTTTTTTATTGAAGAAGGAATAGGATTAAATGTTAAACAGCTTTTTCTTGTTATTGATTAAGGATAGAGTATGTTTAGAAAGTAAAAAGTACTACATTGCGATGCTTAAAATGGATAACCAGCAAGGACCTACTGTATAGCACATGGCACTCTGCTGAGTATTATGTGGCAGCCTGGATGGGAGGGGGGCTGGTGGGAGAATGGGTACATGTGTATGTATGGCTGAGACTCTCTTCTGTTCATCTAAAACTGTCACAACATTGTTAGCTGGCTATATCCCAGTACAAAAATTTTTTTTAAAAATTTAAAAAGGAAAAAAAGTACTAATATAATTTATAATTAAAATCTTACTGTATTTCTAACTAATAATAAATGCTAATAAATTTTACAGTTTATTCTCTATCTTCCTTTTTCCCAGGCACATAGAAAGCCCCATGTAGTATATATAGTTCAGTTCAGTCGCTCAGTCGTGTCCGACTCTCTGTGACCCCATGAATCGCAGCACACCAGGCCTCCCTGACCATCACCAACTCCCGGAGTTCACTCAGACTCATGTCCATCGAGTCCGTGATGCCATCCAGCCATCTCATCCTCTGTCGTCCCCTTCTCCTCCTGCCCCCAATCCCTCCCAGCATCAGAGTCTTTTCCAGTGAGTCAACTCTTCGCATAAGGTGGCCAAAGTACTGGAGTTTCAGCTTTAGCATCATTCCCTCCAAGGAAATCCCAGGGTTGATCTCCTTCAGAATGGACTGGTTGGATCTCCTTGCAGTCCAAGGGACTCTCAAGAGTCTTCTCCAACACCACAGTTCAAAAGCATCAATTCTTCGGCACTCAGCCTTCTTCACAGTCCAACTCTCATATCCATACGTGAAAAACCATAGCCTTGACTAGACGGACCTTAGTTGGCAAAGTAATGTCTCTGCTTTTGAATATGCTATCTAGGTTGCTCATAGCTTTTCTTCCAAGGAGTAAACGTCTTTTATTTCATGGCTGCAGTCACCATCTGCAGTGATTTTGGAGCCCAATCTTACACTGTTTCCACTGTTTCCCCATCTATTTCCCATGAAATGATGGGACCGGATGCCATGATTTTAGTTTTCTGAATGTTGATCTTTAAGCCAACTTTTTCACTCTGCACTTTCACTTTCATCAAGAGGCTTTTTAGTTCCTCTTCACTTTCTGCCAGAAGGGTGGTGTCATATCTGAGGGTATTGATATTTCTCCCAGCAATCTTGATTCCATCTTGTGTTTCTTCCAGTCCAGCGTTTCTCATGATATACTCTGCATATAAGTTAAATAAGCAGGGTGACAGTATACAGCCTTGACATACTCCTTTTCCTGTTTAGAACCAGTCTGTTGTTCCATGTCCAGTTCTAACTGTTGCTTCCTAACCTGCATATAGGTTTCTCAAGAGGCAGGTCAGGTGGTCTGGTATTCCCAGTATTTAATATTAATTAGGTAAGAAACATATTTACATATTTGAGAATTGTTAATTATTAATTATATATTTCCATTAAGAATATTTGACTAATCAGATTCCAAAATCCTATTATTCTCCTTCCAAAATCCTATTATTCTGCTTCTAAGATCCTTAGTTGAATAACAATGGCAATAACAGACACCCCTGGGATATCACATAGCTGTTGGTAAAGCCCATAGAAGTTAATGACTGGAGAGCCTCTCTCTAAAGGCATAACTTAGAGTATATTTATATGTATTCTGTGTTTATTACACCCAGGGTGATTTTCAATAAAAATCAATGCGACATACAAAGACATAAATGAAAGAAAAGTGAAAGTAAAGGTCACTCAGTCGTGTCCAACTCTTTGCTACCCCATGGACTATATAGTCCTTGAAATTCTCCAGGGCCAAATACTAGAGTGGGTAGACGGTCCCTTCTCCAGGGGATCTTCCCAAGGATATTGATTATTTGTACAGAATCTTGACATCCCCCAGATGCCCGGAATCAATCCTTTAGTTCTTTGTGAGAACAGGAATCAGTGGTGAGGGAAAACACTTGGGTGATTTGGGACAAGACCTGTTTACTAAACTATGGAAATATTCAGTACTTTAACATCTGACATCAGCCTTTAATTTAAAGTTTGTTTACTTTCAATTAAACAAGAAGGGTTTATCTTTTTATATAGATTGTTTATCATGTTTGTCTTAATTATTTTAAAGTCATTGTTAATTCCAACATCAGGATTTTTTATGAGTCAGTTTACATTGATGGATTTTTCTCTTAACTCTGGATCACGTTTTCCTATTTATTTAGATGCCTGGTCATTTTTTGTCACAGCATGGTGAATGATGGTAGAGATTCTGAATTCTGTTAACTTTGTCAAAGGAGTGTTGAGTTTTGTCTGTCAGGCAGTTAAATTACTGAAGGTTAACCTTGATCTTGTTCCTAACCATCATATGCAGTGATTTTTCTAGGGACATATGAGAAAGGAAGAGAAAGAATGCAATTTGAAATAAACCTAGGCTGACTCCTACTGAATGAAGATCACTGGTAAACCAGTGACTGAAAGTGAAAGTTGCTCAGTTGTGTCTGACTCTTTGCGACCCCATGGACTATACAGTCCATGGAATTCTCCAGGCCAGAATACTGGAGTGGGTAGCCTTCTCCAGGGAATCTTCCCAACCCAGGGGTCGAACCCAGGTCTCTCACACTGCAGGTGGATTTTTTACCAGCCGAGCCACCAGGGAAGCCCAAGAATACTGGAGTGGGTAGCCTATCCTGTTTCCAGCGTATCTTCCCGACCTGCATTGCAGGCAGATTCTTTACCACTGAGCTACCAGGGAAGCCCAGTGACTACTCCACTAAATTACTTCTTTTGACATGCAGTTGTTGTGGTTCAGTCGCCAAGTCATGTCTGACTCTTTGTGACCCTGTGAGCTGTAGCCCACCAGGCTTCCTTGTTCATCACTATTTCCCAAAGTTTGCTCAAATTCATGTCCATAGAGTCAGTGACACTAACCATCTCATTCTTTGCCACCTCCTTCTCCTTTTACCATCAGTCTTTCCCAGTATCAGGATCTTTTCCAGTGAGTCACCTCTTCACTTCAGGTGCTCGAAGTACTGGAGCTTCAGCATCAGCCTTTCCAATGAATATTCAGGGTTCATTTCCTTTAAGATTGACTTGGTTTGATCTCCTTGCAGTAGCAGGTCTAAAACATAAAGTTTTTATATTCTAGCCACCACATGCTACACATAAATTTTACCATTAAAATATAAATTTGAAATAAAAGAATATATTTTAAAAGATGAACTTTCTTTAAACTGGAAATTGTAATTGGTTAAAATGCTCTGAAGTTCAAGAGATGGAGCTCAATAAGGGGATAATCTTTTAAAATATTTTTATAGTTGGGAAGAAAGTACAGTAAATTGTTAATTATCTGAAATACATAGTAGAATAAGTCATTGGACTCGAAAGAATTGAAGGTTAAAGAAAACATTGAAAAACATTCTTTTCACTGTTATGAATTAAAATATTTCTGAAATAAACTTTTAACCTCTTAAGTATGAAAGCTCATTTAACAGTATATAATAGTGTATATTAGACATACATTTTTCATTCTTTCTTATACTCAATTTTTTTATAGCATTTGATACTCTTGAGAGCTTCCCTGGTAGCTCAGACGGTAAAGAGTCTGCTTCCAATGCAGGAGGCCTTGGTCCAATCCCTGGGTCAGGAGTATTCCCTGGAGAAGGAAATGGCAACCCACTCCAGTATTCTTGCCTGGGAAGTCCTATGGACAAAGGAGCCTGGCAGGCTATAGTTCATGGGGTTGCAAAGAGTCAAACACAATTGAGCGACTAACACTTTGACTTTCACTATTCCCTTGGCTTTCCTGATGCCAGGTTTCCATTGCTTCTTTCTTTCTTTCTGCCAGTATCTTTGTAGCTTCACTTGGATTATTCCTCACTCTTGACCTTCCTCCCATAAACATTTGGTACCAGATGTAAATAACACTGCCCTCCAGGCTTGGCATTATAAGAGTAAGCAAATTAGGCGTTTATTGCCCTGGAAACTGTAATTGTTAAAGCTCTTTGCAAGTATCAATAAATGCTGAGATCATACTACATAATTTATTTTCAGTACTTAGTTACCTGAGAGGTCTTCTAGAGGGAGAAACTATATTTCTTCACCTTTCAATCTTTGACAAGCATAGCGCCTGCCACAGAGCCCAGACCTAACATGAGATTCTGTGATACCTTAGAAATACTGTGGTCTGGAACTGTGTTTTCCATGACAGTAGCCACTAGTCAAATGAAGTGACTTAAATGTTAACTGTAGATAAAATAAACTTAAAATTCAGTGTTTTTGTTACACTCCTTCGGTATTTCAAATGTGCGGTCACCACACATGGCTAATGGCTACTGTGTTCAGTAGTATGGATAACAGAATATCTCCATCACTGGTGAAAGTCCTCTTGGACAGGGGTAGAGAATGGGTACCACTACAGTCCCTAGCTCTAGACTGTCATTCTGTCATTAGTTCATTTTTATGGTTTCTCTGCCTCTTTCCTTTCTTAGCTTCACTTATCCTTCCATCTTCTAATCTGTCATTTCAGTGTGTCTGGTTTTTAAACTCAGTCTGTCAGGTTTGTAATAATAGCAACTATGGTCTTTTTTTCCCCCCCAGAATTTCTGATCTAGATTGAATTATACATAGATAAACTACTGTATAGTGAAATTGTTGATAAATGGCAGTTTTATAAGTGGTTTCATGATCTTTGCTTCAATATTCTCCAGAGCAGTTATATTCATTGCTTTCCCAGTATGTTTTTCTTAAAAGATAACTGATAAATTGCTTATTGCTTCCCTACAGTTTGCAGTCTGTGCTGGAAGATCTCCTGGTTGCTACTTCTGATGGACTTCTTCATCTTATTCACTGGGAAGGAATGACAAATGGGAGGAAAGCTATTAATCTTTGTACAGTACCCTTTTCAGTAGACCTGCAGTCATCTAGAGGTAGTAATACTTTCTACATGAGATAGAACAAGGAGCTTAATATTTTATATAATATAGTCAGATATTTTCTATGGATGAACATTGATTTTTCTACTTTCAAATTAATTATGCAAGGGAAGAAAAGGAGAGTGAGTTGAGTGTGTGTGTGTGTGTGTGTGTGTGTGTGTGTAGGAAGGAATAGTTTAACTGTTCAGTGTTGTTAGGTCTTTAAATTTTGACCTTTTAACTGTTCTTACATGGTTTGCAAGCAAAAGTGTAAGAGAATTAATTTACTATATTTATATTAATGTTTCAAATACTTATTTTTTCATCAGCAGGTTCATTCCTGGGCTTTGCAGATGTACACATTAGAGACATGGAATACTGTGCCACACTTGATGGATTTGCTGTTGTGTTTAATGATGGTAAAGTTGGATTTATTACACCAGTGTCAAGTAGATTTACTGCAGAGGTAGGATTTACTTTCAATGTTTGTTTTTCAGTTTTGCATTTATTAATTTTAATCTTCATTAAATCCCCCTCCAGTTTTCCTTATTTAAGATTTTAGGAGTGGTTGTTAATTTTTTTTCATCAAAGCTATACATACAACTAGCATAAACAGACAAAGAAGTCTTAACTATACATAAACAAGGAAGCCTTTTGACATGTTAATGAAAAATGATCGTTCCTTTCCTCTCTTCATGCCCAGTGTTCATTCTCAGAGACAACTACTTTTTACTCCTTTATTGATTATTTTGCTGTTTATCTCCACTACTCTGAGTATTTCCTGTAGTTTTTGGTTTTTAGGCTGTGTTTATTGACTTGCCGTTGTGGAAAATGACCATTTACTTCCCTCTTCCCTGGTCCCACAACGTCTGTAAGTTCTTCCCATCATTCCAATATAGATAATGTGATTTTTATTATATTAGTATTTGTTTCGTCGTCTTGAAGAAATTTCTCTTGGATTCTTCTGGATGGATTGCACACAGGCTGCATGTTGGGGCTGTCCATCATCATCATCCTCTGGATTCCCTATATTCCTTTACTCTTAGATCCTTTCAGAGTTAATGGTAAATATTTGATTAGTTAATGTATGAATTTGGTTGTGACAAAGACCCAGAATAAAAATTTAGATTCACCAAAGGCTGTCTGGGATTTGGTGGATTTGGTTGACTGTGCTCTTCATAACATGAGCTAACTGGGTTATTTTTTTCCTCCTCACGCCTTATCCAGTCTTCTCCAAAGATGATGTACCTGGCTGGCCCAGTATTTTGGGATTTTGAGTTATGAAAGAGTTAGACTAGAGATTCCAAATTCAGGAAGTAAACTCCCACGTATCCCTATTTTCAGTGTTGTTTAGAGACTGCTGAGATTTTTGTCTTGTTTTTCTCTAAAGAAAAAATTCAGTTTTCTCTTGGAGTGGAGGTAGAATATTCCTTAGCTGCTCAGAGTGGGAGGTAACCTAAGCAGATCCAGCTGTTGAATAAACAGTCTTTGAGCCAGTCCTGCTGCTTTTAGTTCAGCTTTTGAGAGACATTTTAATTCCCCAAGCCCTTTGTGTAACCTGTAATGCAAATTTGACTGTTTTTCAAAGTGTTCCTTACTGCTGGTTAAGGACTCTACTCATACGCTTGCTTCCCAGCTTACAGAATTTTCTGATACTACCTCCTCTCCCATTCTGTCCTTGCCAACTTACACATTTGGGATTTTAAAAGTCAGAGAAACTAAATATTCATGTTCAGCCTCTCTAACTGGAAGGAATTTCAAGTTTTTAAGGGCATATTTTTCTATATGGTATCAGCTTTCTTGTCTAGTTTACTTCATTCAGCATGTTGCAGAAGGCAAGATTTCATTCTTTCTTATGGCTAAATACAGTTGACCCTTGAACAACGTAGATTTGAACTGCACAGGTCCACTGACACCTGGATTTTTTTCAGTAAATACACACTGTAGTACTCTATAATCTGCAATTAATTGAATCCACAGATGCAGACCCATGGATATTGAGGGCCAGCTGTAAAGTTGTGTGTGTATTTTCTACTGTGGGGGATAGGTACCCCTAACCCTCATATTGTATGAGTCAGCTGTATTCCGTTTTGTGTGCGTGTATGTACATATACCAAATTTTCTCTATCCATTCATCCATCAGTGAACACCTAAGTGTTTCCATATTTTGGCTTTTATAAACAATGCTGCATTGAACATGGAGATGTAGTGGCTACACAAATTTGCACTGCCATCAGGAATGCACAAGGATTCCTTTTTCTCCCATTGTCCCAACACTTAATTATTTCTTGTCTTTTTGATAATAGCCATTCTGACAGGTGTGAGGTAACATCTCATTGTGGTTTTGATGTGCATTTCTCTGATATTAGTGGTGTTGAGCATCTTTTCAGGTACTTTTTGGGCATCCTTTCGTGTTCTGTAGAGAAATGTTTGTTCAGATCATCTGCCCATTTTTTTAATCAATTTTTTTGCTATTAAATACATGAGTTCTTTATATGTTTTGAATAGAACCTTTTGTCACATATGTGATCTGCAAATATTATCTCCCATTCAGTAGACTCCCTTTTCATTTTGTTGACATGTTTTGGATTTAAATTTATTTCCTGAAAATAAACATGTTAGAACTGGAAGGTAACTGACTCATTTCTGAATATCAGCTTTAATTAGTATTTGGTTAAAGAAAATTTTCTAGTAATTTAAGGATTTAAATAATGAAAAGTAGATGGATATTATTAAGGAAGTTATAAGTAGAAAATATAAGTTACATGAAAACATTGCATATGTATTACTGGTAATTGGGAAATACTCTAATGGTGTATTTATATTAGACATTATTTAAGTGCCTTATAAGAACTCCTGTTTGGCATTCTGTAATGGCTGTACAAATTTACAGCCGCTCTACAGTATACACATCTATATACACATCATATATATATATATATATACACACACACACACACACACTATGTATAACTTAGAGTATACACTGTAAAAATACAGTAGACACATCTATTAAAATATGTCAGACTATGCCACTCCTCTGCTCAGAACCCTTTAGTAGGACTAGAGTTTTAGGACAAAACCTGCTGAGGTCAACTAGAAAAGCTGGAGAAAAAATAATTTTTTTAATGTGCTTAAAGGCTTTGGAGAGCTAACAAAACAGTAAGGAATTAGGAGGCTAGGGGAGGCCAGAGGCCCAGTGAGCTAAAATGAGCAAACAAGGCTCTATGCAACAACATGGATGAATCTCACAAAAATATTCAGTGGAAACAGCCAGACACAAAAAAGTATGTGCTGTGATTCTATTTTACGTAAAGCAGAAGGAAATCTTAAAACCTAGGCAGCTCTGAATTAGAGTTTGTATGAGTGCATGTTTAAGTGTTAATAGTTTAAAGGAAAAGAAGAAAGTGATTACCATGTAAGTCTGGATGTTGGTTACTTTTGTAGTTCGGGTGAGGGTATATTGATCAGGAGTGACACTATTGGGAGACTTTTGGTACTGGTAGTTCCTAGCTGAGTGGTAATTTCACAAGTGTTTCCTTTGTGATATTACTATGATGTACATTTTTGGTTTCGGTATTTGTCTTTGATGTATCATATTCTAATTCATAATAAAAAGGGTTAAAAAATTAAAGACTCTCCAAATGACTCCCCATATATGAAATGGAGAAAAAGTCAAAGATCTCATGGTGGCTTTCAAAGCCCTATAAATCTGGCCTACTGTTTGATCCATTACCTCCTTTACTACTTCTTCCCTTATTCCACTCCACTCCAGCCACACAAGTTTCTTTTATCTTTGAACATGCTAGAAATGCTGCTATGACAGGGCCTTTCTGTTGCTCTCTCTCAGTACTTTCCTTGAGAGGCACCTTCATCATAGGGAAAATAGTTTAATATTACATCCTTCCCCCATACACTCTCTTCTCCATAACTGTTTTATTATTTTTTTTGTAGCATTTACCAACTTTCTGTGTAATACTGTACAATTTTTTAAACTTGTCAGTCTTTTAACAAATGTAAGGCAGGGATACAGCTGAGGATTTTGGTATGTGTGAATATCTGCAGTATCCTCAGTATCTAGAGCAGCATCTGGTGAATAGTGGGTGCCTGGAAGACTTTAATGGTAGGGATGAATGAATGAATTCCAGTCTAGACAGTCCAAAGAAATAATGTTCATTGCTATCTTTTGCCATTTTCTATGTATAGTTTTATTATTAAAGTAAAATAAATAAAACTCCTACAAAGAAGCAAACATTTCATAGAGAGCAGATTATATAGTTTATTTAGGAATTTTAAAAAACCTATAGTGTTATATTTTGAACAGCTTAATTATATCCGATCATCTAATGTTCACTGTTGTGATAATCCAAAAGTAAAGTGCTGTATTGTAGTGTGCTAAACTCTGTGCTTACTAAACTAGCAGTCATGGTGACTTTTGCCTTAGAATTTATGATCTAAGATGCCCTTGATTTGACAAATAAAAACAGCAGAGTTGACTCTATTCTGTGTCTGTATTCAAAATTAAGTAGCATATGAAGCTTAATAATAATATCATCCATTCATTGAAGCTTATTTAACTTGTTGAATTCCAGGCATTATATTAAGTGAGTTCAGTTCAGTTCAGTTCAGTCGCTCAATCGCGTCCGACTCTTTGCGACCGCATGAACCGCAGCACGCCAGCCTCCCTGTCCATCACCGACTCCCGGAGTTCACTCAGACTCACGTCCATCGAGTCCGTGATGCCATCCAGCCATCTCATCCTCTGTCGTCCCCTTCTCCTCCTGCCCCCAATCCCTCCCAGCATCAGAGTCTTTTCCAATGAGTCAACTCTTTGCATGAGGTGGCCACAGTACTGGAGTTTCAGCTTTAGCAGCATTCCTTCCATGTATTGAATATATCTACTCCCATTTAAACTTCAAAACACTCTAAGAGGTAGTTTACAGAAAAGAAAACTGAAGCTTGAAAATATCACTAAGTCATTTTTACAAGTGAGTGGTAGATCTGAGATGTAATGTTAGGCTGCCATATGCCATGCTGTTATACTATAAAATAAAGGAGTAAAAGAGAATAGTAAGCAACTGACAAATCATTAATCACTTCTAAAGAATGTCGTCGTTGTTCAGCCCCCAAGTCATGTCCGACTCTTCAAGACCCTATGGACTGCAGCACACCAGGCTTCCTTGTCCCTCACCATCTCCTGGAGTTTGCCGAAAATCACGTCCATTGAATCAGTGATGCTATCCAACCATCTCATCCTCTGTCACCCTCTTCTCCTCCTGCCTTCAGTCTTTGCCAGCATCAGGGTCTTTTCCAGTGAGTCAGCTGTTTGCATCAAGTAGCCATAGTATTGGAGTTTCAGTTTCAGCACCAGTCCTTCCAAAGAGTATTCAGGGTTGATTTCCTTTACGATTGACTGGTTTGATCTCCTTGCTTTCCAGGGGACTCTTAAGAGTCTTCTCCAGCACCACAATTCAAAGCTTCAATTCTTCAGCACTCAGCCTTTCGCATGACGTGCTCTGTGTATAAGTTAAATAAACAGGGCGACAATAAACAGCCTTGTCATACTCCTTTCTCTATCCCAAACCATTCAGTTATCACGTACAGGGTTCTAACTGTTACTTCTTGACCCCCATACAGGTTTCTCAAGAGACGAGATAGACCAAATAAAATTGACTAATTCCCATTGATTGGGAAAGTAAAACACTGTGTGCTAAGTGAGAAGAAGAAGAATAGTGAGCGAGTTAGATGCAGTTTCTACCATCAAGGGGTTTACTTTTTACTAGGAAAATTGTCTTCAATTAATTTGAATTTAGAGATCAGATATCCATCTTTTAGTGTTTTATAAATGAATTAGCACTAGACTGAGCTCATCTGGAAATATTTATTAAACCAGTTAATGAAATTAAGATTTTAAGGGAAAATCCAGATGGTAGTCTTGATGGGATGTTTTCCTATCCAGATGAAACCATATAAAGAACCATATAAAACCTTATGAAATTATGTTTACTGCAGGGGAATTATGTTAATTGAAGCATATTTGGAGAACACATTTTAAATCTTAACTATGTTTCTTAATTTTAGCAGCTTCATGGAGTTTGGCCACAAGATGTTATTGATGGAACTTGTGTAGCAGTAAATAACAAGTATCGACTGATGGCATTTGGTTGTGCGAGGTAATGTAGATGCCTGTATTTTAACACTTATTGCCAAAAATAATTTTTTTAAAAAACAAGATGTTCTTATTAACACACTTAGGAACTTTGTTGTGCCTTTTATAATTTATGAATCAACCTTAATATAAAATGTAAAAGTATTTTAATTGAAGCAAGCAAATATAAAG
This sequence comes from Budorcas taxicolor, assembly GCF_023091745.1. Taxonomy (NCBI): domain Eukaryota; kingdom Metazoa; phylum Chordata; class Mammalia; order Artiodactyla; family Bovidae; genus Budorcas; species Budorcas taxicolor. Next base: position 42,057,697 of record NC_068917.1, on the reverse strand, counting down.
GGCAGATTTTGGAGATTAGGTGTTTTAATTTGTGAGCTTTTTTTTAGTGGTAGGAAATTGAATCACAAGTTAAGGTTAAATCAGTTAAAATTTAGGTTCTTTATTGTTTTAAATAACATCAGGAGGAGGTTTTATTTATTTTCAGCTGTGCTGGGTCTTCAGTTGCTAAGCAGGATTTTCTCTAGTTGTGGTGAGTGGGGGCCACTGGACTTCTCATTGCAGGTTGTGGAGCACAGGCTCTAGGGGGCACAAGTTTCAATAGTTGTGGCAGGTGGGCTTGGCTCCTGAGCTCTAGAGTTATGGGACATGGGCTTAGTTGCTTAGCAGTGTGTGGAAGCCTCCTGGACCGGAGATCAAACCTGTGTCTCCTGCAGGTGGATTCTTTACCTCTGAGTCACCAGGGAAGCCCCTAATCCTTTCTTTTTAAGACATCAGTGTTGACTTGCCTTTAAATTAGTGAGTGTGCCTTAGTTAACAAGCAAATTTAAAGCTCATTTGTAAAATCATTTTCTTGCCTTGATTCAAATAATGAAGGTTTTCAAAGTAAAATTGAATGCCTGTTCATTTTTAAAATAGCCTTATGGAAGATTCAGATTTTTCTATCTCTTCCTCAGTCATTTTGGCAAGTTATATTTTTCTAGGAATTGGTTTCTTTCATATACACTGTCAAATTTATTGACATAGAACTTATAATACCCTTTGGAATTTTCATATTATAAAATAAAAACAAATGGGGAAGTATGTAATCAAGATAGTTAGTTTTACAAATAATTATAATACACAATTATAATACACATATTATAATCTTCTCACAACTTGGTCAAAGTATAGAACATTGCTAGCCAATATAAATTTTATCACTCCTACTTGCTAATCATGTCTCCCAGTCCCTTCCTAACTCATTTTCTCTTACATAGACATACAATCTTTAATCAAATGCATGGGTAAATTAATGATAAATCCTCAATAAGATCTAAAACTCATTCATTTTCAGACTAACCTAATTGCCACCAAATTTCCTTTATATCTCTTTGTGTATTTTTACCACAAATGTATTTCACTACTATGTTTTGGATGTTTTTCACAGTATAGAAATGAAATTATACTATTTATATAGATATAGATAGATGGGTGGGTAGAGAGATATGCTGTCCATTTTAAGGTATAGGACAGAAATTCATTTTCAGTACTATATGGTATACTATTATATGAACATACCACAGTTTCTCTTCCCTTTGTCATTGCTGGACGTGTGGATGGTTGGCATTTCTTTGCACTTAACAGTCTTATGATGACATTGTATATGTCACAAAGACAAGGATATTTCTGGGGTATATCTATAGGTGAAATCACTAGACTATAGAATATGCATTTGTTTCAGATTATGAGATGACTATAAATTATTTACAAAATGGTTGTGTTCTAGTTTACACTCCTATCAGCAGAACATATTTCCATAGTCATGTTTTCTATATTTGTATTTGTCTTTTTACACTGAAAGTCTTTCTGATTTTCACAGTGGTTCTGTACAGGTTTATACAATAGATAACACCACTGGAGCCATGCAGCTGTCTCATAAACTAGAGTTAACAGCAAAACAGTATCCTGGTGAGTCCTCTTCTTTTTTTCTTTCTTCTTAATTACAGATAATATGTGTAGTGAGTTTTGATTTGAATTAGATGATGGATCCCAAAGGCCAAGTATTATTAAAACGTGTAACAACAATTCTCTCTGACTCAAGGATTTCTACTAGAGTCTCCTGGGAGATCTCTTTTATCTCTTCCATTTAGTTTTCTCTATCCTCACTTAGTCGTAGCCTCTATGTTGCTTGTCTGGGCTTTGCTTTAGACTCTTTCCTAATTTCATTG